>NC_029788.2:71480402-71485431 GCF_000816755.2 Arachis ipaensis | reverse complement strand
ATCAACACCTCCCTAGGAGAATTAAGTTCCAATATGGGACAACTAAGGGTGGAGCACCAAGAGCATTCCATCATCCTCCATGACATTAGAGAAGATCAAAGAGCTATGAGGGAGGAGCAACAAAGACAAGGAAGAGACATAGAGGAGGAAGACGCCACCCTCACTAAGGTGGACTCATTCCTTAATCTCCTTGTCTATTTATTTTCTGTTTTCGGTTTCCATGCTTCATGTTTAATTATGTTTGTGTCTTTACTATATGATCATTAGTGTCTAAGTGTCTATGCCTTAAAGTTATGAATATGAATCCATCACCTCTCTTAAATGAAAACTGTTCTAAAAATAAAAGAACAAGAAGTACATGGTTTCGAATTCATCCTTGAAACTAGTTTAATTATTTTGATGTGGTGACAATACTTTTTGTTTTCTGAATGAATGCTTGAACAGTACATATGTCTTTTGAAGTTGTTGTTTATGAGTGTTAAATATGTTGGCTCTTGAAAGAATGATGAAAAGGAGAAATGTTATTTGATAATCTAAAAAATCATAAAAATGATTCTTGAAGCAAGAAAAAGCAGTGAATACAAAAGCTTGCAGAAAAAAAAAAGAGAAAAAAAATATAGCGAAAAAAAATAAAAGAAAAAGAAAAAGAAAGCAAGCAGAAAAAGCCAAAAGCTCTTTAAACCAAAAGACAAGAGCAAAAAGCCAATAGCCCTTAAAACTAAAAGGCAAGGGTAATAAAAAGGATCCAAGGCTTTGAGCATCAGTGGATAGGAGGGCCTAAAGGAATAAATCCTGGCCTAAGCGGCTAAACCAAGCTGTCCCTAACCATGTGCTTGTGGCGTGAAGGTGTCAAGTGAAAACTTGAGACGGAGCGATTAAAGTCAAGGTCCAAAGCAAAAAAAAAAGAGTGTGCTTAAGAACCCTGGACACCTCTAATTGAGGACTTTAGCAAAGCTAAGTCACAATCTGAAAAGGTTCACCCAGTTATGTGTCTGTGGCATTTATGTATCCGGTGGTAATACTGGAAAACAAAGTGCTTAGGGCCACGGCCAAGACTCATAAAGTAGCTGTGTTCAAGAATCAACATACTGAACTAGGAGAATCAATAACACTATCTGAACTCTGAGTTCCTATAGACGCCAATCATTCTGAACTTCAATGGATAAAGTGAGATGCCAAAACTATTCAAAAGGCAAAAAGCTACAAGTCCCGCTCATTTGATTGGAGCTAAGTTTCATTGATATTTTGGAATTTATAGTATATTCTCTTCTTTTTATCCTATTTGATTTTCAGTTGCCTGGGGACAAGCAACAATTTAAGTTTGGTGTTGTGAAGAGCGGATAATTTATACGCTTTTTGGCATTATTTTTACATAGTTTCAGTATAATTTAGTTAGTTTTTAGTATATTTTTATTAGTTTTTAAATAAAAATCACATTTCTGGACTTTACTATGAGTTTGTGTGTTTTTCTGTGATTTCAGGTATTTTCTGGCTGAAATTGAGGGACTTGAGCAAAAATCAGATTCAGAGGTTGAAGAAGGACTGCAGATGCTGTTGGATCCTGACCTCCCTGCACTCAAAGTAGATTTTCTGGAGCTACAGAACTCCAAATGGCGCGCTCTCAATTACGTTGGAAAGTATACATCCAGGGCTTTCCAGAAATATATAATAGTCCATCTTTGCCTGAGTTTAAACGACGCAAACTGGCGTTCAACGCCAGTTCCATGCTACATTTTGGAGTTAAACGCCAGAAACAGGTTGCAAAGTGGAGTTAAACGCCAGAAACAGGTTACAAACTGGTGTTCAACTCCAAGAGAAGCCTCTACACGTGTAAAGCTGAATGCTCAGCCCAAGCACACACCAAGTAAGCCCTGGAAGTGGATTTCTACATCATTTACTCATTTCTATAAACCCTAGTAACTAGTTTAGCATAAATAGGACTTTTTACTATTGTATTTACATCTTTAGTTTCATCTCTGGACGTTTAGTTCTTAGATCATGGGGGCTGGCCTCTCGGCCATGCATGGACCTTGTTCTTATGTATTTTCAACGGTAGAGTTTCTACACACCATAGATTAAGGTGTGGAGCTCTACTGTTCCTCATGAATTAATACAAAGTACTATTGTTTTTCTATTCAATTCAAGCTTATTCCTATTCTAAGATATCCATTCACACCCAAGAACATGATGAATGTGATGATTATGTGACGCTCATCATCATTCTCACCTATGAATGCCTGCCTGACATACACTTCCGTTCTACATGCAAACAAGCTAGAATGAGTATCTCTTAGATATCTAATACAGAAGACCGAGTTCGAGATATTAGAATCTTCGTGGTATAAGTTAGAACCCATGGATGGCCATTCTTGAGATTCGGAAAGTCTAAACCTTGTCTGTGGTATTCCGAGTAGGATCTGGGAAGGGATGGCTGTGACGAGCTTCAAACTTGCGAGTGTTGGGCGTAGTGACAGATGCAAAAGGATAGTAAATCCTATTCCAGTATGATCGAGAACCGACAGATGATTAGCCATGCAGTGACAGCGCATTGGACCATTTTCACAGAGAGGATGGGATGTAGCCTTTGACAACGGTGATGCCCTACATAAAGCTTGCCATGGAAATGAGTAGGAATGATTGGATGAAGACAGCAGGAAAGCAGAGGTTCAGAGGAACGAAAGGCATCTCTATACGCTTATCTGAAATTCTCACCAATGAATTACATAAGTATCTCTATCCTAGTTTATATTTCAATTATGTTTTAATTATCAAATCTCCATAACTATCTGAATCCGCCTGACTGAGATTTACATGGTGACCATAGCTTGCTTCAAGCCAACAATCTCCGTGGGATCGACCCTTACTCACGTAAGGTTTGTTACTTGGACAACCCAGTGCACTTGCTGGTTAGTTGTGCGGAATTATGACAAAGTGTGATTCACGTTTGAGAGCACCAAGCCATTGGCGCCATTGTTGAAGATCACGATTTCGCATACCACATATATAGACAAAGGCATTATACTAACACATGCTCCTAAATCACACATACAGTCAGAAAATATCACACCTCCAATGGTACAGTTAACCATACATGGACCTGGATCACTACATTTTTCAGGTATTTCCCCTATTAAAGCAGATATAGAACTACCTAAAGGAATAGTTTCTAATTCATTAATTTTATCTTTATGTATGCACAAATCCTTTAGAAACTTTGCGTATTTAGGTACCTGTTGAATAACATCAAAGAGGAAAACAATTACCTCAACCTTTTTGAATATTTCTACCATTTTGGGGTCAAGTTCCATCTGCTTTCTGAGTTTCCTTGCAAGTTGTGGGAAGGGAATAGGAGGGGCGCAATTTGTAGCTTCAGCATCCCTTGGGGCTTTATTCTGTGGTTGAGCTTCTTCTTCTTCAACTATGTCTTGTATATCCTCTTCTTCTTCAGCATCTTCCACTTCCACCACATCCTCTGCTGGCACATTTTCTAGTGGGTTTGGCTCCTCATGGTTCCTCTCCTATAATGTGGTTCTGGACCTCAAAGTAATGGCGTTGATGCCACCTTTGGAATTAGGCAGTGGTTGAGAAGGGATTCCATTAGAGCTTGAAGGTTGATGTGTGGGATTAAGTGAGGAATCCATCCGGGAGACGAGAGCTTGTAAAGTGGCAGTCAAGCCATTCAGACTAGAGTTCAGCTGCGCATGTATGTCTTGTTGTCCTTGCGCAAGAGAACGGAGCATCTCGTCATTTGATGAGGAATTAGAATAAGCAGTCTGAGAAACTTGTTGTTGGGTTTGCTGGGGTCCTTGTGATTGTCTTAGGTGAGGTGTCCTGTAAGCTTGGTTTTGATTCCATTATCTGTTGTTGTTATTGTTATTCCACCTCTGGTTTCCATTATTGTCTCTGCCTCCTTTGTTAAAGTTGTCCCTCCAGCCATGGTTAGAATTATCTCTCCAGTCTTGGTTGGAGTTGTCTTGCCATCCATGGTTATTGTTGCCACCTTGGTTGTAGTTGCCACCTTGTTGATTGTATCCTTGATTCGGCCGGTCATAGAAGTTGTGAGTGGCTGCCACAGTATTGTCTTCCTGGAGCTACGGGCATTCATCAGTATAATGACTATAATCAGCACAGATCCTGCATACTCTTTGTGGAACTAACTGTTGGCTTTGTTGTGGTGAAGGCTGAGCTTGTTGTGCTTGTTGTTGGTTCAACTGCATCTGTTTCAGTAGGTTGGTCATTTTACATATACTCTGTGTCAGAGCAATAGTTTCTTTGCTAGAGGAAATCTCTGCAACAGCTTTGGGGCTGCTCCTCTGTCTGTGATTCCTAGTGGACTCAGCTAAGTCACTGATCAGTTTCCATGCTTCATCTGCGGTTTTGTACTTTTTCAAAGAACCATTACTGGCACCTTCCAGTGTAGTCTTATCCTGGGGGTTCATGGCTTAAGTGAAGTAGCTGATCAAAACTAGTTTACCAATCATGTGATGGGGACATACGTCCAGGAGATTATTGAAGTGCTCCCAATATTCATAGAGAGTCTCTGATGAGCGGATAATTTATACGCTTTTTGGCATTGTTTTTAGTATGTTTTTAGTAGGATCTAGTTACTTTTTGGGATGTTTTCATTAGTTTTTATGTTAAATTCACATTTTTGGACTTTACTATGAGTTTGTGTGTTTTTCTGTGATTTCAGGTATTTTCTGGCTGAAATTGAGGGACTTGAGCAAAAATCAGATTCAGAGGTCGAAGAAGGACTGCTGATGCTGTTGGATTCTGACCTCCCTGCACTCAAAGTGGATTTTCTGGAGCTACAGAACTCAGGATGGCGCGCTTCCAATTGCATTGGAAAGTAGACATCCAGGGCTTTCCAGCAATATATAATAGTCTATACTTTGCCCAAGTTTAGACGATGTAAACTGGCGTTCAACGCCAGTTCTCTGTCCACTTCTGGCGTCTAGCGCCAGAAACAAGTTGCAAAGTGGAGTTCAACGCCCAAACTGGCACAAAAGCTGGCGTTCAACTCCAAGAA
>NC_029788.2:71479523-71480387 GCF_000816755.2 Arachis ipaensis | reverse complement strand
CAACGGTAGAGTTTCTACACTCCATAGATTAAGGTGTGGAGCTCTGCTGTTCCTCAAGGATCAATGCAAAGTACTACTGTTTTCTATTCAATTCAACTTATTTCGCTTCTAAGATATTTATTCGCACTTCAACCTGAATGTGATGAACGTGACAATCATCATCATTCCCTATGAACGCGTGCCTGACAACCACTTCCGTTCTACCTTCGATTGAACGAGTATCTCTTAGATTTCTAATACAGGGGACCGAGTCCGAGATATTGGGATCTTCGTGGTATAAGCTAGATTGATGGCGGCATTCATGAGAATCCAAAAAGTCTAAACCTTGTCCGTGGTATTCCGAGTAGGATTCTGGGATTGAATGACTGTGACGAGCTTCAAACTCGCGAGTGCTGGGCGTAGTGACAGACGCAAAAGGATAGTAAATCCTATTCCAGTATGATTGAGAACCTCCAGATGATTAGCCATGCAGTGACAGCGCATCAGACCATTTTCACAAGGAGGAATAGGATGCAACCAACGACAAAGGTGATGCCTCCAAACGATTAGCCGTGCTATGACAGAGCATTTGGATCATTTTCCCGAGAGAGATCGAAAGTAGCCATTGGAACCGGTGACATCCTTACATAAAGCTAGCCATAGAAAGGAGTAAGATTGACTGGATGAAGATAGCAGGAAAGCAGAGGTTCAGAGGAACGAAAGCATCTCTACACGCTTATCTGAAATTCTAACCAATGAATTACATAAGTATTTCTATCCTTATTTTAGTACTATTTTCGAAAACCCCATTACTATTTTATATCTGCCTAACTGAGATTTACAAGGTGACCATAGCTTGCTTCATACCAACAATCTCCGTGGGAT
>NC_029788.2:71476637-71479404 GCF_000816755.2 Arachis ipaensis | reverse complement strand
TTCTACTAACAATAAGGAACCTCTTTACTGTGACATAGAAGATTCCTCTTCTTTTCTTTTTCTCTTCTCTTTCTTATGAGCAGGGACAGAGAAAAAGGCATTCTTGTTGAAGCTGATCTAGAACCTGAAAGGACTCTGAACAGAAAACTAAGAGAAGCTAAATTACAACAATCCAGAGACAACCTTATTGAAAATTTCGAACAAGTAAAGGAGATGGCAGCTGAACCCAACAACAATAATGCAAGGAGAATGCTTGGTGACTTTACTGCACCTAATTCCAATTTACATGGAAGAAGCATCTCCATTCCTGCCATTGGAGCAAACAACTTTGAGCTGAAACCTCAGCTAGCTTCTCTGATGTAGCAGAACTGCAAGTTTCATGGACTTCCATCTGAAGATCCTTTTCAGTTCTTAACTGAATTCTTGCATATATGTGATATTGTTAAGACTAATGGAGTAGATCCTGAAGTCTACAGGCTCATGCTTTTCCCTTTTGCTGTAAGAGACAGAGCTAGAGTGTGGTTGGACTCTCAACCCAAAGATAGCCTGAACTCTTGGGATAAGCTGGTCACGGCTTTCTTAGCCAAGTTCTTTCCTCCTCAAAAGCTGAGCAAGCTTAGAGTGGATGTTCAAACCTTCAAACAAAAAGATGGTGAATCCCTCTATGAAGCTTGGGAAAGATACAAACAGTTGACCAAAAAGTATCCCTCTGACATGCTTTCAGAATGGACCATCCTGGATATATTCTATGATGGTTTGTCTGAGTTATCAAAGATGTCATTGGGNATAGAGATTCCATTGAACCTCCTTATGCCATTCATGAGCTCTGATGAGTATTCCTCTTCTGAAGAGAATGAGGATGTTACTGAAGAGCAAACGGCCAAGTTTCTTGGTGAAATCATGAAGCTGAATGCCAAATTATTTGGTATTGAAACTTGGGAAGATGAACCTCCCTTGTTCACCAATGAACTAAGTGATCTGGATCAACTGACATTGCCTCAGAAGAGACAGGATCCTGGAAAGTTCATAATACCTTGTACCATAGGCACCATGATCTTTAAGGCTCTGTGTGACGTTGGTTCAGGGATAAACCTCATGCCCCTCTCTGTAATAGAGAAACTGGGAATCTATGGGGTGCAAGCTGCTAAAATCTCATTAGAGATGGCAGACAATTCAAGAAAACAGGCTTATGGACAAGTAGAGGACGTATTAGTGAAGGTTGAAGGCCTTTACATCCCTGCTGATTTCATAGTCCTGGATACTGGAAAGGAAGAGGATGAGTCCATCATCCTAGGAAGACCTTTCCTAGCCACAGCAAGAGCTGTGATTGATGTGGACAGAGGAGAATTGATCCTTCAATTAAATAAGGACAACCTTGTGTTTACAACTCAAGGATCTCTCTCTGCATCCATGGAGAGGAAGCATAAAGAGCTTCTCTCAAAGCAGAGTCAAACAAAGCCCCCACAGTCAAACTCTAAGTTTGGTGTTGGGAGGCCACAACCAAACTCTAAGTTTGGTGTTGAACTCCCATATCCAAACTCTAAGTTTGGTGTTGGAGAGTCTCAACAATGCTCTGAACATCTGTGAGGCTCCATGAGAGCCCACTGTCAAGCTATTGACATTAAAGAAGCGCTTGTTGGGAGGCAACCCAATTTTTATTTATCTAACTATATTTTTCTTAGTTATATGTCTTTATAGGTTCATGATCATATGGAGTCACAAAATAAATATAAAAATTGAAAACGGAATCAAAAACAGCAGAAGAAAAATCACACCCTGGAAGAAGCATCTGCCTGGCGTTTAACGCCAGAACAGAGCATGGTTCTGGTGCTGAACGCCCAAAATGGGCAGTATCTGGGCGCTGAACGCCCAAAATGGGCATCATCTGGGCGCTGAATGCCAGAATCGCACCCTGGAGGGGAGCTGGCGCTGAACGCCCAGAACAAGCATGGTTCTGGCGTTCAACGCCAGAAATGGGCAACAAATGGGCGTTGAACGCCCAAAATGGGCACCAACCTGGCACTGAACGCCCAGAGTTGTGTGCAAAGGCATTTTGCATGCCCAATTTGGTGCAAGGTTGTAAATCCATGAACACCTCAGGATCTGTGGATCCCACAGGACCACCTCAGGATCTGTGGACCCCACAGGATCCCCACCTACCTCCACTCACTTCTTCTCACCCCTCTTTCACACAATCCCATAAACACTCTTCCCCAAAACCCTTCACTAATCACCTCAATCTTTCTTCCCCATTACCTCTTCACCACTCACATCCATTCACTCTTCCCCATAAACCTACCTCATAAACTCCACTTACCTTCAAAATTCAAAATCAATTTCCCACCCAAACCCACCCTATATGGCCGAAACTTACCCCCCTCCCTTCCCTATATAAAGCCTTTCCATTCTTCCTCATTTTCACACAAAACAACCCTCTCTTTCTCTTCTTGGCCGAAACACACCTCCCCCCCTCCTCTCCATATTTTCTTCTTCTTCTTCATCTATTCTTTCTTCACTTGCTCGAGGGCGAGCAATATTCTAAGTTTGGTGTGGTAAAAGCATAAGCTTTTTGTTTTTCCATTACCATTGATGGCACCTAAGACCGGAGAATCCTCTAGAAAAGAAAAAGGGAAGACAAAAGCTTCCACCTCCGAGTCATGGGAGATGGAAAGGTTCATCTCCAAAGCCCATCAAGACCACTTCTATGATGTTGTGGCCAAGAAGAAGGTGATCCCCGAGGTCCCTTTCAAACTCAAAAGAAATGAGT
>NC_029788.2:71472009-71473710 GCF_000816755.2 Arachis ipaensis | reverse complement strand
ACCACTCACATCCATCCACTCTTCCCCATAAACCTACCTCATAAACTCCACCTACCTTCAAAATTCAAAACCAATTTCCCACCCAAACCCATCAATATGGCCAAAACTTTTCTCCCCCTCCCTTCCCTATATAAAGCCTTCCATTCTTCTTCATTTTCACACAACACAACCTTTTCTTCTCTTCTTGGCCGAAACACACCTCCCCCCTCTTCTCCATCTTTTCTTCTTCTTCTTCATCTAATTCTTTATTTTCTTGCTTGAGGGCGAGCAATATTCTAAGTTTGTGTGGTAAAAGCATAGCTTTTTTTGTTTTTCCATTACCATTGATGGCACCTAAGACCAGAGAATCCTCTAGAAAAGGAAAAGGGAAGACAAAAGCTTCCACCTCCGAGTCATGGGAGATGGAAAGGTTCATCTCCAAAGCCCATCAAGACCACTTCTATGATGTTGTGGCCAAGAAGAAGGTGATCCCCGAGGTCCCTTTCAAACTCAAAAGAAATGAGTATCCGGAGATCCGACATGAAATTCAAAGAAGAGGTTGGGAAGTTCTAACAAATCCCATCCAACAAGTCGGCATCCTAATGGTTCAAGAGTTCTATGCCAATGCATGGATCACCAACAACCATGATCAAAGTAAGAACCCGGATCCAAAGAACTATGTTACAATGGTTCGGGGAAATACTTAGATTTTAGTCCGGAGAATGTGAGGTTGGCGTTCAACTTGCCAAACATGGAAGAGAACGCACACCCCTACACAAGGAGAGTCAACTTTGATCAAAGGTTGGACCAAGTCCTTATAGACATATGTGTAGAATGAGCTCAATGGAAGATTGACTCAAAAGGCAAACCGGTTCAACTAAGAAGACTGGACCTTAAGCCTGTAGCTAGAGGATGGTTGGAGTTCATTCAATGCTCAATCATTCCCACTAGCAACCGGTCTGAAGTTACTATAGACCGGGCCATCATGATCCATAGCATCATGATTGGAGAAGAGGTTGAAGTTCATGAGATTATACCTCAAGAACTCTACAAGGTGGCTGACAAGTCCTCCACTATGGCAAGGTTAGCCTTTCCTCACCTCATTTGCCACCGATGCAATTCGGCTGGGATTGACATCGAGGGAGATATCCTCATTAAAGAGGACAAGCACATCACTAAGAAAAAGATGGAGCAAGCAAGAGAGCCCATTCATGGAGCTCAAGAGGCGCATAAAGCTCATCATCATGAGATCCCGGAGATGCCTCAAATGCATTTTCCTCCACAAAATTATTGGGAGCAAATCAACACCTCCCTAGGAGAATTGAGTTTCAATATGGGACAACTAAGGGTGGAACATCAAGAGCACTCCATCATCCTTCATGAAATAAGAGAAGATCAAAAAGCAATGAGGGAGGAGCAACAAAGACAAGGAAGAGACATAGAAGAGCTGAAGGACATCATTGGTTCCTCAAGAAGAAAATGCCACCATCACTAAGGTGGATTCATTCCTTGTTCTTATTTCTTCTGTTTTTCGTTTTCTCTGTGTTAAGTGCTTATCTATGTTTGTGTCTTTATTACATGATCATTAGTAGTTAGTAACTAGGTCTTAAAGTTATGAATGCCCTATAAATCCATCACCTCTCTTAAATAAAAACTGTTTTAATTTAAAAGAACAAGAAGTACATGAGTTTCGAATTTATCCTTGAACTTAGTTTAATTATA
>NC_029788.2:71452119-71459300 GCF_000816755.2 Arachis ipaensis | reverse complement strand
CAAGGAAGAGACATAGAAGAGCTCAAGGACGTCATTGGTTCCTCAAGAAGGAAACGCCACCATCACTAAGGTGGATTCATTCCTTGTTCTTATTTCTTCTGTTTTTCGTTTTCTCTGTGTTAAGTGCTTATCTATGTTTGTGTCTTTATTACATGATCATTAGTAGTTAGTAACTATGTCTTAAAGTTATGAATGTCCTATGAATCCATCACCTCTCTTAAATGAAAAATGTTTTAATTCAAAAGAACAAGAAGTACATGAGTTTCGAATTTATCCTTGAACTTAGCTTAATTATATTAATGTGGTGACAATGCTTCTTGTTTTCTGAATGTATGCTTGAACAGTGCATATGTCTTTTGAAGTTGTTGTTTAAGAATGTTAAATATGTTGGCTCTTGAAAGAATGATGACAAAGAGACATGTTATTTGATAATCTAAAAAATCATAAAAATGATTCTTGAAGCGAGAAAAAGCAGCAAAGAGCAAAGCTTGCAGAAAAAAAAAATATAGGCAAACAAAATAGAAAGAAAAAGAAAAAGCAAGCAGAAAAAGCCAAAAGCTCTTAAAACCAAGAGGCAAGAGCAAAAAGCCAATAACCCTTAAAACCAAAAGGCCAGGGCAAATAAAAAGGATCCCAAGGCTTTGAGCATCAGTGGATAGGAGGGCCTAAAGGAATAAAATCCTGGCCTAAGCGGCTAAACTAAGCTGTCCCTAACCATGTGCTTGTGGCGTGAAGGTGTCAAGTGAAAACTTGAGACTGAGCGGTTAAAGTCAAGGTCCAAAGCAAAAAAAGAGTGTGATTAAGAACCATGGACACCTCTAATTGGGGACTTTAGCAAAGCTGAGTCACAATCTGAAAAGGTTCACCCAATTATGTGTCTGTGGCATTTATGTATCCGGTGGTAAGGCAAAAAGCTATAAGTCCCGCTCATTTGATTGGAGCTATGTTTCATTGATATTTTGGAATTTATAGTATATTCTCTTCTTTTTATCCTATTTGATTTTCAGTTGCTTGGGGACAAGCAACAATTTAAGTTTGGTGTTGTGATGAGTGGATAATTTATACGCTTTTTGGCATTGTTTTTAGTATGTTTTTAGTAGGATCTAGTTACTTTTTGGGATATTTTCATTAGTTTTTATGTTAAATTCACATTTCTGGACTTTACTATGAGTTTGTGTATTTTTCTGTGATTTAAGGTATTTTCTGGCTGAAATTGAGGGACTTGAGCAAAAATCAGATTCAGAGGTTGAAGAAGGACTGCTGATGCTGTTGGATTCTGACCTCCCTGCACTCAAAGTGAATTTTCTGGAGCTACAGAACTCAAAATGGTGCGCTTCTAATTGCGTTGGAAAGTAGACATCCAGGGCTTTCCAGCAATATATAATAGTCTATACTTTGCTCAAGTTTAGACGACGTAAACTGGCGTTCAACACCAGTTCTCTGCCCACTTCTGGCGTCCAGCGCCAGAAACAAGTTGCAAAGTGGAGTTCAACGCCCAAACTGGCACAAAAGCTGGCGTTCAACTTCAAGAATGACCTCTACACGTGTAACATTCAAGCTCAGCCCAAGCACACACCAAGTGGGCCCCGGAAGTGGATTTATGCATCAATTACTTACTTCTGTAAACCCTAGTAGCTAGTTTATTATAAATAGGACTTTTTACTATTGTATTAGACATCCTGAGTTTTATCTTTGGATCATAATAGTCTTGGTTACTCCGGTTCCCCTCTGGGGCCGAGACCAATGAACTCCATTATCACTTATGTATTTTCAACGGTAGAGTTTCTACACTCCATAGATTAAGGTGTGGAGCTCTGCTGTTCCTCAAGGATCAATGCAAAGTACTACTGTTTTCTATTCAATTCAACTTATTTCGCTTCTAAGATATTTATTCGCACTTCAACCTGAATGTGATGAACGTGACAATCATCATCATTCCCTATGAACTTGTGTCTGACAACCACTTCCGTTCTACCTTCGATTGAACGAGTATCTCTTAGATTTCTAATACAGGGGACCGAGTCCGAGATATTGGGATCTTCGTGGTATAAGCTAGATTGATGGCGGCATTCATGAGAATCCGGAAAGTCTAAACCTTGTCCGTATTCCGAGTAGGATTCTGGGATTGAATGACTGTGATGAGCTTCAAACTCGCGAGTGCTGGGCGTAGTGACAGACGCAAAAGTATAGTAAATCCTATTCCAGTATGATCGAGAACCTCCAGATGATTAGCCATGCAGTGACAGCGCATCAGACCATTTTCACAAGGAGGAATAGGATGCAACCAACGACAAAGGTGATGCCTCCAGACGATTAGCCGTGCTATGACAGAGCATTTGGATCATTTTCCCGAGAGAGATCGAAAGTAGCCATTGGCACCGGTAACATCCTTACATAAAGCCAGCCATGGAAAGGAGTAAGACTGATTGGATGAAGACAGCAGGAAAGCAGAGGTTCAGAGGAACGAAAGCATCTCTATGCGCTTATCTGAAATTCTCACTAATGAATTACATAAGTATTTCTATCCTTATTTTAGTATTATTTTAGAAAACCCCATTACTATTTTATATCTGCCTAACTGAGATTTACAAGGTGACCATAGCTTGCTTCATACCAACAATCTCCGTGGGATTCCACCCTTACTCACGTAAGGTATTACTTGGACAACCCAGTGCACTTGCTGGTTAGTTGTGCGAAGTTGTGAACCATGGTATTGGCATCATGTTTTTGGCGCCATTGCCAGGGAAAGAAAGAGCAATGAATTTTACATAATCAAATTGTAATCACAATTTCGTCCACCAGTCTCTGATTCACCTTGGACAATGCAGGAGATCTCTTTTCTCAGTCTATCTGTAATTTCAGCTGGGAAGTATTTTTCCAAAAATTCTCTCCTGAGTGTATCTCAGTTGGTAACAGTTGCTTCAGGTTGGGAGTAGTACCACTCCCTCACCTTTCCCTCAAGAGAAAATGGAAAAATGGTTAACAGAATAGAAGTTTCATCTGCACCATGATGCCTAACAGTAGAACAGGCTGTCTGGAAATCCCTAAGGTGCTTGATAGGCTCTTGAGCAGGTAAGCCATGAAACTTGGGCATCAAGTTGATCAGTGCGGTTTTTAGTTCAAAATCTGCAGCTGCAGTCAGATGATGCATTTGATATGGCTGCAGTGTAAAATCTGGGGCTCCTGCCTCCTGGAGAGTAATCCTCCTAGGTGCTGCCATGTTTTCTACACGTAGATCAACTGGATCAGTAGTAAATGAGCTTGTCTCGCTCTCAAATGGCGGTTCAGATTCGCCCTCAGATGAGACTGCTGAATTGATAATAATCACTTCACCACCCTCAAAGGCTAACCAACGTCGAGTTTGTCTAATATGTGAAAGAGTTCTTTCAATTTCAGGATCAAATGGGACTAAACTCAGATCAGGCAATGAATGCGTCATTCAATGAGAAAGACATGTAACTCATGGTATCAAAAATAAAAATAAAATATGCAAATAAAATAAAATATATACACTAATTAATAATTTAGCATACTATTGCAACTCCCCGGCAACGGCGCCAAAAATTGATGCGTGGCAGAAGTTGACCAATTTAGAGATTTCAATTAAGAGGACAGCGTTGCATGTATAGCTCTTAACCGGCTAAGATCTGCCTCACCAATTTAAAAAAAAGGGTTGTCACAAATGTTAGAAATAAAATACTGAGAGTGCTAATTTATTAATCAGAAAATTCCCAGAAAGTTGAGTTTGATAATGAGTAATTAAAATAATTGTGAATTAAGGCAATAAAAATAAACTAAGAATAATTATTAATACTCTGAATAAAAGGCCATGACTGGGGGAATAATTAAATAGTGTAGTGTAAAAATGTTCTTGTTCTCACTCGGTTATCCCTTACTAAATAAGGAAAAGTATGGTGATTAGACTAACTCTCACCCTCAATTCCTAGTCCTCTCCCTTAGGGAGGTCTAGTGTTAGTAGGAATGGAATTAGCTAACAACGTCCAATTCAACCAAGCACTTGAGCATTCCAACTCAAGTATCTCCTTTTAATCAACCCCCATGTCAAGTAGAAATTTTACTCCATTGACATGAAAGAAATAATCATAAAAATATGAGAAGACATAATTAAATAAAATAAAATAGAGAATTAAAATTAATTAAATAAAAATAACTTCATATATTAATAAATTCAAAATGCAACATAATTATCTAAATAGAGTCAATGAGTAATTAATTAAAAATAAGGGAATAAAGAAACAAACTAAAGTAATGTCTTCAATGGAGGTAATGGCTCTTCAACATCCACAATCCAAAGCAAAAGCATAAACTATCAATGTAACACTAATCTAGATTCAGATCTAAAACTAAGAATAATCCTAATGTGATGAATCTCTGTGTCTGGATGCCTCCTTGAGTTTTAGCATGTTCCCTAGGTTTAGTCTGTGTTTCTAGGCTGAAAATTGGGTCAAAATGCGGCCCGAAATCGCCCCCAGCGTATTCTGTTATTTCTGCAAATCGCGCAGGTCACGCATATGCGTCGTCCACGCGTTCGCGTCATTCAGCGATTTTCCTTGTCACGCGTTCGCGTGGTTCACGCGTTCGCGTCATTCGTGCAGACTCCAATCCACGCATTTACGTCAGGGACGCGTCCGCGTCGTTGCGAAATCTCCATTTCATGCGTTCACGTGGGCCACTGATGTGTATTTTTTTGAGGCAAACTTTTGCTCAAACTTTTTGTCCTCTCTTCCTCCTAGCCATTCCTTCTTACTTCAACCTTTCTCCAAGCTTTCTTCACCTATCATTAATCACATCAAAGCTATGCTCAAAATCATGAGATATTCATTCTTTCATAATATGTGATAATTATAGCATAAAACCTCATGAAATAGCATGAATTTATACATGGTTGATTAAATCAAAGGAAGCATGAAAATCTACCCAATTGGCTTGCTTATGGCTCAAGAAAGTGCATAATTTAATTGAAAACAAAAGAAAAAGGCTAGTGAAACTAGGCTAAGATGACTTGTCATCACAGCACCAAACTTAAAGCTTGCTTGTCCCCAAGCAAGGAAACTAATTATGCTCAGAGGTTCTTTCAATTAAGACAGATTGAAGAACAACTTGTCAAGTCCTGTGAGTGAAGTGATTAAGTAACAGTGGGGTGAACTCTAAATTATATGCTCATGCAAGGGCTTCAGTGCTCACTAGTCCTCACATATTGGGAGTCTTAGGTCTTAGGATTTTCTTTGCTTTGGCCTTGACTCTAAGTGTCATGTCTCAAAGCGGCTCTTTAAATAAGCTTTCAATCAATACTCCTAAACCAGTTGGTTTTAAGGTATTAGGTGTTAAAGCACCCCTAAGAATTTACTTGCTCAAGCCTCTTTCTTTGACACAACTCAACCACAAGCATTTACTAGGCTAACAACTCTTTGAGTTTTGTTTCTTCTTTCTTTTTCACCCTAGTAATTGATGCTCAAAGCCTTGGGCCATGTTCTTTTTGTTTTTGTATTTTCTTTCTTTTCTTTTGTTTTGTTTGCTGCTTCTTGGATCAATAAATTTTTGAGAATCTCCACAATACTTCTTTGAACTTCATATCCTGCCTATGAGCTCCCATGCAAGTTTTCATAAGCATGCAACCTCAATACATAATCATACAACTAGAACTGCCACTTCTCCTAATCTTTTGCTTGCCTCAAAATTGTTTAATTCCTCAATCCTTCTTTTCAAAGAACTATCATGTGATGCATTTTTTTTGAAAAATTGAGTGCAAACAAGTTTTGGAGAGTATGATGTTGTAAATGATCAAGCACCTTGCTTATTGAATTATAGAGAACTATACTATGCAGACAGGCAGGGGTATTATATCACTTTCAATCATAGCAGTGTTTGATGTAAAATAATCACTTAACAATACAACCTTTTGGAGTTCGCTTGCTTTCCTTCTTCTCATCATCATTAGTGTTGGCCTTCCCGTTCATCTTTCATCTCTTTGGTTGATGATGCTTAATCTTCCCAAAAGTTTGTATGGTACTCTGCAGTGATATTGAAAGTTGCTTTCTCCCCAAGCACTCGAAAGAAGAAATGGTTAGCTTGCATGATTTATTTGTGGGCTTTTGAACTTACTTTGGTGTGGGAACACCAAACTTAGTACCTTGCCAATGGTTCTCATGCATCGAATTAACCATGTGTGAAACTCTTTTTCTTTTTTTCTTTTTTTTTTCAAAAGCAATAAAATTGAAAACTAGGAAACAGTAGAATAGTTAACTAGTTCATCCAACATGCTTGATGCCAGCATTATGCAGAAAGTGAGAATGTGTTTTATGATGGGATTTTGGTGGAACACCAAACTTAGAATCCTTCATTCTCCCTTAGATTGTTTTGGTGTGCAACACCAAACTCAGCTTCTTGCAATATAGATAAAACTAATTAACCTTTTTATTGAAATAGATATGAAAAGATAGTTACCTCCGGTTGGGTTGCCTCCCAACAAGCGCTCTTTTATTGTCACTAGCTTGACATCCTCTGTGCTTGCTCAGTTCAGATTCTGAGCTTCCTTCTCCTTGTCCCCTTGTCCTCCTAAGTGAGGCTTTGCTTTGTGATGCTCATCCTGGATGAGTGATTCTTTTCCTTTAGCCCTCTTCTCACTCATTTCTGTGAGATTCTTAGCTAATTGTTCCATTTGCCTATCAATTCTCCCGAGTGAAGCCTCCTGGTGTTTGCTTATCATCTCTTGATGTGTCATCATTCTCTCTACTAAGATCTCCAGATTGGTGATCCTCTGAGAGTCTTGTGAGATTGGTTGGTTGTGGGGTGTTGGGGGTTGGAAGGGTGGGTAGTGTGGTGGTATGTAGTGATTGTTATTGGTATGGTGGTGTTTTTGCAGGTTTGGGAAATTGGGGTTGTTGTAGTTGAAGTCCCTTTGTTCCTGACGTTGAGATTCCATCATTCTTAGATAAGAATGTGGCTTCCATGGTGGAAATTGTGCATTCACTGTGGCAGAATGTAGAAAATCAATTTGTCTAGCTATTGACTCCAATTGTTGCTGAGTTTGCTGGTATAGCTGTTTGTTTTGATTCATGATTGCCCTCACTCCTTCAAGATTCATTACTTCCTTTTCTGAAATTACATTCCGTGGTGTCTCAAATGAGTGTTGGTTATTGGCTCTCTTGTCATTGAACTCT
>NC_029788.2:71442434-71451978 GCF_000816755.2 Arachis ipaensis | reverse complement strand
CAAGTTTGAAGCTCGTCACAGTCATCCCTTCCCAGATCCTACTCGGAATACCACAGACAAGGTTTAGACTTTCCGGATCTCAGGAATGCTGCCAATCGGTTCTAGCCTATACCACGAAGATTTTAATCTCACGGACTCGGTCTGTGGATTAGAGACCCAAGAGAATATATTCCGGCTATCGTCCAATGACTATGTTGAAGATCATGTAGACCGCTTGTGGTTGTCAGGCACGTGGACCTTGGCTAAGCGAGTAACGAAGATAGTGGGTGATTGTCACGGGTCACCCCTTCATTTTGACATAACTGAATGTCCAGAGAAGTATGCATGTCCTTATTTAGTAGATAATTGAACTTGGTACATGGGGTCTTATGCAGACAATGGTAGCTCATTTATTACTTGCTGCTATATAAGCAATGTTTCCTCAAAGGTTTACTAAGGTTGCTGCTACAATGTTTTACTTTTTGCTTAATCCCTTGCTAGCTTTTCCTTCTTTATTTTGCTTGGAGAACTTATTACTTAATGAAAGCTTGGTGGCAAATATTGCAGTAGCCTTTAGCTTAATTTTTTTTGCTCAACATTTCTTCACATAGACACATGGCTCACAATTTCTTCCTAGGAACATTGATGCCCAGCATCTCTTTGGATCACTAAATGTTTTGTAGCTAGGTTGCTCTTGATAGTGGACTTTTGGTTGGAAATCCCAAATCAGTTGATCTAAGTGGCGAAGTTTCAAAATACTCCTCAGAACCTACTTGTCCAAGCTTATCCTAGTACAAAAACACCACAGCCATATGTCCTAGGGTCCAAGCTATTAGTGTCTAGCCTTATTGTTTGTTTCTTTATCAATTCTTGGCTTTTCTCTTTCTTTTTCTTTTTTTTTTGAATCATTATCAAGGGAACTTTCATTAATTGACAGATTATAGCAGCAAACTAACTCACACTTCAAGGAACATGTTATTATGCAGCTTTTTGTTTTATGATCTAACAATTGATTCAAACAATTACCACCATTGAATTTCATTCTCATTTCTACAACATTGGACAATCACTTTTCTAAACCAAACATTTTTCTTTTATTTATTGCAGAAAGGAATATAAAACAAAATTCAAGCTAATGATGGATGACAAAAATTATGCAGATCCAAGTATTTCTCAGTAAACATTTTCACTTGCATTTAATTGAACACTTCAGCAAGACATATAGGAATTTCCAAATTAAAGTACTTCAAAGCAGCAAGGATTAAGTATCAATACAACCTGTTGGGAATGTCTTCTCAGCTCTTTTTCTGTCATCATTATTTCTCCTTGTTACATTTCCTTTGGACAATGATGCAGGTTCCCTCCACAGATTGAATGTTTTCATGTATACTCTTCACAAGTTGCTTGTTTCTCAAGCCCTTAAGCAAATGGTTAGCTAACACGACTTATTTGTGAGCATTTTGAACTTACTTTGGTGTGTGAATACCAAACTTAGTTCCTTGCCAATGTTTCTTATACATCAAGTTAACCATATGTGAAATCCTTTTGTCTCTGCCAAGGGTAATAGAACTAAAGACTAGAAAACAACAGATTGGTTAAATGGTTTATTTGATTGCTTGGAGCTAGCATTATGCAGAAGGTGAGAGTGTGTCTTAAGATGAGATTTTTTTGGTGGAACACCAAACTTAGAATCCTTCATTTTCTCTTAGATTATTTTGGTGTACAACACCAAACTTAGCTCCTTGCAATATAGATAAAACTAATTAACCTTTTTATTGAAATAGATATGAAAAGATAGTTACCTCCGGTTGGGTTGCCTCCCAACAAGCGCTCTTTTATTGTCACTAGCTTGACATCCTCTGTGCTTGCTCAGTTCAGATTTTGAGCTTCCTTCTCTTGTCCTCCTTGTCCTCCTAAGTGAGGCTTTGCTTTGTGATGCTCATCCTGGATGAGTGATTCTTTTCCTTTAGCCCTCTTCTCACTCATATTCTTAGCTTTCTTAGCCAGTTGTTGCATTTGCTTCTCAATTCTTCTGACTGAGGCTTCCTGGTTCTTCATTGTCACCTCTTGGTGTTTCATCATTCCCTCTATTAAGATCTCCAGATTGATGATCCTCTGAGAGTCTTGTGAGATTGGTTGGTTGTGGGGTGTTGGAGGTTGGGTTGGGGGTTGGAAGGGTGGGTAGTGTGGTGGTATGTAGTGATTGTTGTTGGTATGGTGGTGTTTTTGCAGGTTTGGGAAATTGGGGTTATTGTAGTTGAAGTCCCTTTGTTCCTGATGTTGAGATTCCCTCATTCTTAGATAGGAATGTGGCTTCCATGGTGGAAATTGTGCATTCACTGTAGTAGAATGGAGAAAATCAATTTGTCTAGCTATTGACTCTAATTGTTGCTGAGTTTGCTGATGTAGCTGTTTGCTTTGATTCATGACTGCCTTCATTCCTTCAAGATTCATTATCTCCTTTTCTGAAGTTGCATTCTGTGGGGTCTCAAATGAGTGTTGGTTATTGGCTCTCTTGTCATTGAACTCTGCAGTTCCTTGGATGGTTGCTGTTGCGTTGAGCAGGCCATCTGAGAAGTGATCCACCGCTCTTATTGTTTCTGGGGTTAATCCTTCATAGAACGCTTGGAAATCCGCTTTGTTGCTTGCCTTCTTGTATCTTTCCCATGCTTTGAACAATGGTTCTTCCCCTCCTTGTATGAATGGATGTACTCCCTCCTTCATCTTGATGTTTTGTTGGGACGAGGAGAATTTGGCTAGAAATTTGGCAACCAAATCATCCCAACTAGTTATACTTCCTTGGGGAAAGGTTTCAAGCCATTGTGCCGCTTCATCCTTCAGTGAGAAGGGAAATAACAAGAGCTTATAGGTATCATGATTTACACTATCGAGATTGACAGCACCACAAGTTCTCAGAAAATTGGACAGGTGCTGTTTAGGATTCTCCAGTGGAGTTCCACCATAGGAACAATTGTTCTTGATTAGTGTAATGATTTGCGGCTTCATGTTGTGGTGTTCTTCTTTCTCAGGAACTCCTTCTTCATTGATACCCTTTCCTCTGACCTTTCTTCTTTCCTATGACATATAAATCAACAAACAGAACGCACAGTGGTATTCTTGAAATTTGAGTGTAGTCAGTTGAGACAAAACTTCAAACAGTTAGTGGGTTAGTCAAAAATTAAAGAAAAATAAAGAAAAAGTGCTTGATCTAGATCTCCACTTCACTTAATCATTGTCAATCTAATCAATCCTCGGCAACACATAAAAGTAGATTGCAGAATTTATAGAGAATGGGTAAGATCAGAAATGGGGAATTCATTGGGCTTAGGAGATGTTGCATTCTCCGGATCAAGTTTATTTTCATCTCTTCCTCAATTAATGCATTCATTGATCTCCTTGGCAATCTTAAGTGATCGAATTCCAATTTCTTGGTAATTCAATCTCTCAAATCTTGATCAATAGCCAATTCCTTGGTCAATTGCTCATGAGAAGAGATGAAGTATGGTCACTGATTATACCACATGTATATGCCAGCGCCGCTCCTACTGCATGGTTGGAAGCATCACACATAATTTCGAATGGCTGGCTCCAGCCTGGTCCTCTTACAATTGGAGCTTGAGTCAGGGTGATCTTCAGCTTGTTAAATGCTTGCATACAGCTTTCACTGAACTCAAACTCAATATCTTTCTGCAGCAATCTGGATAAAGGTAATGCTACCTTACTGAAGTCCTTAATAAATCTCCTGTAAAAACCTGCATGGCCAAGGAACGAGCGGACTTCCCTCACGGAGGATGGGTAAGGTAAACTAGAAATAACATCCACCTTTGTTGGATCTACAGAAATGCCAGTATTAGACACCACATGTCCTAGTACAATTCCTTGTCTTACAATAAAGTGACATTTTTCAAAATTCAACACAAGGTTTGTACTGACACACCTGTCTAATACTCTAGATAAATTATCCAAGCAAAGGCTAGCCATATATGCAGAAATCATCCATAAAAATCTCCATACAGTTCTCAATAAGATCTGAAAAGATACTCATCATGCATCTTTGGAAAGTAGCAGGTGCATTACACAAGCCAAAAGGCATTCTTTTATAAGCATACGTTCCAAAGGGACATGTAAAAGTGGTCTTCTCCTGATCTTCAGGAGCTATATGAATTTGAAAGTATCTTGTATAGCCATCTAAAAAACAATAATGAGATTTACCTGACAGGCAATCAAGCATCTGATCAATAAATGGCAAGGGGTAATGATCCTTGCGAGTGGCTTGGTTGAGACGCCTATAGTCAATGCAAACTCTCCATGAATTATGTACTCTAGTTGTCAGGAGCTCTCCATGCTCATTTCTTACTGTTGTGACTCCAGACTTCTTGGGCACCACTTATACTGGACTGACCCATTCACTATCTGAGATCGGGTAAATGATATCTACTTCAAGTAGCCTGGTCACTTCCTTCTTGACAACTTCTAAGATGGTGGGATTCAATCTTCTTTGAGGCTGACGATCAGGCTTTGCTCCCTCTTCTAAGAATATTATGTGCTCACAAACTTGGGGTCTGATGCCTATTATATCCGCCAAGCTCCATCCAATTGCTTTCTTATGTTTTCTCAGCACACTGAGTAGTTGCTCTTCTTGTTGAGAGGTGAGTTTGCAATGATGACTGGAAACTTCTGCTTGTCCTCAAGGTAAGCATACTTGAGGTGTGGAGGAAGGGGCTTTAATTCTAATTTCTGCTCATAGCTAGGCTCTGGATCATCCGGGGCTAGTAATAATGGTAAAGTGTTCTCATTGTTTTCAGAAAGTATCCCCACACTTGGACCTTGCTCCATGTACTTCTCTTCTAAGTTTTCCTAGTGAACTTCAGCTACGATTTCATCAATAATGTCGCATTGGAAGATAGAATGATCTTTTGGAGGATGCTTCTGATGAGCGGATAATTTATACGCTTTTTGCAAACTTTAAGTTCTAGAATCATATCTTGTGATTTCTTATGAATCAAGTCATTAATTGTGATTTTAAAAATCAAAACTTTTTCAAAACTAATTTCAATCATATCTTTTCAAAAATATCTTTTTATCTTATCTTTTTCAAAATCATATCTTTTTTTCAAAAATTTGATTTTAAAATATCTTTTCTAACTTCTTATCTTCTTATATTTTCAAAATTGATTTTCAAATTTGTTTCAACTAACTAACTAACTTTTTGTTTGTTTCTTATCTTTTTCAAAACTACCTAACTAACTCTCTCTCTCTAATTTTCGAAAATATCTCCCTCTTTTTCAAAAATTCTTTTTAATTAACCAATTATTTTAATTTTTGATTTTCGAAAATTACTAACCTTTTTCAAAAATAATTTTCGAAAATCACTAACTCTTTTTCAAAAATAATTTTCAAAAATTCTCTCTCTCTAATCTCCTTCTATTTGTTTATTTATTTACTAACATTTCTTCCTCACTCACCAAAAATCCGAACTCTCTCCCTCTCTCTGAGTTCAGATTTTCTCTTCTTCTTTTCTTCTACTCACATAAGGGAACCTCTATACTTGGGTAAAAAGGATCCCTATTATTATTATTATTATTATTATTATTATTATTATTATTTTGTTCCCTCTTTTTCATATGAGCAGGAGCAAGGACAAGAATATTCTTGTTGAAGCAGATCCAGAACCTGAAAGGACTCTGAAGAGGAAACTAAGAGAAGCTAAATTACAACAACCCAACAAGCACCTTTCAGAAATTTTCGAACAGGAAGAGGAGATGGCAGCCAAAAATAATAATAATGTAAGGAGGATGCTTGGTGACTTTACTGCACCTAATTCCAATTTACATGGAAGAAGCATTTCCATCCCCATCATTGGAGCAAATAATTTTGAGCTGAAACCTCAATTAGTTTCTCTGATGCAGCAGAACTGCAAGTTTCATGGACTTCCATCTGAAGATCCTTTTCAGTTCTTAACTGAATTCTTGCAGATCTGTGATACTGTTAAGACTAATGGAATATGATTTCTCAGAGTCTGAATGGAATGCAAGCTGCATCCAACAGTACTCAAAAGGCATCTTCTGAAGAAGAAGCTTATGATCCTGAGAACCCTGCAATAGCAGAGGTAAATTATATGGGTGAACCTTATGGAAACACCTATAACCCCTCATGGAGAAATCACCCAAATCTATCATGGAAGGATCAACAAAAGCCCCAACAAGGCTTTAATAATGGTGGAAGAAATAGGTTTAACAATAGTAAACCTTTTCCATCATCCACTCAGCAACAGACAGAGAACTCTGAACAAAATACCTCTAATTTAGCAAACTTAGTCTCTGATCTATCTAAGGCCACTGTAAGTTTCATGAATGAAACAAGGTCCTCCATTAGAAATTTGGAGGCACAAGTGGGCCAGCTGAGTAAAAGAGTCACTGAAATCCCCCCTAGTACTCTCCCAAGCAATACAGAAGAAAATCCAAAAGGAGAGTGCAAGGCCATTGAAATGACCATCATGGCCGAAACCACAAAAGAGGAGGAGGATGTGAATCCCAAGGAGGAAGACCTCCTGGGACGTCCAGTGATCAATAAGGAGTTTCCCATTGAGGAACCAAAGGAATCTGAGGCTCATCTAGAGACCATAGAGATTCCATTAAACCTCCTTATGCCATTCATGAGCTCTGATGAGTATTCCTCTTCTGAAGAGAATGAGGATGTTACTAAGGAGCAAGTTACGAAGTACCTTGGTGTAATCATGAAGCTGAATGCCAAATTATTTGGTATTGAGACTTGGGAAGATGAACCTCCCTTGTTCACCAATGAACTAAGTGATCTGGATCAACTGACATTGTCTCAGAAGAAATAGGATCCTGGAAAGTTACTAATACTTTGTACCATAGGCACCATGATCTTTGAAAAAGCTCTGTGTGACCTTGGTTCAGGGATAAACCTCATGCCGCTCTCTGTAATAGAGAAACTGGGAATCTTTGGGGTACAAGCTGCTAAAATCTCATTAGAGATGGCAGACAATTCAAGAAAACAGGCTTATGGACAAGTAGAGGACGTGTTAGTAAAGGTTGAAGGCCTTTACATCCTTGCTGACTTCATAGTCCTAGATACTGGGAAGGATGAGGATGAATCCATCATCCTTGGAAGACCCTTCTTGGCCACAGCAAGAGCTGTGATTGATGTTGACAGAGGCGAATTAGTCCTTCAATTGAATGAGGACTCCCTTGAGTTTAAAACTCAAGGACATCCTTCTGTAAACATGGAAAAGAGGCACAGTAAGCTTCTCTCAAAACAGAGTCAACCAGAGCCCCCACAGTCAAACTCTAAGTTTGGTGTTGGGAGGCCACAACCAAACTCTAAGTTTGGTGTTGAACTCCCATATCTAAACTCTAAGTTTGGTGTTGGGGAGTCTCAACAATGCTCTGAACATCTGTGAGGCTCCATGAGAGCCCACTGTCAAGCTATTGACATTAAAGAAGCGCTTGTTGGGAGGCAACCCAATTTTTATTTATCTAATTTTAATTTATTTTTTATTGTTATTTCATGTTTTATTAGGTCCATGATCATGTGGAGTCACAAAATAAATATAAAAATTGAAAACAGAATCAAAAACAGCAGAAGAAAAATCACACCCTGGAGGAGGATCTCACTGGCGTTTAAAAGCCAGTAAGGAGCATCTGTCTGGCGTTCAACGCCAGAACAGAGCATGTTTCTGGCGTTGAACGCCAGAAACAAGCAGCATTCTGGCGTTCAGACGCCAGAAATGCACATTGAGGAAGAGCTGGCGCTGAACGCCAGAAACAAGCATCTGGCTGGCGTTCAACGCCAGAAATATGCTGCATCTGGGCGGTGAACACCCAGAACAAGCATCAATTCAGCGTTTAAACGCCAGAATTGCATGCAAAGGCATTTTACATGCCTAATTTGTGCAGGGATGTAAATCCTTGACACCTCAGGATCTGTGGACCTCACAGGATCCCCACCTACCTCACCCTCTCTCTCTCTCTCTATTCATGGTCATCCCTTCTGTTTTCCATTTACCACTCACATCTATACACCCACCTACCTTCAAAATTCAACATCTCTTTCCCACCCAATCCCACCCATATGGCCGAATACACACACCCCTCCATCTCCTCTATATCTTCTTCTTATTCTTCTTCTATTCTTTCTTCTTTTGCTCGAGGGCGAGCAATATTCTAAGTTTGGTGTGGTAAAAGCATAGCTTTTTTGTTTTTCCATAACCATTAATGGCACCTAAGGCTAGAGAAACCTCAAGAAAGAGGAAAGAGAAGACAATTGCTTTTACCTCAATTATGTGTCTGTGGCATTTATGTATCCGGTGGTAATACTGGAAAACAAAGTGCTTAGGGCCACGGCCAAGACTCATAAAGTAGCTGTGTTCAAGAATCAACATACTGAACTAGGAGAATCAATAACACTATCTGAACTCTGAGTTCCTATAGATGCCAGTCATTCTGAACCTCAATGGATAAAGTGAGATGCCAAAACTATTCAAGAGGCAAAAAGCTACAAGGCCCGCTCATCTGATTGGAGCTATGTTTCATTGATAGTTTGGAATTTATAGTATATTCTCTTCTTTTTATCCTATTTGATTTTCAGTTTCTTGGAGACAAGCAACAATTTAAGTTTGGTGTTGTGATGAGCGGATAATTTATACGCTTTTTGGCATTATTTTTAGTATGTTTTTAGTAGGATCTAGTTACTTTTAGGGATGTTTTCTTTAAATTTTATGTTAAATTCACATTTCTGGACTTTACTATGAGTTTGTGTGTTTTTTTGTGATTTCAGGTATTTTCTGGCTGAAATTGAGGGACTTGAGCAAAAATTAGATTCAGAGGTTGAAGAAGGACTGCTGATGCTGTTGGATTCTGACCACCCTGCACTCAAAGTGGATTTTCTGGAGCTACAGAACTCAAAATGGTGCGCTTCTAATTGCGTTGGAACGTAGACATCCAGGGCTTTCCAGCAATATATAATAGTCCATTCTTTGGCCGCGTTTAGACGACGCAAAAGGGCGTTGAACGCCAGTTCTACGCTATAGTCTGGAGTTAAACGCCAGAAACACGTTACAAGCCAGAGTTGAACGCCAGAAATACGCCAGAGTTAAACTACAGTCTTGGTGTGTGTTTGGGCTGAGCTTGAAGTTTCCACATGGAGAGGTCATTCTTGGAGTTGAATGCATCAATTACTTACTTCTGTAAACCCTAGTAGCTAGTTTAGTATAAATAGGACTTTTTACTATTGTATTAGACATCCTGGATTGTATTTTTGATCCTGTGATCACGCTTTGGGGGCTGGCCGTTCGGCCATGCCTGGACCTTTCACTTATGTATTTTCAACGGTAGAGTTTCTACACTCCATAGATTAAGGTGTGGAGCTCTGCTGTTCCTCAAAGATTAATGCAAAGTACTACTGTTTTTCTATTCAACTTAACTTATTCCTCTTCTAAGATATTCATTCGCACTTCAACATGAATGTGATGAACGTGACAATCATCATCATTCCCCCACGAACGCGTGCCTGACAACCACTTCCGTTCCACCTTAGATTG
>NC_029788.2:71401137-71440855 GCF_000816755.2 Arachis ipaensis | reverse complement strand
ACGGTAGAGTTTCTACACTCCATAGATTAAGGTGTGGAGCTCTGCTGTTCCTCAAAGATTAATGCAAAGTACTACTGTTTTTCTATTCAATTCAAGTTATTCCGCTTCTAAGATATTCATTCGTGCTTCAATATGAATGTGATGAACGTGACAATCATCATCATTCCCCTACGAACGCGTGCCTGACAACCACTTCCGTTCCACCTTAGATTGAATGATTATCTCTTGGATCTCTTAATCAGAATCTTCGTGGTATAAGCTAGATAGATGGCGGCATTCATGAGAGTCCGGAAAGTCTAAACCTTGTCTGTGGTATTCCGAGTAGGATTCTGGGATTGAATGACTGTGACAAACTTCAAACTTGCGAGTGCTGGGCGTAGTGACAGACGCAAAAGGAGGGTGAATCCTATTCCAGTATGATCGAAAACCTCAGATGATTAGTCGTGCTGTGACAGAGCATTTGGACCATTTTCACAAGAGGATAGGATGCAGCCATTGACCACGGTGATGCCTCCAGATGATTAGCCATGCAGTGACAGCGCATCGGACCATTTTACAAAGAGGATGAAAAGTAGCTATTGACAATGGTGATGTCCTTACATAAAGCCAGCCATGGAAAGGAGTAAGATTGATTGGATGCAGACAGCAGGAAAGCAGAGGTTCAGAGGAACGAACGCATCTCCATACACTTATCTGAAATTCTCACCAATGATATACATAAGTATTTCTATCTTTGTTTTCTGTCTATTTATTATTTATTTTCAAAAACTCCATAACTATTTTATATCCGCCTTACTGAGATTTACAAGGTGACCATAGCTTGCTGCATACCAACAATCTCCGTGGGATCGACCCTTACTCACGTAAGGTTTATTACTTGGATGACCCAGTGCACTTGCTGGTTAGTTGTATCGAAGTTGTGAATGAAAAACGATTTATTAAGACGTGCGTACAGAGTTTTTGGCGCCGTTGCCTGAGATCACAATTTTGTGCACTAGCTTCATAGTTTCATTTAAACTGAAACTCACTGTTCTGCCATCTATCTCAAAGGAGTAACTTCCTGAGAATGCATCCAACTTAAACTTTGAAGTCTTTGGGAATGGTCTTCCAAGCAGGATTGATGATGGTCTTCCTGAGTCCTTAGGGTGCATTTCCAGGATGTAGAATTCAATGAGAAATGTGAGCCCCTTAATGCTCACTAATACATCTTCAGCAATTCCAACTACTGTAATAATGGTTTTATCTGCTAGCACAAAATGAGCTGCCGACCTTTTTAAGGGAGGGAGCCTCAAAGTATCATATATAGACAAAGGCATTATACTAACACACGCTCCCAAATCACACATACAGTCAGAAAATATCACACCTCCAATGGTACAGTTAACCATACATGGACCTGGATCCCTACATTTTTCAGGTATACTTTCCATTAAAGCAGATATAGAGCTACCTAAAGGAATAGTCTCTAATTCATTAATCTTATCTTTATGTATGCACAAATTCTTTAGAAACTTTGCGTATTTAGGTACCTGTTGAATAACATCAAAAAGGGGAACAGTTACCTCAACCTTTTTGAATATTTCTACCATTTTGGGATCAAGTTCCATCTGCTTTCTGGGCTTCCTTGCAAGTTGTGGAAAAGGGATAGGATGGGCACGATTTGCAGCTTCTGCATCCCTTGGTGCTTCATTCTGTGGTCCTCTTCTTCAACTATGTCTTGTATGTCCTCTTCCTTTTCAGCATCTTTCACTTCCATCATATCCTCTGCTGGCACGTGTTCTAGTGGGCTTGGCTCCTCATGGTTCCTCTCTTGTAAGGTGGTTCCGGACCTCAAAGTGATGGCATTAACGCCACCTTTGGGATTAGGCAGTGGTTGAAAAGGAATTCCACTGGAGCTTGAAGGTTGATGTGTGGAATTAAATGAGGAATTCATCTGGGAGATGAGAGCTTGTAAAGTGGCAGTCAAGCCATTCAGACTAAAGTTTAGTTGTGCCTGCATGTCTTGTTGTCCTTGCGCAAGAGAGCGGAGCATCTCATCATTTGATGAAGAATTAGAATAAGTGCTCTGACGAACTTGTTGTTGGTTATGCTGGGTTCCTTGTGATTGTCTTAGGTGAGGTGCTCTATAAGGTTGGTTCTGATTCTACTGTCTGTTGTTGTTATTGTTATTCCACCTCTGGTTTCTATTATTGTCTCTGCCTCCTCTGTTGTAGTTGTCCCTCCAGCCAGGGTTAGAATTATCTTTCCATCCTTGATTGGAGTTGTCCTGCCATCCATGGTTATAGTTGCCACCTTGGTTATGGTTGCCACCTTGTTGATTGTATCCTTGATTCGGGCGGTCATAGAAGTTATGAGTGGCTGCCACAGTGTTGTCTTCCTGTTGGAGCTGCGGACATTCATCTGTATAATGACTATAATCAGCACAGATCCCGCATACTCTTTGTGGGACCAACTGTTGGCTTTGCTGTGGTGGGAGAGGCTGAGCTTATTGTGCTTGTTGTTGATTCAACTGCATTTGTTTCAGCAGGTTGGTCATTTCACATATACTCTGTGCGAGAGCAGTAGTTTCAATGCTAGAAGAAACTTTGGCAACAGCTTTGGGGTGGTTGCGCCTCTGTCTGTGATTCCTAGTAGATTCAGCTAAGTCACTGATCAGCTGCTATGCTTCATCTGTGGTTTTGTACTTTTTCAAGGAACCATTACTAGCACCTTCCAGTGTAGTCTTATCCTGGGGGTTCATGCCTTGAGTGAAGTAGCTGTTCAATACTAGTCTATCAATCATGTGATGGGGACATACGTCCAGGAGAATGTTGAAGCACTCCCAATATCCGTAGAGAGTCTCGGATTCGCCTTGAACAATCATTGAAATGTCTTTCCTCAATCTGTCAGTAACTTCAGCTGGAAAGTATTTTTTCAAAAATTCTTTTCTAAGCGTATCCCAGTTAGTAACAGTCGCTTCCGGTTGGGTGTAGTACCACTCCCTTGTCTTTCCTTCAAGAGAAAATGGGAAGGCGGTTAACAGGATAGAAGTTTCATCTGCACCATGACGCCTGACAGTAAAACAGGCTGTCTGGAAATCCTGAAGGTGCTTGATAGGCTCTTGAGCAGGTAAGCTATGAAACTTGGGCATCAAGTTGATTAGTGCAGTCTTTAGTTCAAAATCTGCAGCCAAATTTGGATGACGCACTTGATACGGTTGCAGTGTGAAATCTGGGGCTCCTGCCTCCTGGAGAGTAATTCTCCTGGGTTCTACCATGTCACTTGGACGTGAATCAACTGAATCAGTAGTAAATGAGCTTGTCTCACTCTCAAACGGCGGTTCAGATTCGCCCTCAGATGAGACTGGTGAATCGATAATAATCACTTCACCACCCTCAGAGGCTAACCGACGTCGAGTTCGTCTAATATGTGAAAGAGTTCTTTCAATTTCAGGGTCAAATGGGACTAAACTCGGATTAGGAAATGAATGCGTCATTCAATGAGAAAGACATGAAGCTCATGGTAACAAAACAAAAAAATAAAATATGCAATTAAAAATAAAATATGTACACTAATCAATAATTTAGCACACTATTGCAACTCCCCAGCAACGGCGCCAAAAATTGATGCGTGGCAGAAGTTAACCAATTAAGAGATTCCAAATGAGAGAATAGCATTGCACGTATAGCTATTAACCAGCTAAGATCTGCCTCACCAATTTAAAAAGGGTTGTCACAAATTTTAGAAATAAAAATACTGGAAGTATGAGTCCCAGGTCGTTTCCCAACGAGTTGCAGGAAAGAGGGCTAATTTATTAATCAGAAAATTCCCAGAAAGTTGAGTTTTGATAATGAGTAATTAAAATAATTGTGAATTAAAGCAATAAAAATAAACTAAGAATAATTATTGATTTTCTAAATAAAAGGCTTTGACTGGGGGAATAATTAAATGGAAGTCCTATCCTTGTTGGAATCTTCTCAAGTGTAGTGTAAAGAGGTCGTTGTTGTCACTTGGTTAACCCTTACTGAGTAAAGAAAAGTATAGTGATTGAACTAACTCTTACCCGCAATTCCTAGTCCTTTCCCTTAGGGAGGTCTAGTGTTAGTAGGTACAGAATTAGCCTATAACGTCCAATTTAACCAATCACTTGAGCATCCCAACTCAAGTGTGTCCTCTTAATCGACCCCATGTCAAGTGGAGAATCTACTCCATTGACATGGAATTAATAATCATAAAAATATAAGAAGACATAATCGAATAAAATAAAATAGAAAGAATTAGACTTAATTAAAAATAAAAATAACTCTATATATTAATAAACTCAAAATGTAACATACTTAATTGAATAGAGTCAATAGTCAATTGAAAAGAGTAAAGGATAAAGGAACAAACTAAAGTAGTGTCTTCGCGGAGGTAATGGCTCTTCAACATCCACAATCCAAAACAAAAGCATAAACTATCAATGTAACACTAATCTAGATTCAGATCTAAAACTAAAGTAATCCTAATGTGATGAATCTGAATGTGTGTGGATCCCCCTTGAGTCTTTGTAGGTTCCCTTGTTTTATTTTGTGTTTCTGGGCCAAAAATTAGGTTAAAACGCGGCCCAAAATCGCCCCAAACGTATTCTATAATTTCTGCAGATCGCGCAGGTCACGCGTACGCGTCGTCCACGCGTTCGCGTCATTCCGCGATTTTCATTGCCACGAGTTCGCGTCATTCGTGTAAATTCCAATCCACGCGTTTGCATCAGGCATGTGTTCGCGTCGCTACGATTTCTCCATTTCGCGCGCTCGCGTGGTTCATGCGCTCGCGTCAGTATTCGCTAGTCATCTCCTTAGTTTCTTGTGTTTCTTCCATTTTTGCAAACTTCCTCTCCATTCTCTAAGCCATTCCTGCCCTATGAAGCCTGAAACACTTAACACACGGATCACGGCATCGAATGGTATAAAGGAGGATAAAAATACATAATTAAAAGATATCTAGGAAGCAAGTTTTCAACCATGGAACAATTTTGGAAAGGAATCGTAAATACATGCTAATCATATGAATAAGTGGGTAAAGACTTGATAAAACCACACAATTAAACACAATATAAATCATAAAATAATGGTTTATCAGTAGTACTTTGCATCAGAAACCAATTTTTTCATTTGCTGCTTACTGTACTCTTTGGGTATGAATCTCACAGCTTTATAGTTTGCAATGTCTGCAAACCACGGTACTTCCTGAATGGCAAAGAGTTGCTCATCCAGAAAGGTTTCAGAGATCTCAGTAGGAGGGAGGGACGCTCCTGCTACTGGTTCTATCTGGGACAGGTGATCAGCTACTTGGTTCTCTGTCCCTTTTCTGTCTCTTATTTCTATATCAAAGTCTTGCAGAAGCAACACCCATCTTATGAGTCTGGGTTTTGAATCCTGCTTTGTGAGGAGATATTTTAGAGCAGCATGGTCAGTGTACACAATCACTTTTGATCCTACTAAATAAGATCTAAACTTGTCAATGGCATAAACCACGGCAAGCAACTCCTTTTCTATGGTTGTGTAATTCTTCTGCGCATCATTTAAAACACGGCTAGCATAATAAATGACATGCAGAAGCTTGTCATGCCTCTGTCCCAATACTGCACCAATGGCATGGTCACTGGCATCACACATTAGTTCAAATGGTAATGTCCAGTCTGGTGCAGAAATGACTGGTATTGTGACCAGCTTAGCTTTCAGAGTCTCAAACGCCTGCAGACACTCTGTGTCAAAGACAAATGGTGTATCAGCAGCTAGCAGATTGCTCAGAGGTTTTGCAATTTTTGAAAAATCATTTATAAACCTCCTATAGAATCCTGCATGCCCCAGAAAGCTTCTGATTGCCTTAACATTGGCAGGTGGTGGTAATTTTTCAATTACCTCTACCTTAGCTTGATCCACCTCTATTCCCTTGTTCGAAATTTTGTGCCCAAGGACAATTCCTTCAATCACCATAAAGTGACACTTCTCCCAGTTTAAAACCAGGTTAGTCTCTTGGCACCTTTTCAGAACAAGTGCTAGATGGTCAAGACATGAGCTGAATGAGTCTCCAAATACTGAGAAGTCATCCATGAAGACTTCCAGAAATTTCTCTACCACATCAGAGAAGATAGAGAGCATGCACCTCTGAAAGGTTGCAGGTGCATTGCACAGACCAAATGGCATCCTTCCGTAGGCAAATACTCCAGATGGACATGTGAATGCTATTTTCTTTTGGTCCTGAGGATCTACTGCAATTTGGTTGTAACCTGAATAGCCATCCAAAAAGCAGTAGTATTCATGGCCTGCTAGTCTCTCTAGCATCTGGTCTATGAATAGTAAAAGAAAATGATTCTTCCTGGTGGCTGTATTGAGATTTCTGTAGTCAATACACATACGCCACCCTGTAACTATTCTTGTAGGAAACAGTTCATTCTTTTCATTATGAACCACTGTCATACCTCCCTTCTTGGGGACAACTTGGACAGGGCTCACCCAGGGGCTATCAGAAATAGGATAAATAATCACAGCCTCTAGTAACTTAGTGACCTCTTTTTGCACCACCTCTTTCATGGCTGGATTTAGCCGCCTCTGTGGTTGAACCACTGGCTTAGTATCATCCTCCAATAGGATCTTGTGCATGCATCTGACTGGGCTAATGGCCTTAAGATCACTTATGGACCACCCAAGAGCTGTCATGTGTGTCTTTAGCACCTGAATTAGTGCTTTCTCTTCCTGTGGCTCTAAAGCAGAGCATATGATTACCGGGAAAGTGTCATCTTCTCCCAGAAATGCATATTTCAGGGATGGTGGTAGTGGTTTGAGCTCGGGTTTAGGAGGCTTCTCTTCCTAAGGAGTCTTCAGAGGTTCTTCTGTTTTCTCTGGTTCCTCCAGATCAGGCTGAACATCTTTAAAAATGTCCTCTAGCTCTGATTCGAGACTCTCAGTCATATTGACTTCTTCTACCAAAGAGTCAATAATATCAACGCTCATGAAGTCTTTTGAGGTGTCTGGATGCTGCATAGCTTTGACAGCATTCAAATTAAACTCATCCTCATTGACTCTCAAGGTCACCTCCCATTTTTGGATATCAATGTTGGTTCGTCCAGTCGCTAGGAAAGGTCTTCCTAGAATGAGAGTTGCACTCTTGCGCTCCTCCTTTTCCAGCACCACAAAGTCAGTTGGAAAGGCAAATGGCCCAACCTTGACAATCATGTCCTCAATTACGCCTGATGGAATTTTAATGGAGCCATCAGCAAGTTAGAGGCATATCCAGGTTGGTTTAACTTCATCAGCCAAACCAAGCTTTCTGATAGTGGATGCAGGTATCAGGTTGATACTTGCCCCAAGATCACATAAAGCTGTCTTGGTACAAGCACCCTCTAATGTGCATGGTATTATAAAGCTTCCGGGATCTTTAAACTTTTCTGGTAAGCTTTTTAAAATGACTGCACTGCATTCTTAAGTGAGAAAAACTTTTCCAGTTTCTCTCCAATCCTTCTTATGACTTAAGATCTCTTTCATGAGCTTAGCATAAGAGGGTATTTGCTCAAGTGCCTCTGCAAACGGAATCTTTATTTCAAGAGTCCTGAGATAGTCTGCAAAGCGGGAAAATTGTTTATCCTATTTTGCTTAACGGAGTTTCTGAGTATAAGGCATATTGGCTTTATATTCTTCAACCTTAGTTGCTGCAGGTTTATTTCCTATAGAAGTGGTTGGAGAAGCCTGCTTAAAGGGGTTGTTATCAGCACTTGCATGTGTCTGATCCTTCATTGGCATTTGAACGCCAGAATTGGGTGCTTTTTGGGCATTTCACGCCAGATTGCCACCCTTTTCTAGCGTTTGAACGCCAGAATTGGCCATCCATTGGGCGTTTAATGCCAACTTCTGACCCTTTTCTGGCGTTTAAACGCCAGAATCATTCCTCTGTGGGCTCTTATTGTCCTCAGAGGGATTTTGGGCAGTGGTTTGGTCATCCTCTGTCAAATGTTCCTTTCTTGGCTTCCTGCTGCTTTGAGTTGAGACATTCAATGTCTTTCCACTCCTTAAATGAACAACTTGGCATTTTTCTGTTAACTGTTTAGATAACTGCTGTCTTGTCTAATTCAATTGTTTTTCCATATTCTGATTACCATCTTTGGTTTCTTGTAGCATCTCTTTAAGTTCTGCTAACTGTTTTTTATAGAAAATAGTTGCTGATTGAGTTCAACAATTTGTTCTGGAGGGCTAAGTTCAGTGGATGCTGCTGCCGAACTATTTTTTGCTGATAAAGAATTTTATAAAAATAATCGCGTTGTAGATATAGTTTCTAAACCAATAAAAATCCTTTCGTACAAAAATTTGGTTGTCACAAGTAACAAAACCCAATAAAATTTATAACCGAAGTATTTAAACCTCTGGTTGTCTTCTCAAGGAATTATAGGGAAGTATGATTTATTATTGGTTATGGAAAAGGTAGAATTTTGGGTTTTTGAAATAGAGAACAAGTAATTTAAATGGCAAGAAAAATAAATTAATAATTATAAAGAAAACTCTTGGCAAGGTGTAAGAACTGGAAATCCTATCCTAGTTATCCTTATCAGGTGTGGTGAGAATTGTTTATCACTCCCACTTAGTTAACCCTTACTAAACAAAAGAAAGTCAAGTGGACCAATCAATTTGATCCTCAAGTCCTAGTCAACTCCTGTGGAAAGACTAGCTTTAGAGCGATCCAAATCAATCAGCGAGAATTCCAATTTTCAATCAACTGCTGAGTCTAATAATTCAAGTGTTACCAATTACTCAACCAAAGCCAAAAGGGGAGAAAATCTACTCGAATAAAAATGCCTTCAGATTGGAAGCAGCAGTAACATAAATAAAAGAAAGAAATCTTAAATCTGAAATACCTCAAATTGTATTTAAACATAAATTCAAATCTAACATGGGAAGGTTCATAAGCCAATTTGGCAACATAAGTCAAATACAAGTAAAAGCATTAGAATAAATAAAAGTAGAAGAGAAACATAAATTAAGGGAACATTGAACCTGGAGTGAAGAGAAGTAGCCTAATCATAATAGAAATCCTAAATCCTAATCCTAATCCTAAATCCTAAGAGAGAGGAGAGAGCCTCTCTCTCTAAAAACTACATCTAAAACCTAAAATTGTGAATTATGAATGTTGTATCTCTCGTTACTAATTCCCCTATTCTCTGGCTTTTATTCTGTGTTTCTGGCTTGGATTTGGGCCAAAAAAGTGTCCAAATATCGCTGGGGGCGACTTCTGCAAATTTCTGCATGTGACGTTCGTCACCTGTGCGCGTGGGTCATGCGTTCGTGTGGTTTGGAGTTTTTCCTTGTCATGCTTATGCATCAGTCACGCGTAGGCGTCATTTGCATTCTGCTCAAGGCACGCGTCCGCGTCGTCCACGCGTGCGCGTCACTGCCATTTTGCGCTAGACACGCGTGCGCGTCGCTGCCTTTTCTTCAAAACTCCATTTTTGTGCTTTCCTTCCATTTTTGTATGTTTCCTTTTTGTCCTTTAAGCCATTTCTGCCCTATGAAGCCTGAAAATACTTAACACACAAATCACGGCATCGAATGGTAATAAAGGATAATTAAATTTAATATTTTTAAAGCATAGGAAACATGTTTTCACATATATCATAAAATAAGGAAGGAATTGTAAAAATCATGCAAATCTTATGAATAAGTGGGTGAAGAATTGATAAAAACACTTAATTGAGCACATGATGAATCATAAAATAGGGGTTTATCAGCTGCCTCAGCCTCTTCTTTCATGGAGGTCTCACCACTTGAGTACAGGTGCTGATTTCTGGCAACTGTATCAATGAGCTCTTGAGCCTCTTCAATTATCTTTCTCATATATGTATAGATCCACCAGCTGAGTGGTCTAGAGACATCTGGGCCTTTTCTGTAAGCCCATAGTAAAAGATGTCTAACTGCACCCATTCTGAAAACATTTCAGAGGGGCATTTCATTAGCATCTCTCTGTACCTCTCCCAGGCATTATAAAGAGATTCATTATCCTCTTGTTTAAAGCCTTGGATGTCCAGCCTTAGCTGTATCATCCTTTTTGGAGGGAAATATTGATTTAGGAATTTGTCTGATAACTGTTTTCATGTTCTTATGCTTGCTGTGGGTTGATTATTCAACCACCTCTTAGCTTGATCTTTTGCAGCGAATGGAAACAGTAATAATCTGTAGACATCCTGGTCTACTTCCTTATCACGTACTGTGTCAGCAATTTGTAAGAACTGTGTCAAAAACTCAGTAGATTCCACCTGTGGAAGACTGGAATACTGGCAATTTTACTGCACCATGATAATGAGCTGAGAATTTAGCTCAAAATTGCTGGATCTGATGGGGGGGGTATACAGATACTACTCCCATATGAAGTAGTAGTGGGGTTAGCATATGACCCCAGAGTCCTTTTGGACTGTTCATTTCCACTTAGGTCCATAATAGAGAAAGGGAGATGTTGTGGATTGTAAATAAAAATTTTATTCCCCTTTTTTTTAAAATTAATGAAATTAAAATAAAGTAAATAAAAAAATGATTCAAGTTTTGAAAATTAAGAAAAGAAAAAGAAATAAAAGAAATTAGAAAACTAAATTAATTAATTAATTAAAAAGATTTGAAAAATTATGGGTGAGGATTTTTGAAAAAGGGAGAGAGAAATGCCATGTGAGTGTTTGGGCTGAGCTTTCAAGCTTCCATGTGCATATGCCTCAAATTGGAGTTAAACGCCACCCTGGGTGCCAAAATGGGCGTTTAACACCAAGAAGTGTGCCAGTTCTGGCGTTTTACGCTAGAAAAGGGTCTCTGGAAAAGTATGGACTATTATATATTGATGGAAAGCCCAAGATGTCTACTTTCCAACGCAATTAAGAGCGCGCCAATTGGGCTTCTGTAGCTTCAGAAAATCCACTTCGAGTGCAGGAGGGTTAGAATCCAACAGCATCTGCAGTCCTTTCTCAGCCTCTGAATCAGATTTTTGCTCAGGTCCCTCAATTTCAGCCAGAAAATATCTGAAATTACAGAAAGACACACAAACTCATAGTAAAGTCCAGAAATATGATTTTTTTCATAAAAACTAATAAAAATATAATAAAAAGTAACTAAAATATACTAAAAACTACCTAAAAATAATGCCAAAAAGCGTATAAATTATCCGCTCATCAGATGCCACAATTGGAAAGTATATAAATAGATAGAAATTTATTTCATTAGGGGAGCTCTCTTTTAGTTTTCATTTTAGAGTTTTAGAATTGAGATCAGATCTGAATTTTCCTTTCTATTTTTGTTTTCTCTCTTCTACAACCTTTTACTTTCTGCTTTGGATCTGAGAACCTGGATTGGAGAATTCTTCTGAATTCATTTAATTTGAAGTTATCTTTTACTTTTCCTTTTTGTATTTTGAATAATTGGAGATCTGATCTTAGATTTCCTTCCACTTCTATTCCATTTGCAATTTCCTATTTTCTGTTTTGTTAAGAGAGCAATTGAGATCTAAATTTTCTTTCTTTTTTTGTTATTCTTCTGCAATTGTCAATTTCTCTTTTAAGATTTTAGAATTGATCTAAGTTTTTATTCTACTTTCACTCTTCTGTTTCCATTTCTGTTTTGGTACTAAAATCTTAACTGATCTGTTTTCTAAATTTCTTTATCTGAGCATTCTATAGTTTACTGCAATTTACTTTTTCCAGTTCTGTTTTGATTCCCAATACCCAAATCCCTTTCCTATTCATGCAATTTAAGTTTCCCAGCAATTTAGATTCAGTAATTTACATTACTTGTACTTTAAGTTTCAGTTATTTACTTTTCTTGCAATTTAAGTTTCAACTCTTTTAATTTCTTGCACTTTAAGTTTCTGCAATTTTACTTCTTCTGTATTTAAGATTCTACAAATTTCCTTTCTACTCTTTAGTTTACTTGCAATTTCACTTCTGTTAACCGAATTTCACTCAAATCATCAACTATTCGCTTAACTAAATTCGTCACCATACTAAAATTGCTCAATCCATCAATTCCTATGGGATCGACCTTACTCCTGTGAGTTATTACTACTTGATACGACCCGGTACACTTGCCGGTGAGTTTGTGTGGAATCATTTTTCCCTCATCGGGAACCTTTGTCACTTTTGTCTTCCCTCGGTGAACAGCGTCAACGGCGTAGTGCGGTGGCACGGTGCAACGGTAGCGGCAGAACGGGCTTGATGGAAAGCAGAACGACGACGTTTTCTCTCTCCCAGCTCAGCAACGACGATGACGATTCCTTGTGGTGGTTGCGTTCCTCCCTTCGGCGACTGGCGGCGAGCTGGGCATGGCGACGTGGTGCGGTGGCTAGCGCGGTCTCCCTCTTCTCTTCCCCTCTCCTCTCGTTCTCTGCTCTCTCGAATCTCAATCTCTTTTTCCCTGTTTCTTTTTCCCCCTTTTTTTCTTCTATTGTGTGAGGTTGCTTGTGTTGTATGTATACAAGGAAAAGGTGTGGCGGTGGTGAGTGAATAGTGAGAAAGAGGTGAGTGTGTCTCACTGAGAGGTGGACAGGTGTGGAGGGGGTTACGTGTGTGATTTGTATGAGAGGGGTTAAGGTTAGTGAAATTAGGAATTAGGATTTAGAATTGGGAATTTAGGGTTTGAGTAGAGTTTTGATTTGAAACCGAATTTAATCAATATAATTAATTTTAAGAACACTATTTTATTTTTCAAATTACAAATTATTTTTAATTAAATACTTCTAATTTAAAATTATAGATAAATAAATAAATTTTTTCTTTTAGTTCATAATATTAATCAAAACTTTTAATTATTTAATTTAAATTATATACAAAACTCTCTTTTATCTCTAATTACTAAAACTTTGAATTTTAATTAAGCAAGAACCATTACTTTCAGTAAAAAGTATCTAATTATAATTGAAATTTATATAAAACCAAATTAATTTAAAACTAGAAGTCTCATAACCTTTCTAAAAATAAAATCATATATATAAACATAAGTTATTCATTATTTATTTTCTAAAAATCTGGGGTCTTACATAACTTTCAGCACGTCATGATCCTACCAAAAGTGAGGTGTTACTAGAATGATGTCCAATTTTTGTATTCATATTTTAACTTTATTAATAAACAGTAATTGAGGTAACAGATTTTGAAAACTGCTTTAAAATATAATTATTATTAACTTTTCTTCATTGATATTGTGGTTACTTTTTTATTTTACGCACAACTCCCACTCATGGTGTCTTTTACTTCATTCCATTAAGTATGGGTAGTACTCTCTTTTATCTTTCAGGTAATCCAATTAGTCTCATATTTATAAAGTATGGTTATCAAAGTTAGATCTCTTACTGTAACTAATACATAGTTATTCATTGCATAATCATTTATATTATTTTAAAGAGGAATGCTAGGGGGACAATAACTTTGTGATTTGTAGCCATCAAATAGCCATCAATTATAATTTTAATAGTGTGAGATTGGTGTGAGATTTCATCCAATGGCTCACTTTTCTTTGCTGGTTACATGCTGGCCAGAATTTAATAAAGTTGCTGGCCCCTAGACTTTTCTCTATTTTTTTTCTATCCTCTTCTATCTCTTGGGTTATGTAAGTTTTATTTTTTTTATAGCCATGTATACGAAACCTTATCAATATTGAAAGAGAAAGTCTATGCCTGTTATTCAAGGTCGTCATAAAACTTTAAAGTATATTCAGTTTGAATAGTATCAACAATTTGAGAGAATGAATTTAAATTTAAATAATTATTTTTAATGAAGAGCATTGGGTCTATATTTATTGATTTTTTTTCAAAAAAATTTGTGTATTTACATGTCATCTTTTATTTATGTGGTGGTGGTAAAAAGTTGTGATTTTTTTTTATAAATTAGATGATTCAAAAACTACTCATTATAAAATAATTTAAGTTTAATTCTTGACATGTTAAATAAAAGATGGTTTAATTAGATAAAAAAATAATAAAAAAATATAAGAATACATATCAGATAAAAAATTCTTTCTACATCAAATTGATAAGATAAAAAAAGTTTTTTTTACATTAAATTGATAAAAGAAAAAGATAAAACTATTTTTTAAGTGAAGAGTTAGAAATGAATTAAAATCATAGAAGAATAATTGAAAATATAAATTAAATAAGTAAACCGAAGAGAAGGAAAATTGTAGGTGAAAGTTATGCATGAAACCGAATGAAATTTGTAACTACGATGGATGAAGGTAATGGAAGATGATAGAGGCAATGCAATTGATGGCGTTGAAAAAAAAGGAGAAGGGCGATAGTTTGAGAAACACATAAAAGTGTATATGAAGGACAAAATTGGTAGATTTTTCTAAAAAATTAAAAAAAAATTAAATAGAGTGAAATCAAACTACTGAGAGTACATCGTATTCAAAACAGAAGGATATAAACTAAAACTAACATAGAATTAAACAAAATATAAAGATGGTGAAGAATGTAAAGACATTCATAAAATAAAGGATATAAACTAAAACTAACATAGAATTAAACAAAACATGAAGATGGTGAAAAATGTGAAGACATATGTTCACTTAGTCCATTTTCTAATTTATTAATAATTTGCAAACACTCTGCATTTTTTTTGTTAGGAGATGTGTTATTATAGTTATAGGAGTAATAAAACTATTTTTATTTTAGTGGGAGGTTATTGGATTTTTTAAAATAAATTTTATTACTATTTTGTCTTTATAATTTGCTTTATGAAATGGTTTGTTAGAAAGTAAATATAGTAAAAAAAATTAGAAACTAAAGTCATGGTCAACTCTTTGTATTGGCTTTATAGATTTCACCTTTTGTTTTATGGTACAAAGATTATATATAATATAATAAATAGTACAAGTTCTCATATATAAGAATATGAGACTTAATATTATCATTTTATGGAGTTTCTCTGCCTTAATAAAAGGACTAATATCATTTAGACTATGTTTATTTTTGTACTTAATAAGAAAACTAATATAATTTAACTTTAATTTTTAACTTTCAAGATACACATGAAAAGATGTAACCTTTTATGCATTAGATAATTTAAAAGATACTTTTTATATAGGAGGTTAAAAATATTCTAAACTTAAAAAATTATTTAATAACAAAATTAAGTTTGTTCAAAATCGTAGAGAGAGTTAGAGAGAGAGAAATAGAAAGCTAAAACTTTTTAACTAATTACAAAGAATCACCACCATCAAAGCTATTAAACTTGAGTATATTAAGTGAGGTTTAAGAAGCAAACCAGAACGATAATCTAAAAGAGTTTTCTCTCTGTCTCTCTTTATATAGTATTTCACTTTAAATAACTATTTTTTATGGATAGTATTCAAATCATAGTTATTAGAACTGGACCGGACCGACCGGTTTGACCAAAAAAATGGTGAAACGATAGTCTGACCGGTTTGATTAGTAAATTGGACCGGATATGCATTCGAACCGGTCAACGGTGGTCAAACCCATTGAAAACCAATCGACTGGTGCTAGACCCGCCGCGGGTCCATGGTGCACCCGCGGGACGCCGAACCATCATAGGATCTCCCTCCACTAGCCCCAAAAATGTTTAGCATGGAGTTCGAACACGATACTGCGTGAGTGCATTCCCACCACTTACCCACTATGCCAAACATGTTTTTCATTAAGATATATAACAAAAAATATATATATAACAAAACCTGAATGATTTTTTATTTTTTTTATACTTTTAAGCATGAATTCACATGAATACCAAACAAATATCAACACATAGTATATAAATATATTGATATATTGATATTGATTGTAATATATAAAAATATTTTGTATTAGTGACTAATTTATTATGTCTTTTTGCAGTATAAATTATATCTAAGAATTGATATTTAATTATTATTAATATATTTTATAGTTTTATAATTTTATTTAATTATGACTGGGTCAACCGGATAAATCAATGACTCATCGGTTGAACCAGTGACCCAGTAACGCAGTCGTATGACCGGGTCAATTATTGGTTCGGTTCTGATAACTATGATTCAAATGACGAACAAAATAATAAGACGTATTAGATTGTGAAAATCAATCTCATCCTTATAATACGATGGCATTATTTCAAAACATGTAAAATAAAATAATAAAGTATAGTTTAATTGATGTGCACAATAAAATAAATATGAAACTTATAAAATAGCAGTCAATTGTGGATAGCAATAGTTACCTTCTGTACTAAGGTACTATATTAAGTTGCGACTTAAATTTATAATTATTAGTTAAAAAATTTACAATTATGTTCTATTTATTATTATTTTGGTTGAAAAAAATATATTTTGATATTGTTTTTTAGGATTACTGACATCAAATTTTGATAATTTCGAAAAATTTTAAATGCTTTATGTCTTAATTCTTTTAACAAAACTTCAACAACTCATAAAAGTTAACACAATAGATGGTTATAAATCAAAGCGATAGACAAGAGTAAAAGTTGCGACGATGATACTTGGTAATAATTAATAATGATCAGATGAAGAGAATGTAGAAGGAGAAGAAAAAAATGAGAAAGGAGAACAAGGTAATATAATAGTGGCCATGAGCAATGACAGGTATGTGTAGAGAGAATAACATATATATGGTAAGAGAAAGAATAATGTTTGATGTAGTGAGGCGATATACAAATATAAATTAATAATTTTGAAACAAATAAGGAAATGAAAGATAATTTAAAAAATTAAATGTAAAATTAAAAAATAATGGATTTTAAATTCAAAGTATCATAAAATTTAATTTAATTACTTTTAAGAAAATAATTTTCTTTAAATAAAATTTTCAATAAATATAATAAATCGTAAATCACTCATTATTTAATTTTTAAAAATTCTGGGTCTTACACATCATATGCACTTGTGTGAAATTGTTTAAGTGTGTATTATTTTGGATTGCTTAGGTGTATATCTCTGTTTAATTGCTAATTGTTGTATATGTTATAACTGTTTTTATTGTGTTTGCATCTTATTAATTATGTTTGCTTCTACTGAAATCAAGACCAAAATTCTGTGATATTGAATTGAAAAAAGATAGGCTGAGATAAATGTTAAAGGGACTTGAGATTTGGATCATGAACATAGTGAAGTTTGTAGTGTGTTTAGCTTGTTTTGGATTAGTATAACCCTAGGCTTGGATCTTGGTTGTTAGAGTTTAGGATTACCTAGTGGATTCGTGTAGTGTTACATCGTCTCTATTTGGAATTGTTACCCTGCTGGAAACCGTGTGGTTCTCACCCAATTCAAGAATTTTCTGTTTTCAGATATAGGACGTGACATATCTCGCTGAGTGGGTTGGATTCTCTCTGCAAGGCGAAGACTAATTTTGGGATCTCATTTTGTGTTTAACATATGTATGTATGTATATATATATAAAGAACGGTGATTTTCCATTAACTTTCAGTTTCGATTTTTTGAGATCCGTAACTCTAATAAAAAAATTTAATCTGATAAAAGGGTTTGTATTCTCCTCCTCTACACGTTGACATCATTTTTATTCAGTAGAAACTGACGGTGATGTAGCTCTTCTTCTCTTTGAATTTGGCCAATTAGAGTTCTAGGAGGTATAGACAATTTCTTACGTTTTCTTCTTCAACAGCTCAGTTAAAAAGTTTCTCCAGAGCTCCCCTTATTTTGATTTCGTACGGAGGTAGGGTTTTTTTCGCGAAACAGGATTTATGTTTATACTTTTGTTGCGGCACTACAAGAATTGACAAATTAGCAAGGAATTTTTGTGAGAAATAAATTTTGTCACTAATCCATCACTAACTTCTGAGGAATTAGTGACGCACTAACGACAAAATTAATGAGCGGTCACAAAATATCGGAAATTGAGAAAAGTGACTGATTAGCGAAAGATTCACGAGTAAGTTTGTTTCTCGCAAATTGAATTTTGTCGGTAAAAAAAGAGCGAGAAAAATTTCCTCGCTAATTTGTCACAAATTAATTAGCGAGTGACAATGTTCTAGCAAGTCAGTCACTTAGAGATTCAATCGAATAAAAGTAAAGTAGCGAGGGATATTATCGTCACTATTCTGTCGCCAGTGTTTGATATACAATTAGCGAAAAACAATTCGCACACTAGTTTGTCGCTAAATAAACTTTGTGCGAAAAGGCAAATCAGTGAGGAACAATGTTCCTATCTAATCCGTCACAAAGACTTGAAATGCATTTTGCGACGGATAATTTCCTTGCTAATTTGTCACCAAAGTTTTTATTTTTAACGAGCAATTTGTTTCTTGCTAATTTGTCGCATACTGTTGTAAAATTAAAAATTAGGATAGCGACAGAAAATAGTCGTCGCTAACTCGTCGCGATGGATAAATCTTTCAGGTAGGAAAGTGTTCCTTACTAATTAGTCGCTAAAGTGAAAATACAGATATTGAGAGTCTAGGACCTAAGTAGCGAGAAAATTTTGACCTTTTAACAAATAACACAATTCATTCGCTGATTTCAAGTCGCTAATTAGCGGGCAAAATGCATTTGTCTCTAAGCTGTCGCAAGTTTAATTTAGCGAGTGACTTGGGAACTGCAATCTTGTCACAAAGCAAAAGCTATATACTACCTGTTTTGTAGCAAATTACACGCTAATTAATGCGTGAGCATCTTTCCTATCTTTTCCTAGTGAATTTGCAATTAAATTGTTGAGTTTAATCAAGAATTAAATATCTTTTAGCCACTATGGATGCTACTTTGAGTCATGTGCAATTCTGTTTATTTCAGGGTGCATTCGGATGGATTTGATGGAGTTTCTGTAGAAAAAGAGAAGAAAGCAAATGATACTGTCAACCCTGACCTCCCTGTACTCTAACATGAATAACTCGAGCTACAAAAGTCCAATTGACGTGATTCTAGTGGCGTTGAAAAGCTAACTTTTGGAGCTTTCCAATTATGTATAATAGTCTATACTTCTTCTCCAGCAAATCGGCAAGGGTGGCGCCTAACTTGGGATTCTCCAAGTTAGGCGCCAAGACAAACTTAATCCATCAATTGCATGCTGTATAAGTGGCGCCTAACTTAGTTTTTCCCAAGTTAGGTGCCAGGACTAAGAAAGAGACTCCAAGTTCACTGCCAAAGTCTCAAGTTAGGCGCCAGGTACAATAAGCATACACAATTTGGTTCGGCCAGCATGAAGTTAGGCGTCACTCCCTTCCAAGTTAGGCGCCAACACCACCAACAACACACAATTTGATTCGGCCAGCATGAAGTTAGGCATCACTCCCTTCCAAGTTAAGCGCCAGCTATAGGAATCAAAGTGGTCCCCATCCATCAATTGAAGATACACGAAGATCATCATTTAATTTTGATTAAACTTTATTTCATATTATAAATAGGAAAAGATATTATTTAGTTTTAAAAAATATATTTTACATTAATTAGTATTAGATATAAAAGGGAAAAGAATCAGCCCTTCGGGCTCTCTCTTCTCTCTTACCTCATTCCGCAATTTACAATTTTACAGAATCCTAGTTTTCTCTCTGAACTATGAGAAACTAAACCTCCACTGTTAAGGTTATGAGCTCTATCTATTGTATGGATTGATACTATTATTTTTTTTACTTTAATTCATGTACTGATTTCTATTTCAAGTATTGTTCTCGTTCTTTATCTTATGAATTTGGGTGGAACGGAAGTATGACCCTTGTTCTAATTGAGTTCTTGTAAAACTTGAAAAAGCTCTTTACTTGAACAACAACTTGAAAACAATTTCTCCTAAACTTCTAATGATCTGGACTTAACGGGATACGTGACATATAATCCTCTTATACTTGGGTATTAGGGTTTTTGTGGCATATAAACTAGAAATTAAACTTAACCCTCTAATTAGAATCAAGTGACCAAGGAATTGGCGGTTAATGAAGGTTAGAGGAGACTAAAAAGGTCTAAGAAATTAGGGTTTAGTCACATATAGTTTGCCATGAATTGAATCTTGCTTGATTAAAATAGTTGGTAAGAAAAGTCAATCCGGAAGATAGATATCTCTTAAACCTTAACTGTTTTCTCTACACATATTTCACCTCAATTTACTGTTTATTTTCTGATTCTCTGAATCACTGTTTGATGCATTTGAACTCACAACACTCTTTTCTATTTGTCTAACTAAGGAAATCACTTAACCATTATTGCTTAGTCCATCAACCTTCGTGGGATCGACCCTCATTCACTTGAGGTACTACTTGGTATGACCCGGTGCCCTTGCCGGTTAGTTTGTGGGTTATAAATTCCGTACCATATTTTTGGCACCGTTGCCGGGGATTGACTGTGATTGACAACTATTAGTTGTTTGATTGCTTAGACTAGGCACTTTAATTTTAAATTTATTTAATTTTGCTTTATAATTTTCGAAAATCTAGTGCTATTATTTTTACTTAATTTCTGAATTTAAGTTTGGTGTTACCTAGTTAATTTTATTTTAATTTTTCCATTTAATTTTCTTTATAAATTTTGAATTTCCTAGCTTAATTTTAGTCATCATTTTTGACAATTTTTAGCTTTAATTTTTTTAGTGTTTTATTTTATTTCTTTACACAGGTTACCTCACTAGGAATTCTCTACACTCTGACGTAGAGAATCCCACTTTTCTTGACTTCGGTCTGTTTATGAGCAGGAATAAACACAAGGAACCTCTTACAGATTTTGATCCTGAACCTGAAAGAACTTTGAGGCGGCACTTGCAACAAGCTAGACTTTACAAGGCTAGTGAAAATCTGAGTGAAACTTTTGAGAGGGAAGCTGTAGAGTCCACCATGGATCATAATCGTGCTGTCAATACCAATGTGGCAAATCTGAATGAGAATGAATAACCTAGAAGAGTGCTTAGCTCATACACTGCCCCCAATGTAGATCTTTATGGAAAAAGTATTGTGGTGCCTCCTATAGCTGCAAACAACTGTGATCTAAAGCCGTAGCTAGTCATTCTTGTGCGACAAAATTGTCAGTATCATGGACTTCCTCAGGAAGACCCAAATCAATTTATTTCTAATTTCCTGTAGATTTGTGATACTGTGAAGACGAATGGAGTAAATCCTGAGTTTTACAAACTCATGCTCTTCCTAATTGTTGTGAGGGATAGAGCAAAGCTGTGGCTAGATTCTCAACCCAAGGAGAGCCTGGACACTTGGGATAAGGTGGTCACTGGATTTCTGACTAAATTTTTCCCACCACAAAAGCTGACTAAGCTAAGGGTGGAGGTTCAGACCTTCAGACAAAAAGATGGTGAGACCCTCTATGAAGCCTGGGAGAGATACAAGGTGCTGACCAGGCAATGCCCTCCGGACATGTTTTCTAAATGGACTCAGCTGTATATCTTTTATAAGGGATTATGTGAAATGTCAAAAATGTGTTTAGATAATTTTGCAGGTGGTTCATTGTACATGAAAAAGACACCAGAGGAGACTACTGAGCTTATTGAGTTGTTTGCTAATAACCAATATCTCTACTCATCTAACAGGAATCTTGTGAGATTCGGGACACCTCAGAAAAAAGGCATTTTGGAAGTAGAGGCATTTTATGCTCTTCTTGCTCAGAACAAAATTTTGTCTCAGCAGATGAATTTGATTACTCAACAATTGAGTGGGATGCAAGTTTCAACTGTTAATACTCAAAATGCACCTCAAGAGGCTCTTTATGACATGACTGGTAGCTCTATGCAAGGTGAGAATTATGATTATGCTCAATCTTCTTGTGAACATGTCAACTACATGGGGAATGCTCCTAGAAATTCCAATAATGATCCATATGCTAAAACTTATAATCAGGGGTGGAGAAATCATCCAAATTTGGGGTGGAGAGAGCAACCTCAGAGACCATAGAATTTTAACAATAATTCTAAGGGCAGTTTTTAACAGAATAATCATAATAACTGCCAGTTTCAGTCTCATCAACAATAACCACCTCAGCAGGCAAATTCTCAGCCCCAGAAGAACACTGATTTAGAAGCACTACTAGCTAGTTTTATACAGGAGACTAGAGCTTCACTCAGAAACTTGGAGGTGCAAGTAGGCCAGTTGAGTAAGCAAATACCTAAGAGGCCTCCAAGTACATTTTCTGGTGATATAGTGGTGAACCCAAGAGAATACTGCAAGGCCATTCAATTGAGATGTGGTAAAGTAGCTGGTTCTGAGACTAAGGTCAATGAGGAGCAAGTTGAAAAAGAAGCTCCAAAGGAGAAGAAAGAAGAGGTGGAGCACGTCCCTCCTAGGCGTGCAAATAACCCATTCCCAGTCTCTTTTGACACTCATCCTACATTGCCAAAGGCTCCTGAGTACAAGCCTAAAATGTCATATCCTCAGAGACTTCAGAAGGCTTCCAAAGACAAGCAATTTTCTAGTTTTTAGAAGTCTTCAAGAAGCTTTAGATCAACATTCCTTTTGCTGAGGCTCTTGAGCAAATGCCTCTCTGTGCTAATTCATGAAAGAACTATTGGCTAACACGAAGAATTGGAAGGAAAAAGAGATAGTGGTGTTAACTAAGGAATGCAGTGCTATTATTCAACATAACCTTCCTGAGAAGATGCAGGATCCAAGAAGCTTTGTAATTCCTTGCACCATTGAAGATGTCACTATTCAGAGAGCTTTGTATTATCTTGGAGCTAGCATCAACCTCATGCCACTTTCAGTAATGAAAAAGCTCAAAATTGAGTAGGTAAAACCCACTCGTATTTCTTTTCAACTTGCTGATCTTTCTATTAAATTTCCTATGGGGGTGGTTGTGGATTTACTTGTGAAAGTGGGGTAAGATAAGATTGCAAGGCTATTCAGTTGAGAAGTGGTAAAGTAGCTGGTTCTGAGACTAAAGTCAATGAGGAGCTAGTTGAAAAAGAAGCTCCAGAGGAGAAGAAAGAGGAGGTGGAGCACATCCCTCCTAGGCGTGCAGATAATCTATTAGTCCCAGTCTCTCTTGACACTCATCCTACATTTCCTAAATCTCCTGAGTACAAGCCTAGAGACTTCAGAAGGCTTCCAAAGACAAGAAATTTTTTAGATTTTTAGAAGTCTTCAAGAAGCTTCAAATCAACATTCTTTTTTGCTGAGGCTCTTGAGCAAATGCCTCTCTGTGCTAATTCATGAAAGAACTATTGGCTAACACGAAGAATTGGAAGGAAAAAGAGATAGTGGTGTTAACTAAGGAATGCAGTGCTATTATTCAACATAACCTTCCTGAGAAGATGCAGGATCCAAGAAGCTTTGTAATTCCTTGCACCATTGGAGATGTCACTATTCAGAGAGCTTTTTGTGATCTTAGAGCTAGCATCAACCTCATGTCACTTTCAATGATGAAAAAGCTCCAAATTGAGGAGGTAAAATTCACTCGTATTTCTCTTTAACTTGCTGATCTTTCTATTAAAATTCTTGTGGGGGTTGTTGAGGATTTACTTGTAAAAGTGGGACCATTTATTTTTCCTGCTGATTTTGTCATATTGGATATAGAAGAGGATTAAAAGTCCTCTATTATTCTTGGAAGACTCTTTTTAGCTACAGGTAGAGCTCTGATTGACATGCATAAGGGTGAACTAACCCTGAGGGTCAATGAAGAACAGGTGGTCCTTAATATGTTTGAAGCTATTAAACACCCTAATGATTTTGAAGGGTGTATGAGAGTTGATGTAATTGAACCACTTGTTCAAGAGGTACTAGAAGTTGAGGTACTTGATGAGATTCTGGATCCTCTCTCTGAGTATGAATTACTCGAGATTGATGATTCACCACCCCGGAAGAACATGGTGAGCATGCCTAAGGTAGAGGAAGAAGTCTCCAAGCTTGAGCTAAAGCCCTTGCCACCTTCTTTGAAATATGTGTTCCTAGGTGAAAATGATTCATATCCAGTGATTAGTTGCTCTTTTTTGAAGCATGGTGAGGAAGAGGCGCTGATTACAGTGCTCAAGAGCCATAAAATAGCTCTTGGGTGGACCATTGGTGATTTAAAGAGGATTAGTCCAACCAAGTGTATGCACAAGATCCTTCTTGAAAATGATGCTAAACCAGTTCTGCAACCACAAAGAAGACTCAATCCAACTATGAAAGAGGTGGTCCAAAAAGAGGTAATGAAACTATGGGAAGCCAGCATTATATACCCTATTTCTGACAGCCCTTGGGTGAGTCCTGTGCAGGTAGTTCCCAAGAAAGGAGGGATGACAATGATCAAGAATGAAAAGAATGAGCTAATTTCTACAAGGACCATCACAGGATGGCATATGTGCATAGATTACAGAAGGCTCAACACTACTACAAGGAAGGATCACTTCCCCCTGCCTTTCATTGATCAGATGCTTGAGAGGTTAGTTGTTCATGCTTTTTATTATTTTCTAGATGGATATTCTAGATATAACCAAATTGCAGTGGACCCTCTAGATCAAGAAAAAGACGGCATTCACATGTTCTTTTGGAGTATTTGCTTACAGGAGAATGCCATTTAGACTCTGTAATGCCCCAGCAACTTTTCAGAGGTGTATGCTTTCAATTTTTTCTGATATGGTTGAAACGTTTTTTGAGGTATTCATGGATGACTTTTTTGTTTTTGATAATTCTTTTGAATCCTGCCTTAAGCATTTATCGCTGTTCTTGAAATGGTGCCAAGAATCAAACCTTATTTTAAATTGGGAGAAATGTCACTTTATGGTCACAGACGGTATTGTTTTTGGACACCGGATTTCAAGCAAGGGGATTGAGGTTGATAGCGCCAAGGTGGAGGTAATTGAAAAATTTCCACCACCAACTAATATTAAGGCAGTAAGGAGTTTCTTGGGTCATGCAGGATTTTACACAAGATTTATAAAGGATTTTTCTAAAATTGCTAAACCATTGAGAAACCTATTGGTTGCTGATGTTCCTTTTGTATTTGATGCTAAATGTCTGCATGCTTTTGAAACTCTGAAAGCAAACCTTACCTCTGCTCCCATCATAGCTCCCCCTGACTGGGATTTGCCATTTGAATTAATGTGTGATACTAGTGATTATGCTATAGGAGATGTTTTAGGACAGAGGCACGACAAGCTTATGCATGTCATTTACTATGCTAGTCATGTGTTAAATGATGCTCAAAAGAATTCCACAACTACAGAAAAAGAATTATTAGCTATTATGTATGTTATTGATAAGTTTAGGTCCTATTTAATTGGTTCTAAGGTTATTATTTATACTGATCATGCTGCTTTGAATTACCTTCTTACCAAACAGGATTCTAAACCAAGATTAATCAGATGGGTGCTACTCCTTCAGGAGTTTGATATTGAGATCAAAGACAGGAGAGGGTCAGAAAATCCAGTAGCTGACCACCTTTCCAAGATTGAACCTGACGAAGGCATGCATCCACCCACAGCTGTGACTAAGACATTTCTGGATGAGTAACTTTTTGTCATTCAGCAAGCTCCATGGTTTGCGAACATTGCAAATTACAAATCCTTCATTCCAAATGAGTAAAGTAAACAAGTGAAAAAGCTACTGACTGGTGCAAAGTACTACTTTTGGGAGGAACCATACCATTTTAGAAGATGCTTAGATGGTATAATCTGGAGATGTGTCTCAGATGAGGGAACACAGCAGATTCTTTGGCACTGTCATGGCTCTGATTATAGAGGCCACTTTGGTGGTGAAAGGACAGCTACAAAGGTCCTTCAGAGCGGTTTTTACTGGCCAACTCTCTTCCGGGACTCAAGAGCATTTGTGAAGAACTGTGACAGATGTGAAAGAGCTAAGAATCTCCTTGCCAACCATGAAATGCCACAACAGGGGATTCTTGAGATTGAGTTGTTTGATGTGTGGGGTATTGACTTCATGGGACCTTTTTCACCTTCATATTCTAACAATTATATCTTGGTGGCAGTTGATTATGTGTCCAAGTGGGTGAAAGCTATGGCTCTGCCCACCAATAATGCCAAAGTGGTGATGAGCTTTCTTCAGAGATATATTTTCAGCTGGTTTGGTGTCCCAAAGACACTCATTAGTGATGGTGGAAGTCACTTCTATAACAGACAGCTGGACTCACTTCTGCAGAGGTATGGAGTCTGTCATATAGTGGCAACCCTCTATCACCCTCAGAAAAGTGGACAGGTTGAGTTTTCTAACAAAGACCTCAAGAGGATTCTGGAGAAAACTGTCAGTATCTCAAGGAAGGACTGGTCTAGGAAGCTTGATGATGCTCTCTGGGCATACCGGACAACATACAAGACACCTATTGGCATGTCCTCTTATCAGTTGATCTATGGTAAAGCCTGCCACTTGCCAGTTGAGCTGGAGCATAGAGCTTATTGGGCAATCAAGTTTCTGAACTTTGATGCTCAAGCTGCAGGAATAAAGAGAATGCTTCAGTTGAATGAGCTTGATGAATTTAGATATTCGGCCTATGAGAATGCCATGCTCTATAAGGAGAGAACTAAGATATAGCATGACAAGAAGATTGCCATCAGAGTCTTTGAGCCAGGTCAGAGAGTGCTTCTGTTCAATTCAAGGCTCAAACACTTTCCTAGGAAGCTAAAATCCTGGTGGTCAGGACCGTTTGTGGTTATCAGGGCATCACCGTATGGTCATATGGAGATTCAGGAAGAGACTTCTGACAGAAAATTTACACTCAATGGCCAGAGGTTGAAGCACTATCTTGGAGGCGAGATTGATCGCCAGGTCAGTACCCTTTGTAGTAACCAGAGCATCACCGTATGGTCATGTGGAAATTCAGGAATAGAATTCTGACAGAAGGTTTACAGTTATTGGCCAGTGTTTGAAGCACTATCTTGGAGGCGAGATTGATCGCCAAAGGTCTGCTCATCTGCTAAACTAGTAGAACTGACCGTCAAGCTAGTGACGTTAAAGAAGCCCTTGTCAGGAGGCAACCCGATGTTTTCGTATCCTTTAGTCTGATTTCTTTTACTTTGATTTTGTTATTTAATTGGCTTTAGTTAAGTTTTTACTATTTTTCCTTTGTTTTACGTGTGTTTGGATCATGCAGAGTAATTAGAACAGAAACATGGACCTGAAGACAGAGTTTCTGACACCCTGGAAGAAGTTGTTTTGGATTGGTTGACGCCTAACTTCAAAAATTCAAGTTAGGCACCACATATATGCTGAATTTGGGTGTTACTTACTAGAGGGGTGGCGCCTAACTTCACCCCTTAAAGTTTGGCGCCAATGTTGCGTACAAGTTTGATGTTACTCTCGGGAAGGGTGGCGCCTAACTTGGCTACATCAAGTTAGGCGCCACACCAAGCGTTGGAACTGCATTCGATTCGAGAGGCTTGGAGTTAGGTGCCAGGTATCCGAAGTTAGGCGCCACACAATGGAGTAGAGTTGCATTACATTTGGGACACCTCAAGTTAAGTGCCCCATTGTTAAAGTTAGGCGCCAGATTGATATATCAAGGGAAGTTAGGTGCCAGGCCATACTTTTGCCCCAAGTTAGGCGCCCCTTATTCCAAGTTCGGCACCGGCTTCGAATTGCTCACCAAATCCAAACCATATCACCTTATTTGGTTAAGCAAATCTACTTTGATCTGGTCCCCATTCCCATCAAAACCCTCCCAATCAATTCCAAGATACCCTCCCCTTTTTCAAAGCCTTCACCCTTCCCCGCACCATCCCGTGACACTTTCCACCCAACGGAACCCAACCCAACCCTCTATATAAGCCCCCCTCCTTCCCACTTCAAGCCACACCTCAACACCCTTCACCCACCCTTCTATACACACTCAACTAATTCCAATTCCTTCCCCCAATCCTTCTCTTCAAAGAACAAGCCAGCTCCTCCCCCCACCATTCTCTTCACTTGTTCCACCCACTACCACAAACCTTCACCCCCTCTTCGAAGAACAACTAAACCCTTACCCCGACACCCTCCTATATTTCCCGGTGCCCCCTCTCATCTTCTTTACTTCTTCTGTCTTTCTTTATTTTGTCAAAAAAAAAAAGATCAGAAAAGAAAATTTTAGCATTAATTTTTAATTTCTTCTTTTTCACTTTCTTCTGTCTTCCCCTTTGTGTTCTCCTAATTTGATCAGGAACGAGCAAAAGTTTTAAGTTTGGTTTTGTCATTTTGCTTGTTGATTTTCTCTGTTTTCTATAATGGCACCCAAAACTAGTGCACCCTCAAACAAGAGGAAAGGCAAAAAGTCAGCCACCAATTCTCATGATACACACAGGTTCCGATCCAAGCTCCATGAAGAACAATTTTATGATCATACCTATAAGAGGGCTATAACTCTAGAAGTGAGACTTGCACTGAAACTGGATGAATATTTAGAAATCCAATTTGAAATTGAGAGAAGAGGGTGGAATTTTCTGTGCAGCCCGCACACGGAGGTTGGACAATTGTTGGTCCAAGAATTTTATGGAAACCTCTGGGTCACGTAAAAGGACGTTGAGGGTGTCAATGAGAAGGATTATAAGAGTTATGTAAGAGGCAAGGTCATTGATTTCATCCCAAGAAGCATCTGACAAGCCCACCATCTGCTGCGTCCACCTCAGCTAACTGCCTTTTACAGTGAGAGAATGCACAGAGACCAAGAACTAGATCAAGTTATTGAAGAATTACGCATTCTGGGTTTTCAGTGGAGGATAGGTGCTGAGGGGAAGCCGAACCAACTAAAGAGCACTGATCTTCTTCCTGTAGCTAGGGGATGGTTAGACTTCATTCGAAGTTCTATCATGCCTACTAGCAACCGGTCCGAATGCACTGTGGATCGGGCTATCATGATTTACTGTATCATGAAGGAAAAAGTGGTGAATGTAGAGGAAATCATTCTAGAACAGATAGACAATATTGCCTCTAATTCTCTTAAGAAGGTTAGGCTTAGTTTTCTGCATCTAATTTACCGCCTATGTGAAGCAGCAGGGGTAAAAGTGGAGAATGATATCCCCATTCTTATTGAGATACCAATTACCAAGAAGGCCATGGAGACTCACAGGGAACAGCACAGGGCCCCAAGAGAAGAGCAAGTTGAGGAGGAAGCTCAATAGGACCAGCCACTAGTGCCTCAGGAACACTACTGCCCTCCTCAGGAATACTGGCAGCAGCTCACCTTCTCCATTGAGGAGATGAGGGTGACACAGAACAACCGTTGGGAGTATCTCCCGACCACCCTCGATCAGATGAGAGCTGCTCAGGACTCTCAGCGCCAGGAGATTTCCTAGCTGAGATAGGATTATGGCCACCTGAGAGGACCATATGGATCACAGCTAGAGGAGAGAGATCCCCACCATGAAGATTGAGGTGGCTCAGTTACTTTTACTTCCTATATTATTTTGCCATTACTATGTTATGTCCCTGTTTTCTGCTATTTTGTCTTAGTTTCTGCATGATCCTTTGTTAGTTCAATTCCTAATTTTTAGTTTAATTTGCTATTTTAATTCTGTTATTTGCTTTTAATTTTGAAAAGCGTCTCATGTATCGCTCACTGAGCTTGAATTCAAAAGAAAAAGAAGAAGAAAAAGATGTATTGCATGAGAAATAGAGTTTATAACAAACAATAGTATTATTTACTTAAATGTGGTGGTATTCTTTGTGATTCTGAATGCATGACATGAACCATGCATATTTAAATTTGAATCAAAGGATGTTGATGTATAAAGAACAGGAATTTAGAGAACTATTATGAATTCTCTGAAGTAAATGAAAGCTTAATCCTTGAAGCAAAAGAAACAGCAAAAGAAAAATAAAAGCAAGGTCTAAGGCTCTGAGCATCAATGACTAGGGAGGTCAGACATGATTAAAAGCTCAAAGAGTTATTTCCCTAGTCATATGCTTGTGGTGTGAATGTGTCAAGTAATCCTTGAGACAGAACACTAAGAGTTGAGATCAAATGTAATTAACAGAGTATCCCAAAGGCTTTGAGCACCACTGTCTAGGAGTAACTGAAAGAAAAATCAGAACTTAAAGAGAGTTTCCCAGTTAAGTGCTTGTGGTGTTTTTGTTTCAAGTAATCTTTGAGACAAAACATTTAAAGTTACGGCTAGGCTTAGGGTGCAAAGCACCAAAGAAAAGAGAATTAAAGGAAATTTGCATTAAACTGAAGTATAAAAGATTTGAGAATTCGTAATATTATTCGGATTATAATTCCAAATGACAGTGACATTCCTCTAATTCAAAGGAGAGTGAGATGCCAAAACTATTCAGGATTGCAATAGGTAAACCCCACTTCAAGAAGAGACATGAGCCTAATTGAACTCTCACTTTTCATGCAAGTTCACTTCTTAAACCTGTATTAGTTTTGGTTGCTTGAGGACAAGCAAAAATTCAATTTTGGTGTTGTGATGCGTGAGCATCTTTCCTATCTTTTCCTAGTGAATTTGCAATTAAATTGTTGAGTTTAATCAAGAATTAAATATCTTTTAGCCACTGTGGATGATACTTTGAGTCATGTGCAATTCTGTTTATTTCAGGGGGCATTTGGATGGATTTGATGGAGTTTCTGTAGAAAAAGAGAAGAAAGCAAATGATGTTGTCAACCCTGACCTCCCTACACTCTAACATGAATAACTCGAGCTACAGAGGTCCAATTGACGTGATTCCAGTGGCGTTGAAAGCTAACTTTCAGAGCTTTCCAAGGATGTATAATAGTCCATACTTCTTCTCCAGCAAATCGGCAAGGGTGGCGCCTAACTTGGGGTTCTCCAAGTTAGGCGCCAAGACAAACCTAATCCATCAATTGCATGCTACATAAGTGGCGCCCAACTTGATTTTTCCCAAGTTAGGCACCAGGACTAAGAAAGAGACTCCAAGTTCACTGCCAAGGTGGCACCTAACTTGAGGTTTCTCAAGTTAGGCGCCAAGTACAATAAGCACACACAATTTGGTTCGGCCAGCATGAAGTTAGGTGCCACTCCCTTCCAAGTTAGGCGCCAACACCACCAACAACACACAATTTGGTTCGGCCACCATGAAGTTAGGCACCACTCCCTTCCAAGTTAGGCGCCAACTATAGGAGTCAAAGTGGTCCCCATTCATCAATTGAAGATGCACGAAGATCATCATTTAATTTTGATTAAACTTTATTTTATATTATAAATAGGAAAAGATATTATTTAGTTTTAAAAGATATATTTTACATTAATTAAGATTAGATATAAAAGGGAAAAGAATCAGCCATTCGGGCTCTCTCTTCTCTCTTACCTCATTTCGCAATTTACAGTTTTATAGAATCCTAGTTTTCTCTCTGAACCATGAGCAACTAAACATCCACTATTAAGGGTAGGAGCTCTATCTATTGTATGGATTGATACTATTATTTTTCTATTTTAATTCATGTACTGATTTCTACTTCAAGAATTGTTTTCGTTCTTTATCTTATGAATTTGGGTGGAATGGAAGTATGACCCTTGTTCTAATTGCATTCTTGTAAAACTTGGGAAAGCTCTTTACTTGAACAACAGCTTGAAAACAATTTCTCCTAAACTTCTAATTATCTGGACTTAACGGGATACATGACATATAATCCTCTTATACTTGAGTAATTAGCGTTTTGTGGCATATAAACTAAAATTGATCTTAACCCTCAAATTGGAATCAAGTGACCAAGGAATTGGTGGTTGATGAAGGTTAGAGGAGACTAAAAGGGTCTAAGAAATTAGGGTTTAGTCATATATAGTTTTCCAGAATTAAATCTTGCATGATTAAAATAGTTGGTAGGAAAAGTCAATCCGGAAGATAGATATCTCTGAAACCTTAACTGTTTTCTCCATACATATTTCATCTCAATTTGCTGCTTGTTTTTTGATTCTCTGAATAACTGTTTGATGCATTTAAACTCTCAACACTCTTTTCTGTTTGTCTAACTAACTAAATCACTTAACCATTGTTACTTAGTCCATCAATCCTCGTGGGATCGACCCTCATTCACTTGAGGTACTATTTGGTACAACCCAGTGCACTTGCCGGTTAGTTTGTGGGTTATAAATTCCACACCACTAATCTTGTTGGAAATCCATTGCAGAGTTATAACAAATCCAAAGCTAATCGAGAAAATTTTAGAAGTAACTGGTCGCAATTGAGTCACTAATCAAAAACTTAGTTAGTGAGGAATTAGCGACCGTTTAACAACTGATAGACTTTTCTCGCTTATTTCGTGTTGCTACTAATTTGTCAGAGAAAATGTTAGTCCTTATTCTATCCTTATTTCATGTTGCTAGTAATCACTAACCTCTATATAAATCCATGAAAAATTCATGAAAAGTTTGAAGCAAATTTGCCAAGCACGCTAATGTGATTTGTCATAATTTTGTCACTAATATAAAGCTATTTTAAATGGGAGAATAATTAATGTCCCAAAGTCATGACTAATAATTTACAATATTCTAGCAACATGTTAATTTTCAAAAATTTTACAAACAACTCAAATCAAAACCTTTTTCTTAAAAAAGATTTTTTTCCTATTAGATCACAAATTTGTCATTATTTTTAATGGAAAGTTTACTGTTAATTTGAATTAAAGTTTAAAATTAAAATATTTTAAAGACAAGTTTAAAAATTCAATATCTTTAGAAAATGAGAGTATAATGTTGATATTTTCAATCACAAAATATACTAGAAAAATATATAATAGATAAGATAATTAAATTGTTATATACGAGGCTTTATTTGTATATGATCTTACAAGTTTTATTATTAATTAGAATCATTTTGGAATTCATTCAATAAAAATTAATTTGAGCTAGCTCTTGAATTAATTAGGATCGTCAAAATGAGCCAAATCCGTCGGACTAGCTCGTTTACTTGACTTAAATAGATGGATATTTGACTCTAAAATCAAACTCGTAAAAATGCAAGTATAACAACTTAGCCATAGTTATCAGAACCGAACCGGCCGGCTGGTTTGACCAGAAAATCAGTAAACCGATGTCCTATCAGGTTCGGTTCATTATTAAGACCGGGCTTACAATTAACTCGGTCAACGACGGTCAAACCATTGAAAACTGGGTGGTTTTGTCGCGAATCAGACTCGGTTTAGGTGGTTGACCTGCACTTCCTCCTTGACCCACGCGCTCCACACATAGACCAGCAACATGTAGATCATTGTAGGAGCATCCATTTGAATTCCCATAAAAAAGTGGTGTCTCTAAAGGTCGATCTTTGAACTTGAGAGTGAGTAAAAGATGGATATTTGACTCTAAAATCATACTCATAAAAATGCAAGTCTAATTGACTTAGCCATAGTTATCAGAACCGGCTAGACTGGCCGGTTCGACTAAAAAACTAGTGAACCGATATCCTATCCGATTCGGTTCATTATTAAGACCGAACTTGCAATTGACTCGGTCAATGGTGGTCAAACAGTTAAAAACGGAACAGTTTTGTCACGAACCAGACTTTGTTTAGGCAGTTGACCCACACTTCCGCCTTGACCTACATACTCCACACCTAGACTGTAACGACCCAACTTCCAATACGTCATGATCGTACCAAAAGTAAGGCGTTATTGACCTGTTTTCTTTATTAACTATTTACTATTAAGCCTTTAGTTCAATATCGCGATTCAATTTTAGTAAAAATACCAGAAATTTTTTGTTTTTGTTAATCAAAATCATATAGCAAACATCACCAAGTAATAATAATCACATAATTATTAATAATAGTAATATTATACAAAATAAATTTAAATAAAATTCAGGTACAACTCCTATCCCTCTGCATAAAATAAAAACTAAAGTAACATAAAGATTATACGTCGAATCGAAGCTAACTTCATAAATTCTAACGCTCCCAAACCCTGTGAATCGTATTACTTATTACTTCTATTTCGTCTAAGATAACCTGTTAGTATTGCCATATACATAAATCATTAGTATTAATTTAGCCAGACCTAATACCATGAGGCATGCAATGGTAACCTAACAACATTAATCATCAGACAGTCATGCATATAAAACTAAAACTCTTGTTACCAGAACAAGTCACTAAGCATGACAGACACTCAGAGTATGCAATGAAGCATAGTCAGTCCATTCCCAAGGCTCTAACAGGAACGAACTGCTCTGATACTATATTGTAACGACCCAACTTCCAATACGTCATGATCGTACCAAAAGTAAGGCGTTACTGACCTGTTTTCCTTATTAACTATTTACTATTAAGCCTTTAGTTCGATATCGCGATTCAGTTTTATAGAATATTCCAGAAAAATTTTGTTTTTATTAATTAAAATCATATAGCAAACATCACCAAGTAATAATAATCACATAATTACTAATAATAATATCTGTCATACAAAATATTTCAAATAAAACTTAGATACAAATCCTATCCCACTGTATAAAATAAAAACTAAAGTAACAAGGGCGAGGGAATTCTATTAAAATAACCTAACTCAAAAACTTATCTCGTAAATAAATACTATAATCGCCCGCAGCTTCAAACTGAGTCTTCGAACCTGTGTCACTGAAAGGGTGGAAGATTTTGGGGTGAGAACAAACCACACGTTCTCAGTAGGGAATGGGAATACCGTAAAAGTAATGAAATAAAATGCAAATAATTAACATACTCAAGGAAACTATATTTTTATCAAACCCTTATGAAAATACTATTCTTGGTTTTTCTTTAACTAATTATTTACCTCTTCCAAAGAAAATCTCTAAGCTCAAAACAAATTCCAAAATATAAAACTGGTCGCATTAAGCATTTCTCAACCACACAATTAATTTTCAATCACAACATCAATTCTTACTCATCATCATACATTCACCAACTAATAGCACTAACAAAGATTCAATTCAACACACAAACAAGTCACAGCAAGGCAGACAGCACAATCACAGGAAAGTACAACGAGCAAACCCAATCAAATGCAAATGCACAAACAAGGATGATGCATGTCTAACCCTAGTGCAGGTAATGAGCTCATTTGTCGGTTACATACCCGCTCCCGACGTTACCCGGAGTCCTTTGACCAGGTAAGGCTTCCCTGTTGGCAACGCCCCTCGCAAGAGTCCTTTGACTTGTGAGGCAAACCACTGCAAGAGTCCTTTGACTTGCAGGACGGAGCTAGCCAGCTTTTATCTGCCCAACACACTCACTGTAAGAGTCCTTTGACTTACAGGAGTATGTGCTAGTTGTGTTTTCTCGATACCTCTGTAAGAGTCCTCTGACTTACAGAATAGCTTTATAACTAAGTATCCCAGGGAAGCGCTCTCAGTGGTCGTACCACCATCTATCTGACTGCCTTCACGCAGCAGATCATCACATAAATATCTCATGAGTTGCCATAACGCAACAAATGAATAAACATATCTCTTGGGTTGCCTCAAGCAACAAATGACCTTTCAACAGGTCCTCTGCTTTTTATTCTCTTTTATAATCATAAATACGCAAGCGGGACAAAATCCACGTCCTTGCCAACAATTTCATAAACTGAATACCTTTCCTCAAAAGAATCATTGTAATTATCATCATAAGTTATCATTCTCGTTATTCATCTCCAGTTACATATTCTTATACAATATTTCTCTCTCTCTTTATTCAATCATGTACAAACTTTACGACTTCTACTTTTGCAACCTCTTAACTCGAACCAATTTTAAAACTATTTTCTAATTTAATTTTCTTTCAAAAGACTCAAGAAAATCATTTATTTTAAATTCGCTAAATATTTTTCAAAACATCACCCTCTTAATAAAATTAACCAAATAAAACTCTTTTTCAAGTTTACTAACTTCCCAAAGACTCAAAAACCATCTCTCTTTACCATTCAAATTCAAATATTATTATTTCACCAAACTTCTAAAAAGATCATCCTTTATTTCAAACCTAAAACATAACTCTTTTCATATTGAATCAATCTCAAAACATAGTTTCTTTCTTAAATAGTCTAATTTTGAAACATAAACCTTTCTTTGGTAAATCAAATTTAAAATAGAATAATTCTTTTCTTAACTAAATGAAACTCAAGTAATATAATTTTCCAAATTCAAAGCTTCTAAAATAACTTTTCAAATGAAACCTCAGATTTTTATAAAATTTCGGCAGCACCTCCCCTAAAACTCGGACTTAGCCACCCTTACGGGTTCCCTCTTTCTCAACAAGTCTCCAGCCCCTTTTTTCAGCAGTTTTCATAACAGAATCCCAGTAGTCATTTTATCATAAAATAGTTTAACAATCGACATCCTAACATTAATTAAAATCAGAGTTTTCATAGACCATTCTTTAAAAGTAAATCAATCCAGCTTCTAATATTCCAAACATCATCCTTTCATATTTCCAATTATTTTTAAAGTTATTTAATTATTAGTAAAGTTACCAATTTATTCTAAAGATCATACTTTAAGAAAATACTTTAGTAATCAACCTTCAATCATTTAACCGTTCTCGAAATCAACTCTGGTTAACCTTAAATTAACCATAACAACCAACTCAACATAATCAGCTAAAATATGAATTTCCAACAACTCTGAAATAATCAGAAGGCAGTCACAATTAAACCATTATCACAACCATTCCAAACCGAGCACAAGCTTGAATCAGTTCAACACTCAGTACATTATTATCTAGTCAAATTAACCTATCCAGTAACCAATAATTTCTCAAACAAGCTTGCAACAATATCCACCATCATCAATTACATTTCAATTTCACAACTAAATCAAGAAAATCAGCATAACCAGGAAGTCGAATTATTATTCACTTTCAAACAATTCAATCATGGCTCACAAATCACAATTCACAGCCTCAAATCAAAATCAGTTTTAATACCACACCAATCTTATTCCCACAACCTCATTCCAAACTTAATTCCACCAACCAATTCCACTACCGTTACAATATATCAAATAACCAGCACATCATTCAATTCAATATAAATCCGTCAAAGATCAGAATTTCAGTCAATTTGCAACCATCAAGCAAACCAGCCTATGGCAACCAGCTCAACATAATCAAATAGCAGGATTCTCAGTAATTCCAAACAATCAGAAAATTGGAAATAGTTACAGCCTCAAATCAAAATCAATATCATCAATTAATCACTTACAACCATGAAACCGGCCACAATCACAGCCAAGTCAGAATCAATAAATCATGACACAGAAAATTAGTCTAACCATTATAAAATTATTTATATACTCTTAAAATTTACTATGTTATTTCAGAAAATCAGGTTCTCAAGACAGTTTAATCCTTTAAGTTCTAATCCTTCAATAACCACCAAAATGAATTTCAGCCAGTCACAAGTCAAATTCACAGCCATTCATATATATCAGATAACTAAAATCAACAGCAAGCACTTATTCTCAATAATTAGAATATAGCCACATCTCAACCAATTTAGCATAATCCCCTAAAATCAGAATTTTCAACAATTACATCAAAATCAGAAAACCGATATCAATCATAGCCTCAACCAGAATTAATCTTATCAATTAATCTATTACTCACAACAAGAACACCCAATGATATTCACAGCCACACTCTAAAATCAATAAATTAGTTGAAATACTAGAAAATCATCTCAATACCAAACGTAATCCAAATTTCACAATCTCAAATCAATCAAGCTTATTTCTATCAATTAATCATAATTATAAATTATTAGCAATTACTCATTAAACCTCATTGGCATTCATAAGTTAAAACTGTTAATTTTGAAATAAATCCCCTACCTCAATTAGCCGGAATCGTATTATTTAACGTAACAATTTCCTTTATCCCCAATTTGTGGCAGGTAGTCATTCCAATACAATTGGAACGGCAGCGGCATCACCCACAACTCTAGTAGCAGCAACAGATATTTTGGAAGGGAATTTAATAGAGGCTGAAGCAAACACAAGGGTAAAACAGAACAGATCATCAAAGGAGCGGTAATCAGAATATTGATTGCAGAACAAAACCTATCTTACCAAAAGAAATACGGGAATGGAGCAGTAGCTCTGGTACTCGGAAAAATAGAAACCAGAGAGCAGGGCATACGTCTTAGCAGCAGCAGCACCAATCCAATCGGTTAGAACAGCAGGGACACCAACGAAGTAAGAACGACAAAACAAAAGAGAAGCAGAACAGAGTCGAGAATATCAGAGGAAAATACAAGATTGTTACAGAGCAACTGGGGTTCAGAGGTAGTGGTTCTCATGGCTATGGCTTAAATGACTTACCATGAACGACGACGGTGACCAGGAATTCCGGCGATAGCGGCAGCAGAGGAACGGTTCCTCCCCTGTGCATCTCCTTTCTCACACGTCTCGTCCTCCTCTGGCTCTCCCTCTCTCCAACGACGGTGACTACTCCACTCTCCTCCACGGCGGCGCCGAAGCTCAGGACGGCAACGCGAGCTCAAGCTTCATAGACGGGATGGCGGTGATGGCAGCTCTTCCCTCTGACCTCCATTGCATCTCCCTCTCGACGCCTCTCCCTCATCCCTGTTCAACCGGCACCAGGGCGGACTCCACGGAACGGCGGCGACAGGCAGAGCACGAACAACGACGGCGACGGGAGGCACAGCGACATCTTCTTCCTCCTGCTCCTGGCTTGGGCCCGTCTCCATCCTCTGGTTCCTTTCGCGACGGTCTGACTTAAACAGCAATGGAGGCGCGACGAAGGCACAGCGGCGCTACTCGAAGCTCCATGGACGGCGGCGATAAAGCCCTCAGCAGCAGCGATCCTGGCTCAGCAACTGCACTCTCTGTTGATCTCTTCCTCCCTCAAACGTGGCAACGACAGCGACGGCGGCACCCAACCAACCGGCGCCGTCCTCTTCTCCTTCTTCCTCTCTTGTCCGTGTGTGAGTTTGAGTGAGGCTGAGAGTGTTACACTGAAGAGGGTGAAAGAGGGGTGGGGTGCGGCTGAGGCAAAGGGAAGCTAGGGTTAGGGTTCCTCAATTTGCAAATTAGGTTTCTGATTCAATTTGGGAATTTGGGGTTAAAAATTATGAATTTTATAAAAAAATATGGATAGTTATGAATAGATATTTTGATAAAATTGAATAGTAGAGTAATTTTAGAATCAAATATACTCTGTTAAAAATATTTAGGAACATTATTTATCAACATATTGCTAAGTTCAATCAATTATTTCTAATTTAAATTATAAAATGAACAAGTTAATTATATTTTGTGAAGTACAATTTTAATTTAAATATCAATTTTTTAGATTAAATCATACAAATCTCTATTATTTTTCTATCTCCGAAACTTTAATTTCAATTTATAAAATAATTAATTATAATAAAAATTGTACATAAATATTAATTGACTTAAACTTAAAGTATTTATAAATATCAATCTAATTATTTCTAATAAAATAATTTCTAGCAGTTCAAATTAATAACATAATTCATTCAAAATAGAATTTATTTAAATTAAATTATACAATTCTTCTTATTTTTCAATTATTAGAATTATAATTTCAATTATACCAAATATCTAATAAAGATTATATAAAATTTCTAATTAATTTAAACTTCAATTATCATGAAACTTCATTTAATTACCTTTAGCAAAATAATTTTCTTAAAATAAAATTATCAACAAATAAAATAAATCACAAATAACTAATTATTTGATTTTCAAAAACTAGGGTTGTTACATAGACGATCACTGTATAAGCATCTATTTGAATTTTCTTCAAAAAGTAGCTCTCTTAGGTTTGATCCTTGAACCTGAGAGTGTGTGAAAGCCTACATTTCACTGTGACAAGTGAATCTTCAATAGATGTAATGCCTATAGTTATATATATACCATATTATTTTATATGTGCCATTAGTAGAATTTTTTGTTATATTTGCTCATTATTTTATGTATTATTAAA
>NC_029788.2:71390024-71401092 GCF_000816755.2 Arachis ipaensis | reverse complement strand
ATGAACTTAACTCCATTAACCAGAAAAAATAGCGAATTAAGAATTTTCATATTTATTAAAAAAATCTTATCAAACTTATAAAAGATTTTTAAAATTATTTTTTTTTAAAAAATAAAAATTTGAAAACAAAAAACAAAAGAAAAAAATTAGTAGCTCAAAAAACAAAACAAATTATATTAATTTAAAAAGCATTTAATTTCAAAATTAAAAACGCACGAATAAACGTCATTTTGTAACACCCTACCATACAGAGTCTTATGCTTAAGTCATAAAGCAGAGATGGCGAGGTATTACGACCTCTAAGAATAAAATTTAGTACGTATAGTAGTGTAAAAAGGTTTATAACTAGGAGCCTTTGAAGAAAAAGGGGTAAATCAAAACCGGTAAATCGAAAAGCACAATACTCCGATCGATAACGTAAACGAAACAGATATAGGACAAGCTAACATGAGAAGACATACAAAAGAGTGCCAAAAATACAGATATCAAGGCTCAGGACTCGATTTGCGAAGATAACCAATCCGAGCATAGAAGTATACATACATATATAAAGAAAATACCTAAAATAAAACCCAAAACACAAGATATATATATATGGAGAATATAAGTATCTAAACAAGTATATAAGATCGAAATAAAATCCCGAGAGCTATGGATCTTCGCCAAAACAGAAGTCTCCAGCATGCCTCAGCGAGGAGCCTCACGTGCTGCATCTAAAAACCACAAAATCCGCATGGGTAAGAACCGGAGGTTCTCAACATGGTAACAGTGCCCAAATATCTAACATGTAATGTCCTGGGAAAGCCGAAGGCAATCCTAGAACTTCCAGTTATAATCAAAGCGTATAAATGTAACTAAACCATGAGAAAGTGAAAGTAGGCAACTAACTTAAGGATCTTCAATATAACTAAATATCCCCTTTCCAAGTCCTTCGAACCTCCCAACCGCCAACAATAATGATATGAAAACACAAGTATATCACACAAGAAACGCAGAAGTAGGAAGCAGATATGGCAGTTAGACAATTAGCAAGTATATATGCACACAATTAGGCATTCCAAAAAAATCACATATAATGCATATGATGCATGCCTATCCTAGTGGCTGATGAGTCTCATCTATTGGTTATAAAACCAACCCACAAGTCCTGGTAGCTAACCATTGGACTGTCCCTTTGTCGTGCATCCCCAACTCGAGTTATTCATAATATAAATCATAATTCACATCCAACACCCTCAATGGTGTATATTCACGGGGGCGAGCTCATCCGGAACGTTCACAATGTCCGGCCACACATATGACATAGGGTCAGCAGAGTATCGAGTCTCCCCCTGGAGCACGTGGTGGCTAGCCACTGCTTTCAACCAGGGAAACTCGTATCTCAGATAGGTGGAGTGCAACAATCACAATATCAATAATTCAATTCAGCATATATGCATTCAATCTCAGCCATACATTAACATTCATCTCAGCCATCCGGCTTAAAAATCATAATTCACTATCAGCCATAAATCATCATCACACACAGCCATTTGGCTCATATCATACTCGGCCATTCGGCTCATATCATGCACAGCACTCCACCACCTTCCTCCATGATTCATATCATCATTATTAATCATAACTCACCATAATATCCCCTTTCTTCATCCACAAGTTACCCTCTTCCCTAGCTTCCTTTCAATCACTAGGCATTCTACATTAATTAAAGATTTAAAAGATGAAAATGGGGGTCTATAAGCCTGAAACAGCATCTCAGAAGTTCGCAAGCTTGTTGGGAATGTGAAATACTTGAAAACAAAAGCTTTAGAAAAGAACAGGGTAGTGTGCGTACGCACAGGGGTGTGCGTGCGCACGCCCAGAAGTATTTTCAAAAAGTGTGTGTGTACACAGGCTTGTGCGTATGCATAGAAAGCAAAATTCCCATTGTTGAGTGCGCGCACAAGGTGTGCTAGCGCCACCAATAGAATGTCATTCCTAACGTGAGCGTACGCATGCGCACAGCTTGCAAAACCTTATTTATTGTGTACGTGCACAAGGCATGCTAGCGCTCCCATCAGTAGCCCTTTCCCCGTGTGTGCGTATGCACAAGGCTATCCGTGCACACAGGTCCAAAAATCAGCGGGGTGTGCGTGCACACACAAACCAGAAATCACAAATTCTGCAGAATTTGCAGAATTCAGATTTCAGGCCCAAAATTTCAACGATCATATCTCCTTCCATAAGATTCAGATTTCATCCAAATTTAAACCATTTTAAAGCTTATGAAATTATCTTTCATTTGATATAAAAATCATCAAATTCTAAAAGCAATAGCTCAAAATATGATCTATTGAAGTTTATCAAATTTGCATTTTTACCAAAACTCATAAACTCCCAATTTCTAAAAACATACACTTCCAATTTCATACAAAACCAACTAAAACCCACCTTTCCAACAGCAATCATTTCCAAACGTCATCCAACCCTTAACCAACCAATTCTTCCATATTTAAGCAATCTCAATTCAATAATTCAATTCATAATCATCATTCCCTATCTCAATTTTCAAACAAACATTCAATTTTATCAATCACCATATATATACACATATCAATATCACACTCCAAATCATGCTCATTAACAAGAGCTTCAACCTTATCATCAATTAAACATATCAATCCATATCACATACAACTTCACATGCTTTACCAATAATTATCATCATTCACAATCATTCAACCATTATTCATATATTCAACTCAATCCAAATCATCCAACAACCATATCAACATCAATAGTTCAACTCCTATCTTAGGGTCTCTAGCCTAAGTTTTCACACCACACTACAGTTTAGATACAAGAAACCAAAATCATATCTTGGTCGATTCCCGTTTCACCTGGAACACTTCAAATTTCACTTTTGCCTCAACTTCCAATGTCTCAAAGCTCCCAAAATCAGATTTCCAAGCACAAAGCTCCTTTCCAAGCTTTCCAAGATATCAATCAAGCTTCAATATGCACATACACACTTCCTAAACCAAAATTATCATACCCAAACACAATAACTCAATACCCAATACCTTAAATTCATAATTTCACTAGGGTTTGATATCTCTTACCTTACCTAAGGACCAAGGAGGCAAGAATAATCCTTCCCTTCAAGTTAATTGGATCCTATAACATCAAAAATAAAAAATCTCAACACTCTACCCACTAAATTTTCGAAATTGAGGGCTGTAAAATCAAAGAGCAAACTGTGGCTTAACTCAAAAATATTTGTGTGGGTTTCATAGAGCTCAATGCCACGGTCACGTGGTCGCAAACGGTGCATCAATCGGAGCTCTGGATCAAAAGTTATGATCAAAGGAAGATTGAATTGATTTTGGAGCAAGGGTTTTAATCTTTCCCCCTTTCCCTTTGTGTATATCAGCGTGTGTGTATGTTTTGAAGGAGAGAGAGAGCTGTTTTGTTTAAATGGGGCTGAGTTGGGTTGGGCCAAGGGCCCAATACGGGTCCGGTTGGCCTGGTTTGGCCTGTTCGGCCCAATCTTGGGCCGATTTCTTTTAAATTGGTGTCAAAATTCTCGTTTTAATTTTCTCTATCACATTAAACCATAAGACCTCATTTTCCCTTTTTTAGAATATATTTTAATTTTTCATTACTTCAAAATTCAAATAAAAAATTGTTTATAAGCGCTTTTTCTAATACTTTAACCTAACCCTCATTAACATTGTCTCCTCAATGATTCCTGTGCTGAAAATCAGTCTCCCACACCCACAGTCAGAGACTCAGCGTCCCCTATCATGCACCCGCTGCTCCGCCATCAGCGCTACTGGACAGCACCAACCCTGGCTTGCATCCCGTGATCCTTTCGTCTTCCTCTTCCTTCCTCATAGTGCCTCTTTGTATCTGTCGTCCTCCCCGGTGTGATCTTGTTGGAGATTATCAGCGGAAGGTTACCGATTGTGCAAGTTGGTAGCTCAGAAATAGACCTTGTTCAATGGATTCAATTCTGCATTGAATGGTCCAATACGATAAAATAGTGTTTTAATGAATAGAGGACCAACTACTTTTATTGGCAATCCTAGTCTATGTGGCCCTCCTTTGAAGAATTCATGTGCCCCTGATACTTCAGGTGCTAGTTTACCTTCCTCATTCCCGTTCATGCCTCATAATGACTCATCTCAGGATAATGGTAATGGTTCTGGGTAGAGTGAGAAAAACAAAGGGTTAACTAAGGGTGCTGTGGTTGGCATTGTTGTGGGTGATGTGATTGGAATTTGTCTTTTAGGTCTTCATTTCTCTTATTATTATTCAAGGGTTTGTGGTTTTGATTAGGATCAGGATGTTATTAGTGTTAGCAAGGGGAGGAAAGGAAGTAGTATAGAGTGTTTCTGCTTCCGAAAGGACGAATATGAGGCCTTGTCTAATCATGTTGAGGAATATGATCTTGTTCCATTAGATAGCCAAGTGGCCTTTGATTTGGATGAACTTCTTAAGGCATCAGCTTTTGTTCTTGGGAAGAGTGGAATTGGAATTATGTACAAAGTGGTTCTTGAAGACAGGCTAAAATTGGCGCTGAGAAGATTGGGGGAGGGAGGTTCTCAAAGGTTCAAAGAGTTCTAAACCGAAGTAGAGACAATAGGAAAGTTGAGACATCCAAACATTGTGACTCTCAGAGCTTATTACTGGTCTGTTGATGAAAAGCTTCTCATATATGATTATATACCAAATGGAAGCCTCCTTGTTGTAATTCATGGTAAGTTTCATTATGGACAAACCTTTTTATTATTTTCTTCAATACAAATTTGAAATTACTTATGGTTTGACACATTGTTAATTTGGCTGTTTGGTTGCATTTGATGACTTTAGGGAAGCCTGGACTAGTTACATTCAAACCGCTATCTTGGTCTTATCGATTGAAAATCATGAAAGGAACTGCAAAAGAATTGGTCTACCTGCATGAGTTTAGCCCCAAAAGGTATGTTTTGGCGGTGGATAAGAATGGCTTTATCTAGTTGTGAGTAATTCTTTACTTTCTTGGTTCATTATCTTAGCTCTGTAAAACAAGTTATAACTTAAGATTATCCATTTGTGCAGCTGGGGATTTGGTGGTTATTGAAGGTTTGTGCATAATTTTTAGATTGATTGTCAATGTTCTGTAAAATACAAAGAAATCACAACAATCATATTATTCAATTCAAATTGGTTTTATTTATTTATTTATTTGGCTGATTCTGTGAATTCTACATGTACTACACGTACACTTGACACAAATTCAATTCCCTTCCTTTGTCTTTTATATATATACTCAAAGATATGTTTAAATTCTAAACAAATTTATTGCATAGAGAACTTGATCTATGCGTAAAAATACTTGAGATTTCTGTATTTTAGTATGATCGCTTGGATGGGAATAGAAATGTAACCAGCTGACTTCTTGCAGTTAAGGTGATTGTCATATTACTAATAGTAAACTTTACCTTTTTTCATAAATGCTATTATCACTTCTCATTAGTAACACATATCATATTTCTTGGCAGTATACTAGGACAACAGAGAGGCAATCAAGCTTGATTCGACCAATGCCCACACTGCAGAAGACAGTTGATTATCTACTTTCTCTGTTAGATCAGCCTTATGTTGATAGGTTTTTTGGTTCATATAAATTGTTGTGGAATAGGATGAGAGCAATTAGAATGCAGCTGAGAATGCAGCACATTTCACTACAAGAAAGTACCGGAATAGCAACCGATACAGAATTTCCAGGACCAAATCAATATTGGTCGCTAAATCGATCGCTAAATTACAATCAGCGACCGATTTTAGCGACCATTAAATTCGGTCGCTAATAGCAACTGAATTAGCAACCAATAAATTTTAATTACAACCAAAATAAAATCAGACAATAAAATCGGTTGCTATTTTTTTATTTAGCGACCGATTTAGCAACCAAAACAGAAATAATCTCTTTGGAACTGTTGGTCAAAAAACCAGTCACTGTTTTTTATATTAGCGACTGATTTTACAACTGATAGTCAAATAGGATGGATAATAGTTTGGTCGCTAATTCAGTCACTAAATTATTGGTCGCTAAATCGGTTGCTAATTGTTAATTTAGCGACTGATTTTAGTGACTAACATAATCGGGCACTAATAGCCACCGAATTAGTGACCAACTAGTTTAATACAACTAGAATATAAACAGTCGCTAGCGACTGAATTAGCAACCAAAACAAAAGAAGAAATGTCCTTGGAACTCTTGGTCACAAAATCGGTCGCTATTTTTTAATTTAGCGACCCATTTTGCAACCGATTTGTAGGTAAGTAGAATAACATGGTTGGTTACTAATTCAGTCACTAAGGTGTGGTCACTAAATCAGTCACTAATTTAATCAGTCACAAAAGTGGTCGCTATGTTTAAAAAAAGATATTATCTAAATTACCCAACCTAACCCTAAGCCACCCACACCATTCTTGTCTCCTCTAATCTTATGCGCGCATTGACGTCTCCTCCAACCTAACCGTCGGCGTCACCTTCTCCAGTCGTCAGCGCCATCTCTGATCATCTTCTTTGTTTGCATTGAGGCCAGATCACGAAGGAAGAAGCAAATCAGATCTGTTTTCAGGTTTTGTTTTGTTTCTGTTTTTGATTTCTTCGTTCTCTGATCTGATTCTACAACCCTTCCAAGAGAAAGAAATTGAGTGCTCCACACACGCCCTGTCCTATCATACGAACCTCTCTCTCTCTAATACCGTCGTAAAGGTCTTCCGATTAGATTTCTGGGCATGGATCGTGGAACCTTCTCGAAGCTTCTTCCCTCTTACTATTCCAATTTTGCAAAGGTAATCACTTTCTTCTAATTCCTTTTGCTCCGTTATTTTATTTTGGCACTGGTGAATTTATGGGAATTTTTGTTCTGTAATTAGCTTGATATGTAGTTTTATTTTCTTTTTCTTGAAAGAAAGATTATATGTAATGTAATGTGAGGCAGTATAACTTAAAATTCATTATTAATTGGTTGTTTTTGAAACATTGAAGGATGTGTGTAAAGTATGAACTATGTTATTGTACGTTAAGGGGATTTTTCTCTTGTTGCAGTAGCTATTTTGATTTCAGGTAGATTGGGCTTTCTAATGGAAAAATGTATTGTACATTAAGATCATCTTGTTATTTATCTCACTTACAAATCATGAAATCTCACTTGATTGCAAGGATTTAAGAAAATTATCTTATTATTTTTCTCAGGTTCTTAGAGATCCAAGTGTCTCAAAAGATGTTCTAAAATCTCAGGCAAAAGCAAAAAAGAATTTCAATGCACAATAGGGGGGGCAAAAAAGGTACAACAAAGAAGCAAAAATAACTGTTGTTCCAATGCTATTTAACTGCATTCATTGCTGTGTAGTTTGAGTTATTACAGGTTAGCCTAGCTATTTATATATTCAATATTCATTCTAAACACCATCAATTAAGTATCAGTCTAAAATAAGTGGTTTTAGTATTCCACTCCTGTTGTTAACTTCAACACTTTATCTTAACTCTTCATCTATTATAGTTTGTTTTGGTTTTCCTTCATGACCAAGTGATTATAATACCCAAGTTTTACTTAGTTGACCAAAAGATTCATAGGCCTAAAACCATTCTAACAAAATCACTCACATAATATATACCTGAATCAGGCACACACTTCAATTTTAAAAGAAGTTGAGATACTTAGAGTTACATATAAAGTTGTTGAGAACATAACAGCAGTTCAGTCATTACCACAATAGTTACTTTTCTTACCCTTGTCAAATAATTTATGTTTAAAAGAGGGTGTGGTGAACCTTGCTTATCTAAGAATTTCTCTTATGTGTTTGAAACTTTCAGGATTTTGGTGTTCTCATGATCCCAACAGTACCAAGGTCTCCACCAAAGCTATAAACAGATCCATCTGAATTAGAAGTTTTTCGAGCAAGGGCTTTTAGCTTGCTTTCCATTGCTGGAGTCTCTGGATTTGGCTAGGTTGTTCCTCTCTCCACTATTATATGTTTTTTAGAACTAATTGAAACAAAGTAAGTTGGGTTAATAGTTTCTCTAAAAATAATTGTATATGCAAGGATTTCTTTAAACACATCAACCACTATTATATGTTTTTTAGAACTAATTGCGTGCCTTCTTACTTTCTTAGATCTTCTAATAAGTGAAACTGGTTCATCCATTGCTCAACTTCATAGCTTCTAAGTTGCATTTCTAGTGTTCTGTAAATAAAATGGATGAAAACACATCAAACACATTATTTTATTTAGCAAAAAGAATCATTTTTATAAGGAGTAATGTGAAAGAAGAGTATATGGGGAACTCTGAATATTTCATTTCTTGAGGTAAACTATACAGAGATTTCAAAATATATACACATCTTAAAATGATTAAAAGTAGATATAAACCCCTTATTGGGAATCTAAATCTGCATGCATGGGGTAATTCTAAAGTATCATCCAGTTCCAAATTGATTATCTTCCAAATCTCTTAATTTGGCCCCAAAAAGGAAATGTGACAATGAATTCATCATGTTTTATATAAGGAAATTAACATGCATATATTACAGGTGCTCTTTGTACCTAATATATTCTACTAGAAAAAATAACCATAATTAGTTCAGTACCTAGGTTGCAGTTACAAACAGAGAGAAAAGTTACCTAATATATCTTCCTCCCATCCATATATTTCTCTTTACTTTCAACATTAGTCATCAACTTTACTTGGGATTTTTCTATCACACTCATTCTTAAGGATTTTAAATAGAAATCTTTAACTAAAAACATAATAACTTTATCTTATTAATCTGTTTGATGCATGTTGAAAGTATGTAGGGAACATTTTAACGGTGGAAATAAAGTTGATAATCAAGAATTCTTACCTATTAATTTTATATGAAGACAATTGTAAGTAAGTTGTTACTTTTTCTTTTAATACTTTGGCTTTGTATAAATTATTTTTGTTTCTTTTTTATTTATCGGTTTGAATTGACGAAACTTGAACTTGTAGCTGTGATAAGATAATGATCAACGCAATGAGTCTCGTTTGGTTGGGATACTTTTTCTTCCTAGTTTCCAAAAACATCCCCTTTGTTAGTGATGGATTGGTTTGGTTGTGCTTCATCTTTCCTGAATATCTGGAATGCTTCCTTTGTGTTTGACATAAAATTAAACAAGGTTGAAAATATTTTTGGGTTTATTATTCTTGTGACTAGCTGTACGTCAATGATCTTTAGTAGTCTTAGACAGAATCTAACCTACGTCAGTGATCTTTAGTAGACATTATGGCAGCATTTAGTGAGCATTTTTGGCTAACTGGCTACTTGAGTTCCTCAAAATATGCTAGTTGTAAGAAGACAACTTTGACTTGAAAACTAGGTTGGAAGTTTTTGAGCTTTGTAATTGTTACTTAACATGCTTTATTTTTAGTTTTCAAAGAAGCAGTTAACATATACTTTATTTTTCTGCATGCATGGCATGATGAATTTAAGAATGCTATAGAATAGGCTACACAAAAAGCATCTGAAGAAGGAAGTAATGCACCAAATGAGATGGATGTGTAGTGTGAAATAGCCAGAGTTGAAAAGGAAAGAATTGATGGACTTGAAATAGAATCCACTGCAATTGAAAAAAGACCTAGTTATCGTGGCTCCAGTTCTCAGTTATCCGATTGGTTGCGAAGGTCAGAACATGAAGAAATAATGAAGAAAGTGCAAGAAGACAACTTTGACTTGAAAACTAGGTTGGAAAAGACAGAAAGAGGACTTGAACTCACTAACTGTATGCTTCAAGAAATGATGAAAAAGATTAATTTTAAAATTTCGATTCCTCAACTAGAAGGTGGAGAAACAAATATAGGAGAGGATGAAGATGGTGAACGTACGTCTGATGAGTGATTAGTAGTTGTGATGCTAGTTAGTTAATAGACTTTAAATGATGTAATTAGTAATATGAGAGTGTTGCATACTTATTATTGTTGTCTATGATATTGAATTGATGAGTTATTTTGGTTATTGTTTAAGTGTGTTATGATATTTTGGTTATTGTTTAAGTGTTATTTACTTTTATGTGTTAAAGTGTAGGTTTTTTGTTGAGTGTTTTTCAATATTTGATGGAATAAATGTAAAAATTTAGTAAAAATTATAATTAAAAAATTATGATAGAATAAAATGCTTGGTTGCTAAAATATAGGTCCACCCTTAGTGACCGAATTAGAGACTGAAAGATTGGTCACAAATTAGCGACCGATTTAGCAACCGAAATAACGATCGCGAATTGGAGACCGAAAACAATGGTCGCAAATTAGCGACTGATTTGGCGACTGAAACGTTAGTCTCTACTTAGCGAACGATTTACTCAGAGACTAATTTGGCGACGGAAAATTTGGTCGCAAATTAGCGACCTATTTGTTTAGCGACCGATACTATTTGGTGAGGGGTTGGTGACCTCGTTAACAAATCGGTCGCTAAAATCGGTCGTTAACATTTAGCGACCGAATTTGGTCACTATTTTCTGATTAGCGACCAAGGTTTTAGCGACCACCCAAACAGTCGCTAAATCGGTCCCTAATCCAGTAATTTCTTGTAGTGTTTTCTATCAAGAGGCTATTACTATGCTTGAACAGATGGTACTTTTTTATTTCTAACAAAAGTATAATAAAACCTTATTTTTCTCTTATTGAAGTGGAAATAATATCTATTTTTTTATGCAAGTTCCTTATATGCTATATTGATTAAGGCTCAATATATATATATATATATATATATATGTATATATATATGTATATATATATATGTATATATGTATATATATATGGATGTGCTCTTTATGAGTTTTTGTAAGTTGTATGGTATGTATGGATGTACGTTGCATAGTAAAATTATTTTTGGGAGCAGTTTTGCGGTTTAAAGTTTTAAACAGACTCATATTTTAGTACTAAATAGTATAAGTGTCGTCGTAATGTCCGAGCAATCAGAGTCGCGCAGCCGGAAGCGTGAGCTTTGGTAGTTAGGGTGTTACATTATGGTATCAGAGCGGTCTTTCCTGTAGAGCCTGAGGAATGGACCGA
>NC_029788.2:71382211-71389601 GCF_000816755.2 Arachis ipaensis | reverse complement strand
CAGTAGTTTCATATTTATTTGTTGGTAAAATAATTTTCTAAAGGTTCTTATGCCTTTTATCAAGAACTTGCATCTTCTTGGTGATGTAAGAACAATATCTAGTGATGGTTAAAAATTTAAAACTCAAGAGGCTGTTGATTTTTGTAGTTTTAGATCAAATTACACATCATTGCAATGCATGAATTATGTGAATACACGAAAGGAAAAGGATTTTCTGAGAGTTTTAATGATCACTTCAATATTGAACAGATGAATAGAACTTCAGTTGAATTGTTTCAAATGTTTGATGATCACAGAAAGAAAGGAATACTTGTGCCTACTGAAAAGGAGTTTCGAGGCTATGATGCTCTCCTTAAATTGGATAAGCATCCTGGTTATAAAGTAAATTGTCCTTCTTGTGCTCTTATCTTTAATGTTTCATTGGCAATATAATAAGCAATTTATCCTAGGTTAAACCTGCAGAGCTATTCCTTCATCTCGCTAAGATGATGACCTAGAGACAAGGCAGACTCTAGAAGTTCTATTTTCCCGCGATGTAGCAAGGTTTCTAATTTCAAATGAAAATTTGCTACTTTTTTACCTTTACTTAGCTTGATTATTATTAGGGGTATAGTGATTTCATTTGATTTTGACTTTAACTTGATTATTGGGTCTTTATTGATTAATCAATCAATTAATTAATTAATTCAAGACAATTGATTTTTTTCTGTTGTTGATTTTCTCTGTTCTTGCTATAGTTTGTTGTTCTTCATTGCTATTTATTTGTTGTTCTTGGCTTCTTGCTATTATTTGTTCTTGACTTTCTGTTCTTAATTTGTTGCTTTTCGTTGTTGATTTTTAAATTTATTATTCTTCACTGTTGGCTACTTCTACTGTTAGTTTTATTTTGAATTTGTTAGTTATTGATTTTAATTTATTGGTTCTATTAATTTTTGTTCTTGATTTCAATTTTTTTATCTTCACTCCTGTTCTAATGGCTGCTATTTTTTGCATTTAATTTATTGTTGATTAAAAAATTTATTGCTATTCTGTTTTTTATTTTGATTCACTGATGTGCTATTATTTATTGATATTTTTCTGTGATTTTTTGCAGTTTGATCACAGTATAAGTGATAATATTTGTGAAACTGAAGGTGGAATTGGTGGACATGTTCTTTGTGTAATTGATATGCCAAGTCTTAGGTGGTGTTTGTATTTTTTATTTTTTTAAAATTTTCAATGTGCAATGAAGAATTGAGATGTGTAATGTATAATGAATTTTATAGAAGCACGCACACAGTTGTATAGCCATATTGAGATATCTCTAAAGAATTAAGTGAATACTTACTTTTACATGATATTGTAAGTGAGGCTTTTTCTTTGTTAGTTTACTAATTAAGTCGTGTTATTTAGAGCTATTGAAAAGATAGAGTAGGCATTTGATCAAGCCCAAAGGCTTGGTTATTATCAGGTTAGGTTTCAATATCTAATTTCTTGAAACATGGTTTAAACTTTTTTAAACATGTATAATTTTGATGAATTAATTTATTCTGTATGTGATATAATTTTTTTAGTTCAGTGACTAAAATAAAAAAATAATGAGGTTTATTTTAGTATAGCGACATACTCGCAGTTGATGATGGTGATAAATTAAAGACTCCATTGCGACTGAAACATTTATGAGATACCTAACGATTTGTTACTAGTTTAAAAGGAATTCACGATGACATTTGCGATAGTATTACAACTAATTGACTACATATTATTTTCTAGCAAATTAGCGACTACTTCATAACTTTGCTTTCTCATTTAGAATAGCTTTGATTTAGCGACAAAATTCCTACAAATTTGATTAAGGATTTTCAAAAACTAGCTATAAATTTGCTACAAAATGTGATAGATTTGTGATCATATTAGCAAAAAACTTGGGACGAGTTAGATTCAAAAAAATTTCTCGCTAATTTGAGTCAACTAAGCATTCCATTTTGTCTACGAAGTTAGCTTGAATTTAGCGATGAGTCGGCTGTAGTAGAGTTTGCTAATTAGCGACTACCTTTTAGTCAATTTCTTCTATGGAATTAGCTTTTGATTTAGTGATAGATTTTTGACTATCTATTCGGTCGCGAAAAAACTTTCCGATGAATTAGCGACTGTTGTGTTTGCCTTACTGATCTGCGACTTGTAATTAGTGAGGAAAGCATTGGTTGCTAGGTGGTAGCTAATCTGTCACAAATTATATTTTGCATCAGATTGGCGATGATTTTTTGACTATTTTTGTGGTAACTAATCGGCATTATTCTTGTAGTGTTGTATTTTGGGATTGTATATATTTTCTAGCCGGCCTCTACTTCGAAAGTCGAGCCTAGAGTTTGTTATATAACTCTTTTGGAATTCTATCTCTCTCTCTCTCTCTTTTTAGACGTCGTAAGCTTCACAACCTCCGATTTACAATTTAAAGCTCCGTGTGATAGGGTGTTACATTATGATATCAGAGCAGTTCGTTCTCGTAGAGCTTGAGGAATGTACTGACTATGCTTCTGAGCATACTCTGGATTGTGTGTATATGCTATTTAAGATATCAGTTTGATAATTATAGCATAATAGATCATGAGCATGCTTTTCAGACTTTGAAATACTAGACTTGAGATATTGAGACTGATCAACTTGATATCAATTATTTGGTGTGAAGAGGAGCCGAATGGCATCTCGTGGATGCAGGCGTGGTCGAGGGCGAGGTCAGAGAGATAATGCAGAGCCAGAACCAATCGGCAACAACCCGATGAACTTTATGACTGCGTTAGAAAATATGGCTGTTTCTATGTAGGCCACAACTAAGATTTTGGTTTAATAGGTCAAAAATAGGAATGGTAATGGGCAATGATGAGGGAAAAACGATTCCACACAAACTCACCGGCAAGTGTACCGGGTGATGAATTTAGTCAAGCGAATATTTGATGAATTTGGTGAAATTTGATTAATAAAAAGGAAATTGCAACGAAACTAGAGTGCAGAATGAAAATTTATAGAAAAGTAAATTGCAGGAAGCTTAAATGGCTGAAAATTAAAGTGCAAGAAATTAAAAGAGCTGAAACTTAAATTGCAAGAAAGGTAAATAACTGAAACTTAAAGTGTAAGTAATTTAAATTTCAGAATCTAAATTGCAAAGAAACTTTGATTTGCATGAATGATAAGGGGAATCGGGTGCTGGGATGTCAAAACAGAATGTAACAATGTAAAATAAAGTGAATCCGAGAGATGTGATATGAAGGAAATTTAAAGAAAGTGATTCATCAACACTCAAGTACCAAAACAGAAAAGAAAATATAGGAGATGAAAACCAGAAACAAAATTTAGATCCGAATTAAAATTCTAAAACAGAAAAGGAAAATCTGTAGAAAAAAATAAACAGGAAGGAAATTCAGATCCGATCTTCAATTCTCAAATTCTAAAGAAAAACAAGAAGAAAAATATAAGAAAGCTTCAGTACCAAAAACGGAAAAGAAAATGAAAAGGATGAAGAACAGAAGCAAAATAGAAAGCAAGCTAAACTCAGATCTCCAATTCTACCCAATTCCTAAAAGAAAAGCTCCTAGAAACATCAAAATGAAAAACCTACTAAAAGGAAAAATATAAAATGAGTCCAAAGGTAAAAAATTCCAAATGAAATCAAATTTTCTCCTATTTATACACTTTCTAATTTAGTCATCAAGTACTTGGAGTGGGCTTGTTGGCCTCTGTTGCAGTGGGTCAGGATAGTTGCAGCTTCCAGGAGAACGGAGCATTTTCAAATTGAGCGCAGCGTTCATTCACCCACGCGTACGCGTGCTTCGCGCCCGTGCGTCCCTTGCATTTTTTCACATCGACGCGTGTGCGTCATATATGCGTTCGCGTCGTGGTTGGCTTCAGCCTTAGTCATGCTTGCGTGCCATCTTCACGCATGCGCGTCCTTTGGCAGAGTTCATTAACTGAACGCTACGTTCGCGCCAAGAACGCTCCTCACGCGTGCGCGTCCCTTGCGCATGCGCGTGGATGGTAGATTTCCACTTCTACGCCCTAGCATCATGTACGCGTTTGCGCCAACCATCACTTATGTAACATCGACGCGTGCGCATCATGCACGCGTGTGCGTCGGTGACCAAATTCAAATTCCAATTCTGAAAGTATCGCAGGCGTTCATTCAAAGTAAACGTAGCGTTCGTTGCTGGTGAACGCTGATCCTCCTTCCACGCGTGATCTCCAAAAATGTCATCCTGCGTGTAAGCGCTTTGTACACGTGCGCCTCATTGGTGAACGTAGCATTCATCAATGAACGTAGCGTTCATCTGCACCTCACTTTTTTGGCTTTTTCTTTTCATCATCTTTCTCCTGTCATCAATCAAACATGCCATCAAAGTCTCACCAAAATCATAAGAATTTGCATCATTTATAATAATCACCTAATTCTTTCATAAATCTCATGATTTTGTATAAAATAAATGATGTTTTATTGAATCCAAATAAACATGAAATTCCTCTCCAATCACTTACTTATTTTGCAAGAAAGTTCATAAAACCTAATGAAACAATTGAAAAATGCTTGTGAAACTAGCATAAGATGACTTGTCATCACAACACCAAACTTAAATCTTGCTTGTCCCCAAGCAAGCACTAAAACATGGGAAGAAAGCAGAGAAAACAGAAGAGCAATATGTCCTTATTAGCAGGTAATTGAATTTAGTTCATGGAGTTTTATGCGGATGCAATTGAAGCTCTACTTTTATTAGAATTCAGGATCGAAATGCCCCTTTAAGTGATAACCAAAATTGCTGCTATGAACCTTGTTATTCATCTATCCTTGATGTTTTGATTTTCTTTTGTTTTTTTGCTGAGAAGCTTACACTTTTATTCATGGCTAAGTGTTATGTGTTGCAGCAGCTATTTAGCTTTGTTTTTCAGTCAACACATCTTCACCACAGACACTTGGCTCACAATTCATCCTAAGACATTGATGCCCATCACCTCTTTGGGTTACTAAATGTCTTGTAACTAGGTTGCTCTTGATAATAGACTTTCGGTTGATAATCCCAGATTAATTAACCCAAGTTACCAAGTTTTAAAATACTCCTTAGAACCTAATTGTCCAAGCAGATCCTAGTACAAAAAGTACCACAGGCATATGTCCTAAGGTCAAAGCTATTGGTGTCTAGCCTTATTATTTGTTTCTTTTCTTTTTTGTTGCCAATTCTTGGCTTTTCTTTCCTTTCCTTCTTACTTTTTCTCTTTTCCCAAGGATATTTATTCATTAGGAGTTCACAAACAGCAGTCTAGTTCATACTATAAAGGAACATCCTAACCTTTATCCTTTATTAGTGAGCTTATTTTAACAATCAAACATATATACCACCACTAAACTTTATTATCACCCCTATCAAATTGGACAATTTGACTTCTGTTTTAACATTTTCTTTTATTCATGCAGAGGGAAACAAGACATACATTCAAGTAGGATGAGTGATGCACAAGTAAACTATCATCATAATGCAGAACATGAAGACTTATTCAAAAACATAAAGGTGCAGACATATAAGCTTAAGAATTAAAGTGCATAAGAAGGAGATTTGGAAGGCATATCATTTTTCAGATGTGCATCCTCTTTATTGAATAGGATTATGAAAGAACTCCACCACCTCAAATTTTTGTGTTCTTTTCCTTTGTTGGATTCTCCTTTCTTCTTTGGCTCCTGCTTCTTCTTCTTTCTTTGTTCTACTTGTTCTTCAAAAGTCTTTATCGGAGCCCGGGAATGCTCCATTTGATCCCAAAGACCAGTGTTCTTCAATGCCTTCTCCATTCTCTCTATATTTCTTTTGGCCCTTACTTTTGTGCCTTTCCTAGCTCAGGCCACTGTTGATATGGCTTGATCTCTTGGTTCATCATTGGTATGCCACAGACTAGGTAGTTTAGCTTTGCTTGAGTATCTATGTCATACTCCATCCTGTCTACCTGCCTAGCCTCTCAAGCTGTGTGATATATATTCTTCCATTGATGAAGATCTTGGATGTACCTTTCTTGCTTGGCTTGTTGTTGGAACAATTTGTTGAATGACTCTTGATTTTGTGCAACTTGTTCCTTCTGCCTATCCAAGGATCTTTCTTGAAATTTCCTTTGTTAATCCATCATCTTTAATTGGAAGTTCTCTTGTTGCTCCATCATTTGCAACTGCCAATTTGCTTGCTGCTCCTGAGCTCTCATGAATTGATGAGACAATTCTTCAATGGCAACTTGCATTTGGCTTAAATCCATGGTGCTAGAGGCTTGTCCTTCTTCCATCTGTGGCTTTCTCCTTCTACTCTGAGATATTCTCTCACTCTAATCATTCGTGGCACCTTCTATTGTCTAAACCTAGTGAGTGCCCTTCCATCCTGTATTGCACAAAAAGCGCCCCTGCTCTATTGCACAAATGCAATATGGTACTTGGGTGGCCAAGTCTGGTCGACTTGCTGCTACTTTCAGCCATCTCTTGGATGCTATCTGCAATTAATTGAGGGACATTTATTTCTCCTCCGTTGAGTATGCAGTGTACCATGATTGCTCTTCTTATGGTGACTTCCGAGGGGTTTCCAGTGGGAGGATTGATCTCCTCACTATTTTGTACCAACCTTTGGCCTCAGGTGAGAGATCCATCCTCTTTAAGCGGCATGGATCTCTGTTTGAATCCCGCACCCAATCTTTACCATCTAGACATATATCATTTATGAGCTCATCAGGGTCATTCTCACCATTTGTTCTTTCTTCAAAATTGGGCTCTCTGAAAGGTATTGTTCTTATTTGCAGAACCCGCATGATCGTGGCTGGATTGAAGTCCACTTCTATTCCCCTCTCATTACATTTGCATAGAACTCCCTTATCATAGTTGCACTTATGTCTGTGAGGGGTTCATAGAGGAGTTCCCATATTCTCTTTTCAATGATTTCTCTCATAATAGGATACTCACCATCCTTCATTCTGAATTTGACCTCTGGGATTATTTTCTTTTCCTCCATCCAACCATGATATTGTGATTCATAGGGGTGTTCATGGTTCAGTTTTTTCATAAACTGAACTGAAACTGCACTAAACTATTTTAAATGGTTTAAAAACTGAACCAAACTACTTTGTCAAATAAGAAACTGGTTTTAAACCAGTTTATAATACAGTGCACTAGTTTAAACCAGTTCATAAAAATAAAACCAGTTTTAATAGAAAAAACCAGTTTAAACTGGTATATAGGCTAAAACTAGTTTTAACTTTTAACATATATAAAATTAGTTTTTACATTTTCTCTCTCCCCCTCTCTCTCTCCTTCTCTCCCTCTCTCCCTATCTCCCCCTTCTCTCTCTCTCTCTCTCTCTCTCTCTCTCTCTCTTTCCCCCTCCTTTCTCTCCCTCCCTCTCCC
>NC_029788.2:71324377-71382204 GCF_000816755.2 Arachis ipaensis | reverse complement strand
CTTTTCTCTCTCTCTCTCTCTCTCTCTCTCTCTCTCTCTCTCTCCCCTTTCCCCTCTTTCTCCCCTCCCCTCTCTTTGTCTTTCTCTCTCTCTCCCCCTCCTCTCTCCCTCTCACTCTATCCCTTTCTCTCATTCTCTCTCTCCCCTATCCATCTTCCTCTCTCTCCCTCTTCTCCTTTCCTCTCCCCCTCCTCTCTCTCTTTCTCTCCTTCTCTCTCTCTCTCTCTCTCTCTCTCTTTTAACATATATAAAATTATATTTTTCATTCTCTTTCTTACCCCCTCTCTCTCTCCCTTCCTCTCTCTCTCATTCTCTCCCTCTCTCTCCCTCTTCTCTCTCTTTCTCCCTTCTCTCCCTTTTTCTCTTTTCTTCTCTTCTTTCTCTCTTTCTCGTCTTCTCCCCCTCTCTCTCCCTCCTTTCTCTCTCTCTCTCTCATTCTCTTCCTTTCTCTTTCTCCTTTCCCTCTCACTCTTCCTCTTCTCTCTCTCCCCCCTCTTTCTCCCCTTCCCCTCTCTTTGTCTTCCTCTCTTTCTCTCCCCCTTTTCTTTTTCTCTCTCTCCCCCTCTCTCTTCTTATCTTCCTCTCTCTTCCCCTCCTCTCTCTCCCCTGCCCCTCTTTCTCTCTCTTTCCTTTCTTTCTCTCTCCTTTTTCTCCCTCTATCCCTTTCTCTCACTCTCTCCCATATCCCTCTTCCTCTCTATCTCTCTCTCACTCCCTCTCTCTCCTTCCCTCTTCCCCTCCTCTATCTCTCTTCCTCTCTCTTTCTCTCTGTCTCTCTCACTTTCTCTCCCTCTTTTTCTTCCTCTCTCTCTCTCTCTTGCGCTCTTTCTCCCCTCCCTTCTCTCTCTTTCTCTCTCTCCTCCTCTTCCTCCTCCTCTCTCTTTTTTCTATCTCTCCTTCTTTTCTCTTTTTTCTCTTCCTCTTTCTCTCTCTTATTTTGGAGAAAAGAAAGGAGAAGAGAGAGAAGATGGATATAGGGTGAGAGAAGGTTGAGGGAGAAAGAGAAAAGAGAGAAAGGAAGGGAAACATAGGAGAAAGAGAGAGAAAAGGAGAGAGAAAGAAGGGAAGGGGAGAGAGAATGAGTAAAAAGGGAAAAAAGAGAGAGAAAGAGGAAGAGAGAAGGAAGAGAGAGAGAGGAGGGAGAGGAGAGAAAAAGGAAAGAGAGGGAGAGAGAGCGAGAGGAAAAAGAAAGAGAGAGAAGAGGGGAAGAAAGAGAAAAAGGAGAGAGAGAGGAAGAAAGAGGGGGGAGAGAGAGAAAGAAAAGGGGAGAGCGAGGAAAAGGAGGGGGGAGAGAGAGAGAGAGAGACGAAGAGAGATGAGAGGGGGAGAGAGAGGAGGGAGAGGAGAGAGAGAAGGAAAGGGGAAGAGAGAGGGAAATGAGGGAGAGAGAGGAGAGGGAGAAAGAGGAAGAGAGAGAGAGAGAGAAAGAGAGAGAGAAAGAGAGACGAAAAGGGAGAGGGAGAGAGAGAGAGGGAAAGGAGAGAGAAGTGGGAGAGAGAGGAGGGGAGAGAGAGGGGGAAAGAGAGAGAGGATGGGAGAAAGAGGAGAGAGAGAGGAAGGGGAGAGAGAGTAAAGGGAGAGAGAGAAAGAGTATGTAAAAACTAATTTTAAAGTATAAATAAAACCAGTTTTAATTTGGTTTAAAACTAAACTGAACCATAAAAACTGGTTTTTAATAAACTGGTTTTCATAAAAACTATGGTTTCAGTTCAGTTTTTTATTTAAAAAAACTGGTTTATTTAAAACAGTTTCAGTTCAGTTTCAATTCAGTTCAGTGAAACCAGTTTTTTTGCACACCCCTAGTGATTCATGAAATTGAGATTTAAATCTTTTGGCATCATAGGTAGGTGGTTCAGCTTCAATTGGTTGCTTCCCTTTTCTTCTTCTGGAGCTTGACGAGGCCATTTGAATGGGGGTGCAATGGAGTTTAAAAAGAAGACTTTGGATATAGCACGGCTTATGATGAAAAAGAAGGGAAGTGGGCACAGCGTGATGTTCTTGGTTGGAAGATATTATTAACAAGGCAAAGATGCGTGAGTTCAAGAAGTGTTACTGGCCAATTTATAACAAGGATATGACTTATTGAAGTAAGGTAAAGGTGATGGTGGCTCGGTCATATTCAAATGAAGGGTGAGGATTGATGAAAATTTGATGAATGTGTTGTTGAGAGAGTGGGACTGAACGGTGTGCATGTAGAGATGGATGAGGACAAGGACCACCTCTTCATTGGGCATATGGCTCGGTTTCCAAGGTATTGATTATTGCAGATTTGTGCTTCCCAATCATGCACATGTGAACTACTTTTTCTCCTTGGGACAACTGTACAAGGCATGGTGTTGTCCTTTCTTCAGTTTTCTTTATACCTATCCAGTTTAATCAATGCAACAATAAGCAACAAAATTTGAATTTAGCATGGTGGTGATCAGCAAGTGAAAAATAAAGAAAAGAAAAAATTAAAATTTGCTATATGTTCCTTATTCATGAATAACTAACTATGCCCCTTTGAAATTGAACAAAATATTGGTAAACACCAAACTTGTTTTGTGCCAAGTGATTCATATGAAACCCAATTAATGTCTGTCATGGTTAGTATATTCATTACAAGGGACATTTTATTTTCTACCTTAACACAATAAATTCATAAACTGATGCAAGATATGGTTTATCTTTTAATGAATTTGAGTCTTCGAGCAGATGTGACCTTCTTGAAATTCATAGCATATGCAGAACACCAAACTTAATGTTCGGCTATATACTTCAATTATATGAATGAGTATATATCCTAAGATGGTTACGTGATCATCATGCTTGGAAAGCCACTTTAGAGTGCCTTTAGGCACACCAAACTTAGGAATCGGACATATGCTTTAAAACAATGTATGCAGTTATCAAATCTACTCATGAGAGCTTAAATTCATGCTAGAAGACCCATCAATTATTGAAATTAAAATAAAAGCAAGAATATTAAATCATGTGCTGCCTCCCATGGAGCGCTCTTTTATTATCACTAGCTTGACATTGGTTCCTTGTTAGGGTGGTTGATGATTATGGTGCCTCAGCTTGTCCCCTCTCACTGTGAGCCTTCTTCCTGTGCTTTGATGAACAATCTCTATATGCTCCAGTGAGAGTATCTTATTGACAGTGTAATAATCATCAGATTGTGGGGATGTCTCCAACTATTGGTATATCAGTTTCACTTTGTTTCCTTCTGAGAATCCCTCAGTTGGTATTTTCTTATTTTTTCCACCCTTTTGGAACCTTTTTCTTGCTCTTTTTTCCTTCTTTTGGTGACCCTTCCTTCTTGGCAGCAGGCTTTATGTCGGGAATTTTCTTCTCACTGATTAATCTTATAGCCTCTCATTGCAATCCTTTCACATCCTTCTCATCTTCATTACCCTTTTGTTCTTCTCCACTGTTTATCTTTTGCCTCAAAGGTGAGCTGATGAGTATTTCCTTGGGTTTTTCTTTCCTGTTCAAGTCTTCCTCTTTAACTCTCATGCAGCCTTTCTCTTCAGCAGTATGCTGCATCTCTGATGAGCGGATAATTTATACGCTTTTTCACACTATTTTTATATAGTTTTCAGTATGATTTAGTTAATTGTTATTATGTTTTTGTTAGTTTTTATGCAAAAATCATATTTCTGGATTTTACTATGAGTTTGTGTGTTTTTCTGTGATTTCAGGTATTTTCTGGCTGAAATTAAGGGACCTGAGCAAAAATCTGATTCAGAGGCTGAAAAAGACTGCATATGCTGTTGGATTCTGACCTCCCTGCACTCAAAATGGATTTTCTGGAGCTATAGAAACCCAATTGGCACGCTCTCAATTGCGTTAGAAAGTAGACATCTAGGGCTTTCCAGAAATATATAATCATCCATAATTTGCCCGAGTTTTGACAATGCAAACTGACATTCAAACGCCAACTTCCTGCCTTATTCTAAAGTTAAATGCCAGAATCATGTTACAAACCAGAGTTAAACGCCACAAACAGGCTGCAACCTGGTGTTTAACTCCAAGAGAAGTCTCTACACGTGTAAAGCTCAATGCTCAGCCCAAGCACACACCAAGTGGGCCCCGGAAGTGGATTTCTGCATCATTTACTTATTTTCTGTAACCATAGCTACTAGTTTAGTATAAAAACTACTTTTAGAGAGTTATTTTACATCTTTGGACATTTAGTCCTCAGACCTAGGTCTTGGTCATTCTGGTTCCCCCTCTAGGCCGAAGCCAATGAACACCATTATCAGTTATGTATTTTTAACGGTGGAGTTTCTACACACCATAGATTATGGTGTGGAGTTCTGTTGTTCCTCATGAATTAATGCGAAGTACTACTGTTTTTCTATTCAATTCAAGCTTATTCTTATTCCAACATATTCACTCGCACTTCAACCTGATGAATGTGATGATCCGTGACACTCATCATCATTCTCACATATGAACGCGTGCCTGACAACCACTTCCGTTCTATCTGCAATAGCTTGAGTGTGTATCTCTTAGCCTCCATTCCGAAAGATCGAAGTCTTCGTGGTATAAGCTAAAATTAATTGGTAGCATTCTTGAGATCCGGAAAGTCTAAACCTTGTGTGTGGTATTCCGAGTAGGATCTGGGATGGGATGACTATGACGAGCTTCAAACTCGCGAGTGTTGGGCGTAGTGACAGACGTAAAAGGATCAATGGATCCTATTCCAAGATGATCAAGAACCGACAGATGATTAGCCGTGCGATGACAGCGCATTTGGACCATTTTTACTGAGAGGACGAACGGTAGGCATTGACAACGGTGATCCCCCAACATACAGCTTGCCATGGAAAGGAGTATGAATGATTGAATGAAGGTAGTAGGAAAGCAGAGATTCAGAAGGAGCAAAGCATCTCCATACGCTTATCTGAAATTCTCATCAATGAATTACATAAGTATTTCTATCTTATTTTATATTTTAATTTTATTTTAATTTTATTTTAATTATCAAAACCTCATTACCATTTGAATCTGCCTGACTGAGATTTACAAGGATGACCATAGCTTGCTTCATGCCGACAATCTCCGTGGGATCGACCCTTACTCACGTAAGGTTTATTACTTGGACCACCCAGTGCACTTGCTGGTTAGTTGTGCGGAGTTGTGAAAAGGAGTTGAGATTACAATCGTGCGTACTAAGTTTTTGGCGCCGTTGAGATCACAATTTTGTGCACCAAGTTTTTGGCGCTGTTGTCGCGGATTGTTCGAGTTTGGACAACTGACGGTTCATCTTGTTGCTCAGATTAGGTAATTTTATTTTAATTTAAGCTTTTTGTTTTTATTCTTTTTATTTTCAAAAAAATTTCTAAAAAAAAAATAATATATAATTTATATTTGTTCTTCAGAATTTTTAAGAATGAATTCTAGAGTTTCAGATGATGCTTTTATCATCACAGGAGCTAATTGATTCCCATCAATTTGGCTGTTGTACGTAATGATCTGCTAAACTTGGCTGGCTATTGGCCATGTCTAGTGTTGTGGACCAGAGCTTTCACTGAAAGCTTGGCTGGCTAGTAAGCCATATCTAATTCCTGGACCGGAGTTTTAAGCTAACATTGCATGATTCCTGGAACTCTTATTAAAAATTTTGAAATCCTTATTTTTCTTTTTCCAATTAATTTTCAAAAAATACCAAAAAAATTTTTAAAATCATAAAATCAAAAATAATTTTGTGTTTCTTGTTTCAGTTTAGTGTCAAATTGTAAGTTTGGTGTCAATTGCATCTTTTTAATTTTTCTTAAAATTTTCGAAGAACACCTGCATGAAACTGTTCTTCATAATCTTCAAGTTATTCTTGATGATTTTCCTTATTTGATCTTTGCATTTTCTTGTTTTGTATCTTTTCTTGTTTTTCATATGCATTTTCAATTTGTTAGTTTCTAAACATTGAAAATTTCTAAGTTTGGTGTCTTGCATGTGTTTCTTTTCTTAAAAATTTTCAAAAATAAGTTCTTAGTGTTCATCTTGACATTCAAAGTGTTCTTGCATGCATCATGTGTTTTGATATTGAATTTTCATGTTTTGAGTCATTTTGATGTTTTTCTCTCTCCTCATTAAATATTCAAAAATCAAAAAAATATCTTTCCCTTATTCTTCTCATAAATTTCGAAAATTTAGATTGATTTAGTCAAAAGTTTTAAAAATCTAGTTCTTTCTTATGAGTCAAGTCAAATTTTCAATTTAAAAATCCTATCTTTTCAAAACCTTTCCAAAAAAATCAAATCTTTATCATTTTTTCTTTCAATCTTTTTTCGAAAATTTTAAAAATTAATTTTCAAAATATTTTTCTTATTTTTATTTCATATCTTCCAAAATCTTTACTAACAATTAATGTGATTGATTCAAAATTTTAAGTTACTTGCCTAGTAAGAAAGGTTCAATCTTTAAATTTTAAAATCATATCTTTTAGTTTCTTGTTAGTCAAGTAATCAACTTTAATTTCAAAAACAAATCTTTTTAAAATTCTTTTTCAAATCTTTTTCAAAATGATTTTCAATCATATCTTTTTCAAAATCAGTTTCAAAATCCTTTCTAACCTCCTATCTTTTCAAAAATTGATTTTCAAATCTTTTTCAATTAATTACTTGACTTTTTGTTTGAATTTAAAAGTATTCTATTTCAATCATATCTTCTTCAAAACCACCTAAATAATTTTCTCTCTCTAATTTTTAAAAACTTCCCCCCACTTTTTCAAAATTCCTTTTAATTAACTAATTATTTCATTTTTAAATTCGAATTCTTCTCTCTCTCATCTCTTTCTATTTATTTATTTAATTACTAACACTTCTCTTCTACTCAAAATTCGAACCCCTCTTCTTCTCTGTGTTCGAATTTTTCTCTTCTCCTTCTTATATTCTTCTCTTCTTCTACTCACATAAAGGAATATCTATACTGTGACATAGAGGATTTCTCTTCTTTTTTGTTCTATTCTTTTTCATATGAGCAAGAATAGGGATAAAGACATTCTTATTGAAGCTGATCCTGAAAACTAAGAGAAGCTAAAGCACAACCCTCTGGAGAGGACCTGACAGAAATTTTTGAAAAAGAAGGAGACATGGCCGAACCCGATAACAATGATGGAGATGCAAGGAAGGTGCTTGGTGATTTCACTACACCAACTTCCAATATCTATGGAAGAAGCATCTCAATTCCTGCCATTGGAGCAAACAACTTTGAGCTTAAGCCTCAATTAGTTTCTCTAATGCAATAGAATTGCAAGTTTCATGGACTTCCATTGGAAGATCCTCATCAGTTCTTAGCTGAATTCTTGCAAATCTGTGACACTGTCAAGACCAATGGAGTTGATCCCGAGGTCTACAGGCTTATGCTTTTCACTTTTGCTGTAAGAGAAAGAGCTAGACCATGGTTAGATTCACAACCTAAGGAAAGCCTGAACTCTTGGGAAAAGCTGGTCAGTGCTTTCCTGGACAAATTCTTTCCACCTTAAAAGATGAGCAAGCTTAGAGTGGAAATCCAAACCTTTAGACAGAAGGAAGGTGAGTCCCTCTATGAAGCTTGGGAAAGATATAAGCAATTGATCAAAAGGTGTCCTACTGACATGCTTCCAGAATGGAGCATCATATGTATTCTATGATGGTCTGTCTGAGTTGTCAAAAATGTCATTGGACCATTCTGCAGGAGGATCTCTTCATCTGAAAACCCCTGCAGAGGCTCAGGAACTCATTGAAATAGTTGTAAATAACCAGTTCATGTACACCTCTGAGAGGGGTCCTGTAAACAATGGGACGCCTCAGAAGAAGGGAGTTCTTGAAATTGATACTCTGAATGCCATATTGACTCAGAACAAAATATTGACTCAGCAAGTCAATATGATTTCTCAGAGTCTGAATGGATTACAAGCTGCATCCAACAGTACTAAAGAAGCATCTTCTGAAGAAGAAGCTTATGATCTTGAGAATCCTGCAATGGCAGAGGTGAATTACGTGGGAGAACCCTATGGAAACACCTATAATTCTTCATTGAGAAATCATCCAAATTTCTCATGGAAGGACCACCAGAAGCCTCAACAAGGCTTCAATAATAATGGTGGAAGAAATAGGTTTAGCAATAGCAAGCCTTTTCTATCATCTTCTCAGCAACAGACATAGAATTCTGAACAGAGCCGTTCTGGCCTGGCGACCATAGTCTCTGATCTATCCAAGACCACACTAAGTTTCATGAATGAAACAAGGTCCTCCATTAGAAATTTGGAGGCACAGGTGGGTCAGCTGAGTAAGAAGATTACTGAAACTCCTCCCAGTACTCTCCCAAGCAATACAGAAGAAAATCCCAAGAGAGAGTGCAAGGCCATAACCATGACCAATAGGGCCAAACCTGGAGAGAGTGAGGAGAATGTGAGTCCCAGTGAGAAAAGCCTCATGGGACGTCCTCTGGACAGAAAGGAGTTTTCCTTTGAGGAACAAAAGGAATCTGAGGCTCATACAGAGACCATATAGATTCCATTGAACTTCCTTCTGCCATTCATGAGCTCTGATGAATATTCTTCCTCTGGAGAGGATGAAGACATCCCTGAAGAGCAAGTTGCTAAATATCTAAGAGCAATCATGAAGCTAAATGCCAAGTTAATTGGTACTGAGACTTGGGAGGATGAACCCCCCTTGTTCACCAATGAACTGAATGCATTAATGAGGCAGACATTACCTCAGAAGAAACCGGATCCCAGAAAATTCTTCATACCTTGTACCATAGGCACTATAACCTTTGAGAAGGCTCTATGTGACCTGGGGTCAGGGATAAACCTCATGCTACACTCTGTAATGGAGAAACTGTGGATCTTTGAGATACAAGCTGCAAGAATCTCACTAGAGATGGCAGACAAATCAATGAAACAGGCTTATGGACTAGTAGAGGACGTGCTAGTAAAGGTTGAAGGCCTTTACATCCCTGCTGATTTCATAATCCTAGACACTGGGAAGGATGAGGATGAATCCATCATCCTTGGCAGACCCTTCCTAGCCACAGCAAAAGCTGTGATTGATGTTGACAGAGGAGAGTTGGTCCTTCAGTTGAATGAGGACTACCTTGTATTCAAGACTCAAGGTTCTCCTTCTGTAACCATGGAGAGGAAGCATGAAAAGCTTCTCTCAATACAGAGTCAAACAAGACCCCCACATTCAAACTCTAAGTTTGGTGTTGGGAGGCCACAACCAAACTCTAAGTTTGGTGTTGAGAGACCCCAACCCTGATCTGATTATCTGTGAGGCTCTATGAGAGCTCACTGTCAAGCTATTGACATTAAAGAAGCGCTTATTGGGAGGTAACCCAACGTTATTTAATTATATCTATTTATTTTCCAATGTTATTTTATGTTTTCTCTAGGTTGATGATCATGTGAAGTCACAAAAACAACTGAAAAATCAAAAATAGAATGAAAAATAGCATTAAAAATAGCTCACTCTGGAGGAAGAGCTTACTGGCGTTTAAACGCCAGTAAGAAGCATCAGACAGGCGTTTAACGCCAGAAAGAAGCATCAAGCTGGCGTTAAACGCCAGAAATAAGCTACAGTCTGGCATTTAACGCCAGAAACAAGCACCAACTTGGCGTTAAACGCCAATAAAGGGTGAAAAGCTGGCGTTAAACGCCAGAAACAAGCAGCAACCTGGCGTTTAACGCCAGAAGTGCACACTAAGGGCGTTTTACACTTCTAAATGGAGCAAGGATGATAAGTCCTTGACCCCTCAGGATCTGTGGACCCCACAGGATCCATATCTACCCCACCTCTTCTTCTCTCTTCTTCACACCTTTTCATAACACTCTTCCCTAAATAACCTTCACCAATCACCTCATTCACTTTTCCCCAAAACCCCACTTACCTCCAAATTCAAAATCCTTTCCCTCCCAAACCCAACCCTAATACACGAAACCTAACCCTCCCCCCACCCCTATATAAACCCCTCACCACTCCTTCATTTTCACACATTACAATCACTACTTATACCCCCTTGGCCGAATTCACCCTCTCCCTCCATCCCCTCCATTTTCTTCTTTTTCTCCTTCATTCTTTCTTCTTTGCTCGAGGACGAGCAAACCTTTTAAGTTTGGTGTGGTAAAAGCATTGCTTTTTGTTTTTTCATAATCATTTATGGCACCTAAGGCCAGAGAAACCTCTAGAAAGCGGAAAGGGAAGGAAAAAGCTTCCACCTATGAGTCATGGGAGATAGAAAGATTCATCTCAAAGGTCCAATCAAGCCCATCACTAAGAAAAGGATGGAGCAAACAAGAGAGCCTACTCATGGACCTCAATAAGAGCATGAGGAAATTCCTCATCATGAAATCCCTGAGATGCCTCAAGGGATGCACTTTCCTCCACAAAACTATTGGGAGCAAATTAACACATCACTAGGAGAATTGAGTTCCAACATGGGACAACTAAGGGTGGAGCACCAAGAGCATTCCATCCTCCTCCATGAAATTAGAGAAGATCAAAGAGCTGTGAGGAAGGAGCAACAAAGGCAAGAAAGAAACATTGAGGAGCTCAAGAGCACCATTGGTTCTTCAAGAGGAAGAACTAGCCGCCATCACTAAGGTGGACCCGTTCTTTAATCTCCTTGTATTTATTTCTCTATTTTTCAAAAATTATGCTTTATGCTTTATATATGTTTGTGTCTTTATTACATGATCATTAGTTTTTAAGTGTCTATGCCTTAAAGCTATGAATGTCCTATGAATCCATCACCTTTCTTAAATGAAAAATGTTTTAACCACAAAAGAACAAGAAGTACATGATTTCAAATTCATCCTTGAAATTAGTTTAAATATTTTGATGTGGTGACAATACTTTTTGTTTTCTAAATGAATGCTTGAACAGTGCATATGTCTTTTGAATTTGTTGTTTATGAATGTTAAAATTTTTGGCTTTTGAAAGAATAATGAAAAAGGAAAAATATTATTGATAATTTGAAAAATCATAAAATTAATTCTTGAAGCAAGAAAAAGCAGTGAAGAACAAAGCTTGCAAAAAAAAATTTTGCGAAAATAAAAGAAAAAAAAGAAAGAAAAAGAAAAAGCAAGCAGAAAAAGCCAATAGCTCTTTAAACCAAAAGGCAAGAGCAAAAAGCCAGTAACCCTTTAAACTAAAAGGCAAGGGTAAAAAGGATCCAAGGCTTTGAGCATTAATGGATAGGAGGGCCCAAAGGAATAAAATCCTAGCCTTAGCGGCTAAACCAAGCTGTCCCTAACCATGTGCTTGTGGCGTGAAGGTACTGAATAATCAAGGGCCTCTTGAGCTTTCAGTGTCAATCCTTCATAGAAATTTTGAAGTCTATCCCATTCACTAAACATCTCTGGTGGACACTTCCTTATCAAGGCATTGTGATGACATGTCACCATGTCATGTTTTTCTATGCTTATTCATACAGAAATTGATGATTTGTGCTTGAATAATGAATGCTTTTGTACTTAATTGGTATATTTCCTTGATCTTTTAATTTTATAAATCTTGTAGGAAATAAGAAGAAAAAGAAGCAAATAAGCTAAAAAGGAGAAAAAAAGAGCTTTGGGGCACACTTTGAAGTTGGAGCACATTTTGGAGCCTTAGGCCACGCTTTTAAAAGCGTGGCCCATGACCAAACCAAGGGAAGAAAAGCGTGTCTCACAACAAGGAGCAAAGGCACAAAGCTCTTGCCAAGAGCTTTACTTCAAAAGCAAGGCAACTTAAAAGCACAAAGCTCTTGCCAAGAGCTTTAAAGCTCCTGCCAAGAGCTTTGTTTCAAAAAGCAAGGCAAAACTCAAAGCAAAGCTCTTACCTAAAGCTCTTGCCAAGAGCTTTTTCGGGCTTGCCTCAAGGAAAATGAGCTTGGAGGCAAAAATTTTCGCTAAGTTAAACTTGGGCGCTCACAGCATGACCATGCCTCCTTCAAAGGGCCATAACTTAAGCTACAGAAGTCCGATTGATATGCTTTCAGTTGCGTTGGAAAGCTGACATTCACAGATTTCCAACGATATATGGAAATCCATATTTGGCATGAAATTGAAGTCCGAGTGAAAGGCATCTTTAAGGACAAAAAATAAGCAAAAATGAATCAAAGTGGCTTCACCAGGATTCGAAGAGGGAAACCAAGGGAAGCAAGGAAGTAGCACTCTCCTTGAGAGCTTTATCATGGGTATCCTCATGAAAATATAAGAAAAAGGGCTCACAAAATGCTTCCATCATGGTTCGAACTTGGAGTTTCTCTCCAGAACAAAGGGGTGCTTCTAACAGAGCTCTTACGGAGAGCTTTAAAGCTCTTGGGGAGTGCTTTGCCCTGGAAGTGTGACCCATGGTCCAAAAATCAAATTAATTCAATCCTGCACCAAAATTTAAAAGCCCATGGACATCACTTCAAGGCACAAGAACAAGTTAGCTTAGGAATTTATTTTTAATTGTAATTTGTTTAGAATTTCATTTTTCATTTTCATTTTCATTTTGTGAAAAGCCTATAAAAAGGCATCTGCTTCATTTCTTTAGGAGGAGAGCCCCATTAGAGAGCATAGAGACTGGCTCCATTAGAGAGCTCTCTCTTCTCTTTGCTCTGACTTCTGCAATTCCACTTTTTGTTTCTGAATTTTGGATTGAGATTTGAAAGAATTCTGTTTCAAATCTAAATTTGAAATCTCTTTGTTCTTTTTCTGCATAATCTTAGTGAATTGAAAATTTAATCTTAGTTTCCTTTACTACTTTCATCTTCTTCTCTTTTGCAAATTGTTCTCTGTTGGATCAATGAAGGAATTGAGATCTAGACTTGTTTTCTAGTCTCCTCCACCTCTGAGATCTTCAACTTTTCTTTTGGCTATTGCAACTGAGCTGAATTTACTTTCTACATTGCTTCTTCAAGAAATTTTTCTTTTCTGTGTTGAGATCTGCTGCATCCCATTTCATATTCTAGCTCTCTGATTGATTGCACTTTACACTTGATTGTTGAATTTAAATTCTTAGCACCCAATTCAATTTACTTTCAAGAAATTTAATTCTCCTGCACTTGTTTGGCATTTTACATTTTTGTTCATGATCTGATTTACTTTTGAAGCAAGTTTAAATCTCTGCAGTTGCTCTAAACCTTGATTTATTGCTTTCTTTAAATTCCCTGCACCCAATCCCCTTTACATTCACTGCAATTTACATTTCTTACAATTTAAGTTTCAGCTATTTTACTTTCTTGTTCTTTAAGTTACTTGCAATTTTACTTTCTGCATCTTTTAAATTCCTTGCAATTTACTTACTGTTGATCAACTTCAATAACACCCTTCCCTCTTGGTCTTCCTCTTCTGATTCTTCTTCTCCAATAACACCCTTCCCTCTTGCTTCTCTTCTCAATCTTAGAAATGTAATCTCTGGTTCAGAATCAAAGGAGGTGGGTTCACATCTTCTTCCTCCTGGCATACAACACAAACAAAACCAGAGACCAAAAACAAAGTATTCTACTACTAGAGTGAGGTTAAGGTTAGCTTAAACAAAATCTCAAATAGTTAGTATGCTTAACAAAAACAAAGAAAAATGCTTAATCTAGATTATCACCTACTTAATCATTGTTAATCTAAATCAATCCCCGACAACGGCGCCAAAAACTAGATGAGGGAAAAATGATTCCACACAAACTCACCGGCAAGTGTACCGGGTCGCATCAAGTAGTAATAACTCACAAGAGTGAGGTCGATCCCACAGAGATTGATGGATTGAGAAATTTTAGTTGGGTGATGAATTTAGTCAAGCAAATATTTGATGAATTTGGTGAAATTTGATTAACAGAAAAAAATTGCAAGGAAACTAGAGTGCAGAATAAAAATTTACAGAAAAGTAAATTGCAGGAAGCTTAAATGGCTGAAACTTAAAGTGCAAGGAATTAAAAGAGCTAAAACTTAAATTGTAAGAAAGGTAAATAACTAAAACTTAAAGTGCAAATAGTTTAAATTTTAGAATCTAAATTGCAAAGAAACTTAGATTTGCATGAATGATAAAGGGAATTGGGTGTTGGGATGTCAAAATAGAATGTAACAATGTAAAATGAAGTGAATCAGAGAGATCTGAGATGAAGGAAATTTAAAGAAAGTGATTCATCAACACTCAAGTACCAAAAAAGAAAAGAAAATATAGGAGATGAAAACCAGAAATAAAATTTAAATCCAAATTAAAATTCTAAAACAGAAAAGGAAAATTTGCAGAAGAAAAATAAACAGGAAGGAAATTCAGATCCGATCTTCAATTCTCAAATTCTAAAGAAAAACAAGAAGAAAAATAAAAGAAAGATTCAGTACCAAAAACAGAAAAGAAAATGCAAAGGATGAAGAATAGAAGAAAAACAGAAAGCAAGCTAAACTCAGATCTCCAATTCTACCCAATTCCTAAAAGAAAAGCTCCCAGAAACATCAAAATGAAAATCCTACTAAAAGGAAAAATATAAAATGAGTCCAAAGGTAAAAAATTCCAAATGAAATCAATTTTTCTCCTATTTATACACTTTCAAATTTAGTCATCAAGTACTTGGAGTGGGCTTTTTGGCCTCTGTTGTAGTGGGTCAGGATAGTTGCAGCTTCCAGGAGAACGGAGCATTTTCAAATTGAGCGCAGTGTTCATTCACCCACACATACGCGTGCTTCGTGCTCGTGAGTCCCTTGAATTTTTGCACATCGACGCGTTTGCGTCATTTACGCATGCGCGTCGTCGTTGTCTTCAGCCTCAGTCATGCTTGCGCGCCATCTTCACGCGTGCGTGTCCCTTAGCAGCGTTCATTAACTGAATGCTACGTTTGCTCCATGAATTCTCCTCACGCGTGCGCGTCCCTTGCGAGTGTGCGTGGATGGTAGATTTCCACATCTACGCCCCAGCATCATGTACGCGTTTGCGCCAACCATCAATTATGTAACATTGACGCGTGCGCGTCATGCATGCGTGCGTGTGATAAACCCTATTTGGAGGGTTTATCTTGTGTTGAATTTAGAGGATTTTATAACCTTTTAACCCACATTTATCCAATGAAATAGCATGGTTTTATAACTTCTCCTTTAATTGCGCTTAAGTGTGAAAACATGCTTTTAGGTCTTAGAATAGCTAAATTTAATTCACCTTGGTTCTATTAGATGCCTTGATATATTTGTTAAGTGATTTCAGATTTAGGAGGCAAAGATTGGATCAAGGGAATGAAGAAAAAGCATGTATAAATGGAGAACTCATGAAGAAATGAAGGAATCGCAAAAGCTGTCAAGCCGACCTCTTCGCACTTAATCGGCCATAACTTGAGCTACAAAGGTCCAAATGATGCGGTTTCGGTTGCGTTAGAAAGCTAACATCTGGGGTTCCGAAACGATATAAGATTTGCCATAGTTGCTACACGTATGGTGGTGCGTATGCGCACTGTACGCGCACACGTCGTTGCTGCCATATGATCCACTTAAAGCAATACATAGCCAGCAAATTCTTAAGCCTTGTGGGCCCAATCCAACTCATTTCTGATGCTATTTAAGCCCAGGATTGAAGGGGAATCAATATACTTTAGATACTTTCACACATTAGTTTAGTTTACTTTAATTTTTGGAGGGAAAGTTAGTTTTAGAGAGAGAAGCTCTCACTTTTGTCTAGGATTAGGAGTAGGTTTTTGATCTAGATTAGGAATTCTTAGATATAGGTTAATTTCATGCTTAGATTTACTTTTCTCTTTGTAATTCTTCTCCTTCTACCTTTCCTTTCCCTAGTTTTTCTTTTAATTCTTGTAATCCTTTACTTTTATGTTCATGCACTTTTGTTTCTTCTATTTTCATTTCAATGCAATCTATGTTTTCATGTTCCTTTATTGTTCATTTGATTTGTTGTTGTTTGATTTCTTGTAATTGAGTAGTGTAGATTTACTTTCCTTGCACTTTCACTACAAGAAAATGGAACATTTGTAACAAAAAATTTGTATCAAATTTAAAATTGTTACAAAAAAATAGTATTTTGTAATAATAATATGTGATTGTTACAAAAGAATAATGTTTTGCAACAACATTACAAATTGTTGTAAAACATGATAATATTTTGTAACAACTTGTTTTATTTTGTTACAAATTATGTTAGTTTTGTAACGAGATGATGTTTTGTTACAAAATATTGTAATATTTTGTAACAAAAGAAAAAGGTTACAAAAATTCAAAATATTTTGTAACAAACTTTGTTTTTTGTTTCAAAAACTCCAATTGTTTTGTAACAATACCTAAACTACCCCACACCACCCTAAACCCTAACACTACACTCATCTCTCACACTCACCCTCACCCACGGTACACACACAACTCACTCACACACACAAAGAACAGAAAGAAGAACAGGAAGAAAGGAAAAAGAAAAGAGAGTGCGGGTTGAGAGAGAAGAGGGGAGGGAGCAGCTCGCCGCTGCCGTCGCACACCACCACCGCGCTGCCAAGGTTGTTGCGTTGTCGATGAAGAGGAGAGAGAGAGAGGTCGAACGCAGGGAGCTTTCCTCGTCGCCTCGCCGTTTTGCCTTCGCCCTCACCACAAATTACTGCCATTGTGCTCGCGGGCATGGGGGAAGCCATCGCTGCCAGCTTCGTCGGGTCTCTGACGTCGAACCCGTCCTTGCCGCCGCCACTGGAAGCACGAACAGAGGAGAGAAGTCGTCGCCGTCAAGCCAACTGCCACCAGCGTCGTTCATGTCCGCCGTAGTCACCATCGAAAGCCGCCGTCACATGCCTCGCCATTGCCGTCGATTTCGCCGGGAGAAGATACGTGGAGAGAAAAGCCGTGGGTCAGGCCAGAGATCGCCGAGGGGGAGAGAGCTGCCATCGCGTCTGCTGCAGGCTTTCCATCATCGCCATCATGGAGCCGCGAGGAGGCCGTCACCGGTGCGAGCTCGCGGAGGGAGAGAGGGGTACAAAAATGTTCAATTTCCATGTCTTAGTTTTTTTTTGTTCTTCTTTTAACGTTTCACATTTTTCTTAAGCCATTAATTTGTTATATGTTTTGTTTGCTTTTCTCAATGACTATAAATTTGTGTACAAGGCTGGATCTACTTTCTATGTTGGTTGTTGTTTTTTCTTCTTCTATTTGTACTGAGATGTTGATTAGCACAAACCCTTAGTAATTTCTCACAAGACTATAATTGTATATCTTGTTCTGCCAACTTCTTTGTGGTTTCTCTTGTCAATTAACCGAGAATGTTGTTGCAGCTTTCTTTCAAGAGTGGACACAACAAGTGCAAGATATATTGAACACAAAAAAGTTTGGGGATATTGCATTTGGAGACAAGGACTTCAAAAATGCAATTGAGTATTATTCTAAGGTACTAATGCACTTGTTCACCTCTAATGTGACTAAGAATAATTATAATCTTATAAACTGCAAATGCATTTAGGATAGCTCTTGTACAATATTTTCTTTTTTAGATATGACACTACTAGACATCCTATATTTGTCTCTCTTATGTGTTCTGTTTGAATGTTAGTCTGATCTATAATATCTCTTGATGCAGATTCTGCTTTCATCTTCAATGGATAAAACCTAAATTCAGGTGCTGTTGAAGTCTAAACTTTGATAAGGGAAGTCTAAACTCTTAGGTGCGTAGATACACGTTCAGCCTCAATTCAGGTGCTGTTGAAGAACTTGAGCTTGATTCATTTGGACTATCAATTATGCCTTCAAGTTTGGTAAGTTAGTGCCTCTTTGTAAGGTTAATAAAACCAAGTTCAGAACTCAAAATAGCATGCAATTTTTGCCAATCCAATTGGAAATGAAAGTCTACATCCTATGTTAACAAATCCAAGTCATAATTCCTTCATTTTGATCATTTGTGACTCCTAAGGGGTTTAGTCTACAAATTATAATTCTTGATTGCCATACTTTTAGGTGAGTACTTACTCTTTGCTAGTCGAGGATGTACTGGAAGTAGTATCTGATTCTGTTGTGGTTTGCAAAGCTGCAGCGTCGCGTATACAAAGGTTTTCAAAGGTACCTTCATTTCAATAATGGAAGTTTGAGTGTATGAGTGTATCACATTACTATTTCACATTTTACATTTTCTTTTGCCCTTCCGACTGATGGACTAAGTAGGATATTGATTTCGGCAAATATTGCTTACTTTTCTGATTAGAGAGCTTCATGATATACTGGGCCTCTGTTTCTTAGCTGCTGAATTTTTTGTTTCCTGCTTATATTTCAAGTCATGCTTAATTGCTTATTATGGCTTGTACATGGGAACTTGTGAATCTCATACTTTATTTTAAAAAATTATTTAGAATATAAGGTTTAACAATATCATTGGTTTGGGTAAAATACTGAATAATTATTTAGAATGAAGTGCATCGAGCCATGCATTTATTATTATAAACTTCATTTAAATTCAATTTGCAAGAAGTACTAAATGCCTTCCATGTTTTACATATTAGTATATTACTGATGCATGGTGTTATGTAATTGCTTGTAGTTACCTTGTATTTTAGGTGTCAACTTAAATGATGTTGATCTTTTAGAGTTTCTTCAGCAGGTTTAAAAAAGCCTTATCTGAGCCTTTGTTGTGTTTTAATTGTATTCCTTCAATAATTGAACATTATTGCACATCATCTGATTTCTTTATCTTAGTTTGCTGACACTGATGGATCATCAACTATGCCGCCCTCTGTTATACGAGTCCTAAATTTGATTGTTTGACAATTGATACTTATGTAAATTTAATAAATTTGTTCACTAAGTTGTGATTGAATTGTGATTAGTTAGCCCAAGTTTATATATTGAATTATTAATTCTTGATAATTTGCATTTTTGATTGGCTAGTTTTGAACTTTGAGAATATATTCTTAAGGAATTAGTTAATTTTAACTTCTGAGTTTTGAACTCGTAGAAGATTCCCATTTTATATTAGTATACTTTAATTTGTATATGGATCTATTTATCACATTTTACTTGTGTCATGGTTGAAAAATGATAAATGTCCTATTATTTGGTTTGATAAATTTGGTTGGGTATGGCTGAGACATAAGTTGTGAATTGGTTGTGTTTGTTGGAATCGTGGACGGTGGAAATATCCAAGTTTTAGGGGAGGTTCTGCCAAAATTTTTCTAAACATTTTGGATAAAACTTAGTGGAAAAATTATAATTAGTGTTATATCTTGTTTCTAACTTTTTTGTTTCGGTTTTTCTTATTTACAGGAGTGCTGAAATGGTGACCATATGCTACCTTGAGGGCTCAAGAATGTTTTGATGCATAGAGACACTAATCTATGTTAGAACTTTTATGTTTTGGTTGAACTTTTATGTTAGAACTTTTATGTTTTGGTTGAACTAATCAATGTACTCACTAGCTAATGTTATTTTGTTTCAATACAATTTTAGCTAAAAAGATCTTGTTTGACTTATGTATGTTTTTGCATATTATATACATGTAAACTTGCTTATTAAAATCGTTAATATATTAGTTAATTTAAAAAATAATTTAGTAAATTATGCATGTAATTTATAATTAAAAAAAGTTGTTACAAAATAATTAATTTGCTTTCGTAACTAAAGAAAAAAATGTTACAAAATCATGTTACATTTTGTAACAAAATTTTTTGATAGGGAAAAAATTGACTGTCACAAAAAATACCTTCAAGATCAAAATTTGTTACCACTTTTGTAACGGCTTCTGATTTTTTGTATCAGAAAAAATTGTTACAAAATATGGTATTGAATTGTAACAATTTCATTTTTCGTTACAAAAACTTTTTGTAACGGGACTTACTGCAATGGACCCTTTTTTTGTTACAAAAAACTTGTTTCAAAATTTTGACATTTTGTAACAATATTTTTTGTTACAAATGCGCCTTTTACTTGTAGTGTTTTTACTATGCTTTCCTTTTATGCCTTCCAAGTGTTTGATAAAATGCTTGGTTAGATTTTAGTATAGGTTTTGTTTCTCTTGGCCTAGGTAGAGTAATTAGTGACGCTTGAGTTATCTAATTCCTTTGTTGATTGATAATTAGAAGTTGCTAATTGATTTAGATACCACTAAAGCTAGTCTTTCCCTTGGGAGTTGGCTAGGACTTGTGAAATCAAGTTGATTCATCCATTTAACTTTCCTCCATGTTTAGAGGTTAACTAAGTGGTAGCAAGGGACAATTGTGGTCACAATTGAGGAGGATAACTAGGATAGGACTTCTAGTTCTCATACCTTGCCAAGAGCTTTCTTGTTGTTAGTTTACTTTCTTTGCCATTTATGTTTCTTGTCTCCTACCGCAAAAACCCCCAATTATAACTCATAACCAATAACAAGACACTTCATTGCAATTCCTAGGGAGAACGACCTGAGGTTTAAATACTTCGGTTTATAGATTTTAGGGGTTTGTACTTGTGACAAAAAAATTTTTGTATGAAAGGACTATTGTTGGTTTGGAAACTATATTGCAATGAGAATTCATTTGTGAATTCTAAACCACACAAAAGTCCGAATCATCAAAATGGCGCCGTTGCCGGGGAATTGCAATGGTGTTGTGTTATTAGTTATTGTATATATGTGAATAGTGTGAATATGTTTGCTTTTGTTAGCTCTTGCTAGTTTTAGGATTTGGTTTTCTTTGTTTCTTATTTGATTCTATTTTCCTTTTCTCTTGCTATCATGAATTCTCAGTTTGGCTATGAGTTTGGTTCTCACTATGTTGTAGAAAATGAGGACTATAATGAGAATGTGTATCAAGGATGGGATAACCAAAGGTGGGAGGAGCCACATGCACATGATCAATCTTCATGGCAACAACCTCCACCAATACACTATGAAGAAGAGCCATTATTTGATGCATATCAATCTAATGGCTATGGTGAATGACTTTCAAGAACCACCACCATATGCCTATGAGCCATACCCTCAACATAACCCTCAACCATACTCACAAGCCACTTTTCACCAACCACCTTCATATGACCCTCACCCATATCCATCATTAAAACAACCATATGAGCCATATGAACCACATATAGAGCCACCACCATCCCAACATCACCACTTCCAAGAGCCACCCCCTCCATATTATTAACAAGATAAATTCTACTCTCTACCACAACCTCCCATGGAAGAATATTCATGTCCTTCAATCCAAGAGCCATATGATCCTACTCATGATATCCGAGAGGAACAAGAGTCAAGGGATCATCTCAAGGAAACATTGGATCAATTTCAAGCAACCATGGAGTGTGTTGTGCAACAAGTGGAAAGAATAGAAAATATTGAATCACCACAACTCTACCAAGAAGAACCACCTTCCTACTATGAATCCTTTCCCCAAATTGATGAACCCTTCCATCCACCCCAACCTCCAATGGATAACATCCTTGATGTTCTTGTTCAAGGACAAGAGGAGATGAAAAGGGATGTGCAATAATTCACGGCCGCCTTGGATGAGGTGGTAAGCCGGTTAGCATCCCAATGCTTGAATACTCAAGGAACTCTGACGTTGGGATTTTCGCCAGTAAAGAATTCCATAAAAAAAGTCACGTTGTAGATATAGTCTCTAAACCGACAAAAATCCCATTCGACCTTTGAATCCTAATTACTTCCTAAGAAAAGGTGGGGATTACTGAAGTTCGGTTCAATTAGCAAGATAACGATTATCAATTATGTTGAGTTGATAACTGTTGGGTTACTGATTTCTTAACCAGGACCAAAAAGGGGAAAAAGTAAATTGCTGGAATAAAATATCTTCAATTTGGGAACAATGATAACTTAAATCAAAGAGAACAATCATAAACTGAAAATACCTCAAATATCATTAATTTCAAATAACAATCTGTAACATGGAAGGATTCATAGATTCAATTATAAAAGTAAATAATCAACTCGAGTGCTGAAATAAATAAATAAAGTGAAAGGGAAGCTTAAAACAAAGAAATATAAAACCTGGATCGAGCTTTCCTTGAATGGATGCATTTCTCCACTTTATAACCTTTAGTCTATGTGTTCTGCACTTAGATCTGGGCCAAAAAGGGCTTCAGAAATCGATGGGGGCATGTTCTGTAAATTCTGATACGTGGCCTCTGTCACGCGTCCGCGTGGGTCACGCGGTCGCGTCATCTGGAGCTTTTTCTTGCCACGCGGTCGCGTCAATCACGCGTCCGCGTCGTATGCGTTCTACTTAAGGCGCGCGGTCGCGTCAGTCATGCGGCCGCGTCACTGCTTCTTCGCTTCTGGCACGCGATCGCGTCGTCCATGCGATCGCGTGGATACCAGTTTCTGCAAAACTCCGTTTCGCACTTTTCCTTCCATTTTTGTATGTTTCCTTTTCCATCCTCTAAGTCATTCTGCCTTAGAAAATCTGAAACTACTCAACACACTAATCACGGCATCAAATAGAAATAAAGGTAATTAAAATAATTAATTTTAAAGCTTAGCAGATATATGTTGATGAGTTATTGAACCCTCACTGGATTTTGTGTTTACCCTTTAGTCACTCAGTGTTTATTGGGTTTATTCGCTCTACTCTTCTTTTTATTCTTGCTTTCTATAACTTTGATCTTCATCTAACCAATCAACAATTATAGAATAAAGTCATACCAAAAGTCATGAGGTCTTTAATTTAGGTTGTAATGGGGCCAAGGTAAAGGTAAGGATATATGTATAAGGCTAAGTGAGCTAATAAGTGAATCCTTAATTAGACTAAGATCTCACCTAACATACATATTTAGTAGAACAAAACTTCTTTACCAATTTTCCCATATTGTCCCACTTGTTGTCACATGCTCATGTTTCAATTTTTGTTTTTATCCCATGTGCATTGCTTTTATTTTGCATTGGGGAATTCTTTTGTAACCCCTTTTATTAAATGCTGAAAATAACTTTTTTTTTAATGCACATGGTAATTGAACCACTTTGATTTTCTCATGAGCATGCTTCCCAAATTTTATTCTTTTCTACCTTTTGTTTCTATCATCCATGTTCCCAATAGGTTTCCCATATTTTAATCTATTCATAATTTTCTATCTTAAGCTAACCAAGGATTCAACTTGGGATTTTATTTTGTTTTTCTGCTTAAGGCTAGTAGTGTGGCTAAATAGAATAAAAGGGGTTTTAAAGGCTCAAGGGCTAACAAGGGTGATGTGAAAGGTAGGTTATTTTTGGGTTAAGTGAGCTAAAATCAAATGACGGCCTCAATCATTCTTTTGGCATGTATCTATATTCTATAATTGGACATATAGATTAAAGCAAAGTAAAGAACATCAGAATAAAAAGAAGCGAAACACATAGGAATGAAATTATGGTTTAAATGCAACCATACAATTAAGCTCAAGACTCACAGGCTGTGTGTTCTCTAACTCAAACATCATATATCATTCATATATGTTATGCAGGTTTAGTTAAAAATTCCCATTATTCTCATAAAAAAATTATTTAGGGTAGCCTTTAGAGTTCTAATGTTCCTCCTTGATGAAATGTTGTTAGCTTAACTACATCATGTAATGCTATATACAAGGTTTATGGATTTAAATCTGTTATGTTCAATTTCCTAGCTTACTTCCTTTTTATATTTTTCAATTTAAGCTATACTATCTTATGCTAAAAAGGGTAAACTATACTAATTAATCCACTAATAAGTTAGAATTGCAAACTAAACTAAATAACTAAAATAAACTAAATGACTGCAATATGAACTAAGAATGCAGAATGCAAAAATAGAGTAAAAATACATAAAAGTAGCAATGTATAAGTACTCAGAAGATAACAGTAAAAAGAAAAATACAGAAAGGAAAAAAAAGAGATGTAGTGGTTCACCAAAATAAAACGCCAGAGATGGCGACCTCCCCACACTTAAATGAAGCATCGTCCCTGATGCTCAGTCAAGCCGGGTGTGAAGGGGTGTCATCACTGGTAAGGATGGTAGCTGGAGGCTCTGTGGTGGTGGTGGGCTGAGGGTCTGGCTGCTGTAGAGGCGGGGCTGACTGGATCGGGATCTCCGGATCTGCAGCCTCTATCTGGTGCGTAACCTCCTGATGTGGTGCAGCCTGCTCTGTGGCTGCCTGCTGATGGGTCTCCTCCTGGAAATGAGTCTCCTCTTCGTGCTCATCCTCCTCCTCTTCTGATGGCTCAGATGGTGTGTCGTGCTCAGAGGGGATGTCACCACCCTATCGGATCATCAGCTTCAGATGCGAATAGCGTCGCTGGCTGCGACGCTCCAATCTCTCATACCGGCGTCGGTTACGGCGCTCCATCTGATCAAGCTGTCAGAATAGGCAGTGCACGAGGCAGTATACGGGCTCAGAGGCAGGTGAAGGTGCAGTGGTAGCAGCAGGGGCAGCAGTGGCAGCTGTGGATGAAGAGGGTCAAGCAGACGGTGGGGTTGTCTTATCAGTAGCAGTGAAGGGTGGTGGTCTGTAGCCCAAAGCTAAGAAGTTCCTGCTATGAGGAATGATCTTCCTGCAATCCGCCGCTGGTGGTCTCTCATCGGCATCCTCCCACGGCACGTCAGCTCGACGGCCTAGCTGTGCAACCAGATATTGAAAAGGGAGGGTGCCTCGGACGTGGACCCTGGCCATAAAATGCCGGATAAAGCATGGCAGATAACGGTCCTTTCTCTCCATCACACACCATAGGAGGGTGATCATAGCAGCCGGGATCTCCGTCTCGTGAGTACTCGGCATTACATAATTACTCAAGATCTGGTAACATAATCGAGCCTCATCATTTAAGTACGCCCTCTTGATCCCTCTAGGCATGGTGGTGTCCTGACCCATCTCCCAAGGAACAGTCGGGTCGAGATCTATCCATGCCTTCACAGCATCCCAATCAAACTGCATCTGGCGCATGTCCTCCTCAGCCTTTGAATAACCATCAGGATGATCGGACTTGGCTGGGAGCTGGAGAATGTCCTCTAAGGCCTCTTCAGTGACCAGAATTTGTTTTCCTCTCAGGTTTACGGCATCTAAGGTGGTGAGGTAGTAGTTACAGTAGAATTTCCGGACCCAAGATGCGTTGACCTCTGTCAGTGTTCTCTCCAGAAAGAACTAGCCCCTTTGCTTGATTTGCTCAGTGGTGTACTGCTGGAGTGCTTCCAGAATCTTCAGAGTTCGCTACAGGTATAGATTCCTGGAGTTTGCAAAAGTCGGGTACTTCAGCTCACAGTACCGGTTTGCAAATTTTATTGGATCAGTTGCAGGGAGCAGCTTGTCAGCTTTTTCCTGCTGTGTAAAGTTCTTCTCCCGCCATGAGGAATCATGCATGAGGGCAATGATGGACTGGGAGGAATCTCCTCTCTTGCGCTTACCAGTAGCCTTGCCTTTTCCTTTCCTCTGTGAGGCAGACATCCTGAAAAAAAATAGAAAACCAAGATATGGATAAAAATAAGAAAGCAGATAGGCAATGAAACAGAGAAAACTCAAAGCGGCAAAGGAGAAATAGAATAAGGAAAATGAGTATATGAAATGTATATTAAGGATTGTATAAGAGGGAAGGGTGTAAAAGAAAAAATCACAATCCAAAATGTAATTGAATTCATGTTAAGTAGAAAAATAATCATTATGCCATGGTTAGAAGGTTAGAGAAAGGTGAAAAATCAGAAAATAGATTGGAAAAAGTTAGTATGGTTAGAATTTGAAAGAGAGGTTAGTAAATGAAAATTTGTGAGTTAATCAAGTGTGGGTTAAAGTAAGTGGCATAAAGAAAATATTCCATATAACAAGGAATCACAGGGAAGAATAGAAGTACTCATAATCGAACAAGGAAAACAGGGTGATGCTGATTCGAATAGATATAAAGAAAGCAAAAATTGGAATCAGGGTATCACAAATGTAGTTTATGAACCAGGAAATCAAAGATGATAAGAAAGTCTGCCATAGCATTCATGAAACGGTTTGGGTAAAGCAGAGGACAACTGAGTTCAGATTGCCAAACCAAAACATGAATGAAAACAATTTACAAAAAATTTGGACAGCATTCCGACTAAAACTGGATTGTCCCGGAAAATAAACAGCAATCAAAGCAGTTCATATGAATTAAAATTGAAGCTTGCAATTTACATATAATAAATATAAACATGAAAAAAAGAATAAAGAGCAGCATGAATTAAGAAATTGTAGCATATGAACTAATATCATAGCAGCATCAGGATTGCAAAAACATATGGCAATAAACAAGAACGGTGCAATGAAACAGACCTAAATCTACTAACCACAGCCTAAGCTACCTAACAACCTAAAAATCCACTACAACATGCATATCTATCTATCCTAATTATGAACAGAAACAGAAAAAAATTGTAAAATAACTGCGAAGGACAGAAAAGTGGCGTTCATCAGAACCTGGTAGGCGTGAGGAGTAGAACGGGGTAAGAAAGTGTCTGGGTGGTGGCTGCGGCGGCGTCCGGCGCAGTGGAGGGGTATGGTGGCGCGGTGACGGCGGAGGGGGCAGTGGAAGAGAGACGGCGGCGGCGTCTGGGTGGTGGCGCGGTGGTTGCTGAGTGGTGCTGGGTGGAGGTTGGGAGAAGAAGAAGAAGAGAGGGAGAAGAGGGTTGGGGGGGCTGCGCGACTGCTAGGGTTCGCGTGGCTGGGGGGTTATATTTTCAAATCCACGCGATCACGTGGGGCACGCGGTCGCGTGGTTGGGGTGAAAAAGGGAGTCTCGCGATCGCGTGGGCGCGCGATCGCATGGAAGGGGTAAAAGAGGGGATGATGCGATCGCGGGGGTCGCGCGATCGTGTCACTGGAAATTGTGCTAAACGCGCGACTCCAGCACCGTTTCAGCACAACTCTCTGTCTCCTTCTGGGGTGGTGTGCAATCCATGCGACGCGATCGTGTCGCTCACGTGGTTGCGTGGGATTGGTTTTGTGCAAGGGCATGCGATCGCGTGGGCCAATTTGTGCAAAACACACAAGGGCCGCACGATTCCAGCCTAACTTTCTGGACGTTGGATACTGACGCCGATCTCCAGGTCACGCGGCCGCGTGAATAGTGTGTTCGCAGTGTGACGTGATCGCATGGGGCATGCGGTCGCGTCGTGCATCCCTTTTATATATATATATATATATATGCATGAAAAATGCAGAATGCAATGATTAATATGAGTGCTATGCATGAGTCCAGGTTTAATAATAAAGAATGAACAATAAAAACAAAGAACATGAATTAAACGGAAAAAGAAGCGACCATACCATGGTGGGTTGTCTCCCACCTAGCACTTTTAGTTAAAGTCCTTAAGTTGGACATTGGAGGAGCTTCCTGTTATGGTGGTTTATGTTTAAATTCATCCAAAAATTTCCACCAGTGCTTGGAATGCCAATAGCCTCCGGGGTCCCAAACTAGGCATGCAAAGCTTCTGAACAGCTTCAAACAGATTGTTAGGCTCCCGGGGTGACGGACTTCAGAATAGATTCCAGGATCCTAAGCTTTGCTATTAAATTCGCCTCCGTCTTGATCTATATGTTTCCATCTGGGCGGTTTAAAAAGTAGAATATCACCATGGTGACCAAACGTTCTCCGTGATCCATGCAATTGAGCATGATACCAATCTGTGTACTTCGAGGTGAAGCGTGGAACATTATTGAACCTTGTGCACCAGCTCTGAGTGCAAGCCATTTCCCTCTTACTCTTAAAGCCGCAAAGAGCTCTAAGCTGGCCATCTGTTTCAAGCAAACCATATTCAAGTGAATAAGTAAAGTTATAGGTTAAGGATTGTACCCACTTGAAGCTTGCATTAGGTGGTATTGGCCTTGGGATAGGTGTTTCTGGTGGTTCTACAAGTTCTACTCCCTTGTGCTGTTCTGTGAATTTCTCCACTTCCTTGCAGGGTTCTACAATTGTATCTATGTCCTGGTCAAAGTCTTCTATGTCTTCCTCATGACTTGAGTCATAGATTGGAGGTTGAGAGAAATCTACCTCTGCATCATCTTCGTATTCATCTGGGGAAGATTCTTCGATCTCGGAGAATTTACTTGCGGATGCAAGTTCATCACTGAGAGAGCTAGACTTGTGACTATTACTATCAAGGGAATTTGCTTCTTGGATTATTCCATCTGATTCTTCATAAACAACTTGCCTTGGGGATTGTACAATATCCTCCTTAACATCAACTGTAGCATCCTTGATGGAGTTTTCCTCAATTCTGGATTCCCATGGAGGTTCAGCATCTCCTAGATCTTCAACCAACTCTTCTTCTTGAATAATGACAGCTTCTTCTACTTGTTCTAGTACAAATTCATGCTCTGTCTTGTCCACTGGAGTTTATGGTATTTCCTTCATGCTCTGCTCTTCATTAGACTGTCCACATGGGATTGTGGATGATCCTTGTGTAGTTGAGCGCCTAGAAACCCATAGAATTGCTACTTGCTCCAGTTGTCGAATGGTTGTTTGAAGTTTATTTACTGTTTCCTTTAGGCGAGCCTCTGCTTCTCGGGTTGCTGGACTTGGACATGATACAAAGGAAAGTGGTGATGATTGGGAGCGATTGGATTGGTACTGGGGTAAGGAAGAATCATATGGTGGCGAATGATGAAGAGAAGCTTGCGAGTGTGGCGGTTCGAGGTTATATTGAAAGGATGGTTTATATGCATGGGGTGGGGCTTGTTGGTAGTTACAAGGTTGTCCACCATATCTTTCAGCTGGGTATGCATTGTAGAATGGTCTTTGTCCAGGATATCTCGGAGGGTGTTGCTGCCAAAAGGGTTGATTAGATCCTCTTGGTTCCATCCATCCTTGATTGGTCTGACCTTGATGCACGTTCCTGCTGTAACTTCTATTTCCTTTAACAATATTAGAACCAAACTCAAAGCGAGAGGGGTGAGAGTTCATGGTAGCAAATAAAGATAAATAGGAAAAACAAAAGTAAATAAATAAGCAAAAGAAAAATATTTACAATAACCAATAATAAGGCACATGTTAGCAGTTCCCCGGCAACGGCACCATTTTGACGTTGGGATTTTTGCCAGTAAAGAATTTCATAAAAACAATCGCGTTGTAGATATAGTCTCTAAACCGACAGAAATCCCATCGTACAAACGTTTTGGGTGTCACAAGTAACAAACCCCTTAAAAATTGTTAACCGAGTATTCAAACATCAGGTCGTCTTCTCAAGGAACTGCAAGGAAGTATGTTCTTATTATTGGCTATAAAGGTTGTAATCGGGGTTTAGAAGGTGAGAAGCAAGTGATTTAAATGACAAGTAAAGTAGATGGCAATTAAAATAAATAAATACTGTAAAGCAACTTTTTGGCAAGGTAAGAGAAATTAGAAGTCCACTTTGTTATCCCTCTCAACAATAATGAAAGTTGAATCTAAACTCCACTTGGTCAACCTTTACTAAAGCAAAGGAAAGTCAAGGGACTAATTAATTCGACCTTTGAATCCTAATTACTTCCTAAGAAAAGGTGGGGATTACTGAAGTTCGGGTCAATTAGCAAGATAACGATTATCAATTATGTTGAGTTGATAACTGTTGGATTACTGATTTCTTAACCAGGACCAAAAAGGGGAAAAAGTAAATTGCTGGAATAAAATATCTTCAATTCGGGAACAATGATAACTTAAATCAAAGAGAACAATCATAAACTGAAAATACCTCAAATATCATTAATTTCAAATAACAATCTGTAACATGGAAGGATTCATAGATTCAATTATAAAAGTAAATAATCAACTCGAGTGCTGAAATAAATAAATAAAGTGAAAGGGAAGCTTAAAACAAAGAAACATAAAACCTGGATCGAGAGTCACTCTTAAAAATAAGGAAAAGTCCTAAATCCTAAGAGAGAGAGAGGGGAGAACCTCTCTCAAAACTAAACCTAAATCATTGAAAAATAAAATATGCGAGCTCTCCTTGAATGAATGCATTCCACCACTTTATAACCTCTAGTCTATGTGTTCTGCACTTGGATCTGGGCCAAAAAGGGCTTCAGAAATCGCTGGGGGCGTGTTCTGTAAATTCTGATACGTGGCCTCTGTCACGCGTCTGCGTGGGTCACGCGGTTGCGTCATCTGGAGCTTTTCCTTGCCACGCGGTCGCGTCAGTCATGCGGCCGCGTCGCTGCTTCTTCGCTTCTGGCACGCGATCGCGTCGTCCATGCGATCGCGTGGATACTAGTTTCTGCAAAACTCTATTTCGCACTTTTCCTTCCATTTTTGTATGTTTCCTTTTCCATCCTCTAAGTCATTCTGCCTTAGAAAATCTGAAACTACTCAACACACTAATCACGGCATCGAATGGAAATAAAGGTAATTAAAATAATTAATTTTAAAGCTTAGGAAACATGTTTCTCACATACATCACATAATAAGGAAGGGAAAGTAAAACCATGCAATTAATATGAATAAGTGGGTGAAGGATTGAATAAATCACTCAAATTAAGCACAAAATGTATGATAAAATATGGGTTTATCAAACTCCCATGGCTACATGTGGAGAATCAAATGAAGAGAACAACATGAAGGAGAGATTGGTGGAGAATGAGAGGTGTTGCTTTGTTTTGGAATAATTGGAGGAAGCTATAATTGTTGAAGAAGAGAAAGAATTGGTTGAAGACTTAGGAGATGCGGAGCCTCCATGGGAGCATAGAGTTGAAGAAAACCCATCCAAGATGATTGAATTTGATGCTAAGGAGGAATGTGCACAACCCCCAAGGCATATCCCTTATGAAGACTTGAATGGGATAGAGCAAGAATTGAGTTCCCTTGGTGAGGAAGATCAAGCATCAAGTCTTAGTGGTAAATAATCTTTTGAGCATGAAGAACCTTCTCCCGTTGGATTTGAAAGCATTGTGGAGGTAAATCTCTCTCATCCTCCCATTTATGATTTGAGTAAGGGAAAAGGCTTAGGTAGTATTGTTGAACAAAGGATTACATTTGAGAAATCTTGTAAAGAGGTGGAAGTCCTTAGAAAAAGGAGGAGGGGAATTGATTACGCTTTGTCAAGACCCTTGGAATCACCTTTGCCTAGGTTGCCATCTACACCTTCATTTGAGTGGGTGAAACTCATTTATATTAGCTTTATTATCCCACTTGAATATGGTTTGCTTGAAACGGATGGCCAACTTAGGATGCTTTGTGGGATGAAGCGTAAATAAAGATGTTTCGTGGTTGGCGTTGCTAATCAAGGCTCATTATGGTTGATGAATCAAACATGAGATATAAAGGTTGGAGTAGTGCTCACCTAGATGGGTCTAGGAGAATTGTTGGACATTTTATTGAGAATTCACTCTACTCATCACCCGGTTGGACTAATAATGATGATCAACTTTAAGACAGGTGTGAAAATAAAGTGTGGGATCCTGGATCACAAAAAGAGGATCAACTTTGGGAGCCCCAAGCTTGTGAAGATGGTGCAACAAATAAGAAATCTTGGGGCACAATGGAGAACCAAGCATTGGTGGGAGTTCAAGGATAGCTTCAAGCACAAGCCACCTTGAGAGGAGCTCCCCATAAGCCCAACTTAAGGACAATAAACAAAAGTGCTAGGTGGGAGACACCCCACCATGGTAAACTCTTTTCATTTTTCTCTTTTGTAAATATTGGTAGAATAGGTTTGATTTCATGTTTTATTTAGTTTGTTGAGTTTAATTGATAGTTTAGTATGTTAAATAAGGTTTTAGGGTGTTTTGGTAGCTGTTTGGAGGTTTGGAATGCTTGGATTGGTGCAAAAATATAGAAAAATTTTTGAAAAAAAAAGCAACATCCGCACGTACGTGCACTGCGCGCGTACGCGTGCATCAAGCATTTTTGCCAATCCGCGCGCACGCGCCATGTACGCGTACGCGTGGATTGAGAAATTTCACCCCCAAGCCAAAAACACGAGAGTTGTGTGAACGCTACGCGCGCCTTGTGCCTTTGGCACAAAACCACTGACGCGTACGCGTACATGCGTGCGTATGCGTTGATTTGCACCTTATTTTTTCTTCCTCTCTTGCAAAAAAAAAAAAAAAATAATAATAAATAAATAAATAAATAAAATACTAAAAAAAATTTTCTTTTCTTCCATTTTCTTTTATTGCACTTGCTTACTTCCATTCATTGCATTTTACTTTTGATTTTATAGCTTGTTGTAATTTTCTTTTTTTTAAGTTTCTTATTTTAATAATGGTGTTAAATTTTTCTATTCAATCGTTGAGAATTTCTTGCATTATTTTGGTGCCTCTTGACTTGTTTGATATTGTTGGGTGATGACACTTTTAAATTAATGCTTAATCTTATATGACTCTTGTGTCTTTGTGCATTGATATGACCTAATATTGTTTTTCATGACCCACTCTTTCTTGTTTGCTCTTGATGCTCAATATGCTCTTCATGCTTTGACTTTACTCTTGCATTAAGTGTTAGTTCATATGCCCTTTGCCTTTATTGTTTTCTCACTCACATGTTGTAGCTACCATGAAGTAAGAACCTTACCCTTATTTGGCATTAGCCTCCACCTATGTTCTCTTTACTTTGATATCTTTGTTATAGGCTTAATTTTATTTTTTTTTCTCTCCCTTTAGGTTGGCCACCAAGAAAGGAGGAAAAGGAAAAGCTTCGAGATGGGGCAACGAACAAGTCATCCGTACAACCTTTCGAAGAAGCTCATCAATTGTAGCAACCCATCCACCTTGCTCTTCTTTGCATGCACTGAGGATGGTGCAATATTCAAGTGTGGGGAGGTCGTTCGACCGATCTCCGCGGGTAACAATTTCCTTTTCAACACCAAATTTTTTTTATTTTCTTCGTTAGATAGTTGTTGCATCGCATGATAGGTTACATGTTAGTTAGAATTTGTACATATTTTTACCATTTCTTTCCTATTAGGACTACTTGGTTAGGGTGATGATTTCTTTTACAAGAAATTGGTTTTAGGACAACCTACCAATTTGAGAATTTTTTGTTGAACTTGCTTGAACGAAATTATTTTGGAACATGGTTTTTGAGCTAAGAATACAAGCTTGTGAGATTTGAGCCTAATGGTGTGGTTACATCTTATAACCACTTATTTTCCTTCTTGTGTGCATTATTCTCTTTCTATGATTGTAATCTTTGATTTGTTTGATTCTTTATGTCCATTGTTTTGTGTATTCATGCATTTATATTATTGAGGCCATCATTTCATTTAGCTCACTTACCCAAATAGCCTTACCCTTTATCTTCCATTGTGAGCAAATTTGAGCCTACGATTAACCCACTTTGTTCTAATTTTAACACATTACAAGCCGTAAAGTGAAAAATAATAAATGTCCTTTACTTAGATCTTTGATTAGCTTAGGCTAGTGGGTGTGAGTATCATTCAAGTGTGGGAAAACTTGGGACATTGGGTGAATAAAAGGGTAGTTTTGTATTTTTATTGTAAATATTGGGAATTGGGTACATGCTCATGTATTGATTAAATGTATAGACCTTATGCATTGATACTCTTGTATATAGTTTGAAAGAAAGAAAAAAAATGAGAAAAACAAAAGAAAAAGAAAAAATATATATATGAAGAAAAGAAAAAAAATAAGAAAAAAAATAGAAAAAGAAAGAAATAAAAAGGGGACAAAATGCCCCAAAGCAAATCTCAATAAGGATCAATGCATAAGTGTTGTGAAATGAAAAGGAATACATGAGTATGTGAAAAAGTGAGAAAAATGGGTAGTTAGGTTAGCTTTGAAATTGTATAGGATGTCATAGGTTAGGTGAGAAGTTTAAGCTTATCAAAGATTCAAATTTCAAGCTTACTTGACCAAATATGCATCCTTACCTTGACCCTAGCCCCATTACAACCTAAAGAAAAGACCTCATGATACTTGTATGCATGCATGAAATATATGTTGATTGTTAGAAGAAAAACAATTCTTAGAAAGTATGATTAGGGGAGAATTGAGAGAATCGACCCTACATACTTGAGCGACTAGAGTGCAAACACTTCCGGTGAGGGTTCGATACTCAATTTCTTGATTCCCAGCTTTCATGAGCTTTCTTCTTGCAAGTCTACTTGAACTTCATTTTTATACTTGAATTGATAGGATTCATGAGTCATCATAGGACCTTAGCCCTACTTGTGCATGTATGTCTTGGAGATTGATTTATTTTTAACCAAGTAGGTAGAATCATTTTATATTTAGTTGCATTCATGTAGATAGTTGCATATAGGTAGTTTGCATTTAGATTAGTTCACACTGAATAAATATTGATACCCTTTGCTTTCTCTTGGTTTAAGCATGAGGACATGCTTGATTTAAGTGTGGGGAGGTTGATAAACCCCATTTGGAGGGTTTATCTTGTATTGAATTTAGAGGATTTTATAACCTTTTAACCCACATTTATCCAATGAAATAGCATGGTTTTATAACTTCTCCTTTAATTGCGCTTAAGTGTGAAAACATGCTTTTAGTTCTTAGAATAGCTAAATTTAATTCACCTTGGTTCCATTAGATGCCTTGATATCTTTTTTAAGTGATTTCAGATTTAGGAGGCAAAGATTGGATCAAGGGAATGAAGAAAAAGCATGTATAAATGGAAAACTCATGAAGAAATGAAGGAATCGCAAAGGCTGTCAAGCTGACCTCTTCACACTTAATCGGCCATAACTTGAGCTACAGAGGTCCAAATGATGCGGTTCTAGTTGTGTTGGAAAGCTAACATCTGGGGCTTCGAAAAGATATAAGATTTTCTATAGTTTCTATACGTATGGTGACACGTACGCACACTATACACGCACGCGTCGTTGCTGCCATATGATCCACGTAAAGCAAAATGTGGCCAGCGAATTCTAAAGCCTTGTGGGCCCAATCCAACTCATTTCTAATGCTATTTAAGCCAAGGATTGAAGGGGAATCAACATACTTTAGATAATTTCACGAGGGAAAGTTAGTTTTAGTGAGAGAAGCTCTCACTTCTGTCTAGGATTAGGAGTAGGTTTTAGATCTAGATTAGGAATTCTTGGATCTAGGTTAATTTCATGCTTAGATTTACTTTTCTCTTTGTAATTCTTCTCCTTCTACCTTTCCTCTCTCTAGTTTTTCTTTTAATTCTTGTAATTCTTTATTTTTATGTTCATGCACTTTTGTTTCTTCTATTTTCATTTCAATGCAATTTATGTTTTCATGTTCCTTTATTGTTCATTTGATTTGTTGTTGTTTGATTTCTTGCAATTGAGTAGTGTAGATTTAATTTCCTTGCACTTTTTACTATGCTTTCCTTTTATGCCTTCCAAGTGTTTGATAAAATGTTTGGTTGGATTTTAGTATAGGTTTTGTTCCTCTTGGCCTAAGTAGAGTAATTAGTGATGCTTGAGTTATCTAATTCCTTTGTTGATTGATAATTAGAAGTTGCTAATTGATTTGGATACCACTAAAGCTAGTCTTTCCCTTGGGAGTTTGCTAGGACTTGTGGAATCAAGTTGATTCATCCACTTGACTTTCCTCCATGGTTAGAGGTTAACTAAGTGGTAGCAAGGGACAATTGTGGTCACAATTGAGGAGGATAACTAGGATAGGATTTCTAGTTCTCATACCTTGCCAAGAGCTTTCTAGTTGTTAGTTTACTTTCTTTGCCATTTATGTTTCTTGTCTTCTACCTAAAAAACCCCCAATTATAACTCATAACCAATAATAAGACACTTCATTGCAATTCCTAGGGAGAACGACCCGAGATTTAAATACTTCGGTTTATAGATTTTAGGGGTTTGTACTTGTGACAAACAAATTTTTGTATGAAAGTACTATTGTTGGTTTGGAAACTATATTGCAATGAGAATTCATTTGTGAATTCTAAACCACACAAAAGTCCAAATCATCAACGCGTCATGCACGTGTGCGCATCGGTGACCGAATTCAAATTCCAATTCTGAAAGTATCGCAGGCGTTCATTCAAAGTAAACGTAGCGTTCGTTGCTGGTGAACGCTGATCTTCCTTCCACGCGTGCCCACCATGCATGCGTACGCGTGGATCTCCAAAAATGTCATCCTGCGCGTAAGCGCTTTGTACGCGTGCGCGTCACTGGTGAACGTAGCGTTCATCAAATGAACGTAGCGTTCACCTGCACCTCACTTTTTTTGCTTTTTCTTTTCATCATCTTTCTCCTGTCATCAATCAAACATGCCATCAAAGTCTCACCAAAATTATAAGAATTTGCATCATTGATAATAATCACCTAATTCTTGCATAAATCTCATGATTTTGTATAAAATAAATGATGTTTGATTGAATCAAAATAATTATGAAATTCCTCTCCAATCACTTATTGTGCAAGAATGTGCATAAAACCTAATGAAACAAATGAAAAATGCTTGTGAAACTAGCATAAGATGACTTGTCATCAGGCAAATAGACCCAATGGAGGGCCGATTACCTTATCCACTTTTCTGAAGGTGAATCCACTAACTCTCAGGGTTATGACAAACCTTACAGAGGCGGATAATTGATTTTAGGCTATGGAGAGAGCTCTATAAACTCAACATGTACCTAAAGACCAGTATGTGAAGTTTGCCATATATCATTTAGTAGGAGAAGCTCAGTTCTGGTGGCAGAGAGCTTGTCGTCTACTATAGCAAGGCGATGCTATGATAACTTGGGACACTTTCAGAGTCGAGTTTTACAAGAAATACTTTCAAACTTGGTTAAAGCGGTGAAAGAGGTAGAGTTGTTACGGTTGAAGCAAGGCTCAATGACTGTGGCAGAGTACACCAGCAAGTTTGATGAGCTCTATCAGTTTTCTAATGTTTGTTAAGGTGCTCTGGGAGATTATGAGGAATGGAAATGTATAAATGTATTAAGGTGGCTATGTGCCTCAATACAACCAAGGAAGAACAACCATCGAGGGAATGACAACTGTCGAGCACATGGCAAGGCAAATCAGATGAATCCGATGCGGACTCAACCAGACCAGTTGAGGTGTGATCGATGTGGGACTTATCACACAAACAAGCCGTGGGGCGTCGGGACACTTTGCTAAGCAACACCCCTATAATGAGGCTCAGAATGTCAGAAGGGCTCAACAACGAGCTCGAGTTTTTATTATGACTGTGGATGGTGCTACTGGGTTTGGCTCTCTGATCAGAGGTAATTACAAAATTGGTAACAAAATCTTACTTGTTTTGTATGATACTAGGGCATTGCATTCACTCATATCATTTAAGAAAGCTGATGAATTAAGGTTGAAAATATCTGAATTAGCCTATGACTCTGAGACTGTGATAACTAGGCTAGGTTATCAGCAAGTACCTTTTCAGATAGAGAACGGGAAATTTATCTATGATTTAATATGTTTACCGTTGATTGGACATGATTCAATTTTAGGTTTGGATTTGTTGTCGAAACATCAAGTACTATTAGGCTGTTTTTGAGCATTCAATGCAATTTATGTTCGAAGGATTAGAAGGACTAGTTGTAGCCTGGGGTTATTATCTGAATTCAGTAGTAGTGAATAGTAGTGGAGTGCATGTCAGAGATATGTGTTGTTAGCTGCGAGTTTGTCGGGAGATGAACAGAATTTGAGTCAGATTCTGGTGGTGAGTGAATTTCTCGAGGTATTCCCCAAAGATATACCTGAATTTCTCCCTCATTGAGAATCGAATTTACGATAGAACTGATGCCTCGAGCAGGACCAATCTCGATTGAGCCTTATAGGATGTTGACATTAGAGCTAATGAAGTTTAAGGTTTAGCTAGAAGGGTTGATGGAAAAGAGTTTTATTCGTCCAAGTATTTTCCCGTGAGGAGCACCGATTTTGTTAGTGAAGAAGAAGGATGGTAGTATTTAGCTGTGTGTGGATCATCGACTTTTGAATAAGGTGACAGTAAAGAACAAGTATCTTTTGCCAAGAGTTGATGACCAGATGGATCAACTGTAATGAGCTGGAGTTTTCTTAAAAATTGACATGAGGTCCAGTTATCACAAGATAAGGGTAAGAGAGGAGGATATCCCTAAGACAGCTTTTAGAACTCGTTGTTGTCACTACGAGTACACTGTAATGTCTTTTGGGTTGACAAATGCCCCTATTGTGTTTGTGGATTACATGAATAGAGTGTTCCATACTTTCTCAGATAAGTTCATCATGGTATTCATCGATGATATCCTAATATACTCTAAGACTACAAAGGAGAACGCAGAGCACTTGCGAACAGTTTTGAAGATTCTGAAGTAAAGAAAGCTTTATGCAAAGATTTCCACATGTGACTTCTAGATGGAAGAGGTGAAGTTCTTGGGGCATGAGGTGAGCTAAAACAGAATAGTTGTAGATCCTGCTAAGTTTGAGGCAGTGACAGAATGGGGACAGCCTACATCTGTGATGAAAGTGAGAAGTTTCTTGGGATTAGCTGGTTACTACAAGAGATTCATTAAGGATTTTTTCGCATATTGCATTGCCGATGATCAAGTTAACTTGCAAGGCTACACCTTTCATGTGCATGTCTGAATATGAGAAAGCTTTCAAACTTTGAAGGAAAGGCTAACTATAGCACCAATGCTTGTGTTGCCTAAACCTCATGAGCCGTTTGAGGTTTATTGTGATGCTTCACTAAAGGATCTAGGGTGTGTGCTGATGCAACACCAGAATGTTGTGGCTTATGCTTTACGACAATTGAGACCGCACGAAGTAAATTATTCGATTCACGACCTTAACTTGTTGCGGTTGTGTTTGCATTAAAGTTATGGAGATACTATTTGTATGGAGAGAAATTCCAATCTTCTCTGGTCATAAGAGCTTGAAATACCTCTTTGATCAATAGGAACTTAATATGCGCCAAAGGAGGTAGATGGAGCTGCTGAAAGATTATGACTTCAAACTGAATTACCATCCGGAGAAGGCTAATGTTGTGGCAGATGTATTGAGCCAAAAATCTCTAAGCGCCACTTAGATGATGATTAAAGAAAAAGAGTTGTTGAGTAAGTTTGTGGATCTTAACTTGGGTGTTAGATAGGTGGCTAGGAGTGTATGCTTGAACTAGCTGCATATCTCTAGCAACCTCAAGGCTAAGATTCAGAAAGCTCAGTAGGAAGATCAAGAGTTATGGAAAATGCTACAAATGATTGGACAGAAGAAGCAAGGAGAGGTTACCCAAGATAGAGAGGATCTGTGTGCCAAATATGGGAGATTTGAGATAGGAAGTGTTGACAGAGGCTCATAAGAGTAGGTTCTCGATTCATCCTGGAATAACAAAAATGTATCACAACCTGAAGGCAATATTCTAGTGGCCCAGAATGAAAAATGACGTAGCAGAAACTGTGTCTAAGTGTTTGTTGTGTCAGAAGGTTAAGATTGAGCACTAAAAGCCATCTGGGACGCTGCAACCTCTTGAAATTTCATAATGGAAGTGGAAAGGTATTGCCATAGACTTCGTGTCGATTTTCCAAGGACTAGAGCAGAATTTGATGTGGTGTGGGTGATTGTTGATCGGTTGACAAAGTCCACTCACTTCTTGCATATCTGTATGACTTATTCTTATGAGGAATTAGTGAGGCTGTACGTTAAGGAGATTGTAAGATTACATGGTGTGTCTATGACCATAGTGTCAGATAGGGATCCCTGTTTCACTTCATGATTTTAGGGAGATTTTTAGAAAGCGTTCGGAACCCAATTGTGCCTAAGCACAGTGTATCATCCTTAAACTGATGGTCAATCAGAGAGGATGATTCAAACTCTAGAAGATATGTTGAGAGCTTGTATGCTGGACTAACCAACGAGTTGGGACCGTTATATGCCCCTAGTGGTGTTTGCATACAATAATAGCTACCATGCGAGCATTGGAATGGATTTGTATGAGGCTCTGTATGGGAGAAAGTGTCAATCTCCACTATGTTAGTATGGGGCCGGAGTCGTAAGTTTGTTGGGGCCTGAATTGGTGGCTGAGATGACTGAACAGATTTAGAGCTAACAATTAAGAAAAAAATCTCTCTCTGATTAAGTGCGAAAGTAAAAGATTCAAGGATCAAGCAAAACTTAAAAGAAGGATCTTATAATACCATCCGAACTTGAGTTTTAAAGGATTCTCCACTCTTATGATTTTAAGATTCATTGAGAAAGAAAAGTCCGTTTATAATCACAAGACCATCAAACTCCATTAGCCAACATGGACATGAGCTGTCAAGAAGATTCCCTTCTACTTCACTAAAGTCAATAAGCTAACGATTCTTAGTAGTTTTTCCTTTTTAATTTCAGTCCATAAGCTAACGATTCTTATTATTTTAAGTAATCAATTCATGATCTAGTACATATTACTTTGAGTGTATGAATTCCTTTTGTTACAGGAGATTTTGAAATAAATCAAGCAAAAACAAGAAGGAAGAGAAGCAAGCAATAAACATAAGCAAGACAAGGATAGAAGGAGGTAAACAGAGGAGTTTCTGGACAAAGCAGAGGAGTTTCTGTTCATCACAAAGAGCTCCTAGGATAGCCAAGCTTTCCCGCGCCTTACGCAGCTCCACCTGTGCCTCACGTAGCCTCCAAGTCCACTCCCAAGGTCGTCCCTCAACCCCTGTGCCTCACTTAGGCCATACTGCATCTCATGAAGCCTCCAACCTCACCTCCAGGGGCTGCCCTTCCTTCTTGCACCTCACGTAAGATGAACTGCGCGGCACGTAGCCCATCCTGCGCCTCATGCAGCACTCTAGAGGCCTCCAACAACATCACCCTGGGCCTGCATCTCACGCAAGATTGGTTGCGCCTCATGCACCAACAATGGGCCATTCCCAGGGCTTGTGAATCCTTGAGAAATCATCCTTAATCTCCAATCCTTTTGGAACACTTGAGTTGATAATTAAAGCTAGAGCACAAGGCCCATGATTTGAAGCATCAATGAGCAATTATGATGAATTATCTATAGCTTGATTTACTATTGGAGGAACATTATTTAGTTTAGATACGATTTTGTTTTAATTTGATTTAGTTTTGAATTCTAAAATAATTAGGTTTATGGATAGTATTTAAAAGGGGAGAGAAACTTACATTTTTTCCACTCTCTCTAGCCATTTTAGAATTCATTGTTTTTAAACACAGTATGAGTCACTAATCTCCTCAGTTAAGGTTAGGAGCTCTGTGGATTCTAATGGATTAATATTATAGCTTTTCTACTTTTGATTAATTCATTGATGTTTTCTTAAGAAAGGGTTTTCGTTTTTCATTGTAACACCCTACCACACAGAGTCTTATGCTTAATTCATAAAACTCAGGTGACAAGATATTACGACCTCTAAAAAAAAAATTTAGTACGTATAGTAGTGTAGGAATGTTTATAACTAGGAGCCTTTGAAGAAAAGTGGGTAAATTAAGGTCGTAAACTAAAGTAACCCAAAACAAAAAACTGACAACCTGTTTCTCTGAGTCAACCTCTAAGAGGGACAAACATAAAATACAAGGTGGAGAATCTATATACATATATAAATATAAACAAAATACAACCCTGAGTCCCAAGAATTCTTCGCTTCCTCAGAGTCTTCAGAATACACAGTGTGGTGCTTCTAAAACTGCATCTAAAAAGATAACAACACGTATGGAATGAGAACTAGAGGTTCTTAACATGGTAGTGGTGCCCACATAAATAGAATATAAGGTCTCGGGAAAGCCAGAGGCAATCTTAGAATTCTAACGCTCAGTTTTTAAAACTTAAAGATTTAAAATAGTAGCCATAAGTGGGATAGCTCTCTAATGTTCTTAATCTTAACTAAACTCTAAGTTAAACCAACAACTATTCACCTTCTCCACAATCCTCCAAAACACCGGTAGGACCACACAGAAAAACAAAATAGACAAAGCAAACACAAGTAGGATATAGATACATCAGGTAGAAAATATAGTAGGTAAGTATAATAATCACATACGCAAGCCCAATTAATGCTCGATCAAACAAAACACACATATGCATATGATGTATGCCTTTCCTATTGGCCGAGAGCTCATGTGTCGGTTACTTTACCCAAACCCGACATACCCGGTAGCTAACCCAGATATTGTCTCTCTGACATGCCTCTACACTCTTGGGATATAGTGTCCGTCACACTCTCAAGATATAGTGCCCGCCACACTCATGGGATATAGTACCCGTCACATTACCCGGGATAAAGTGTACCCACACTCTTAGGATATAGCACTGATGAGTGATATTTTGTTGGTATAGAATTTTCCAATAGGATTATGTCGTGAGTATAGTCTAAACCAACAAACTATAACACATCAAACATAGAAAATGTGTGTCTACAATTCAAAATCAATAACCGAGAGTATTAGTCTCGGGTCGTTCTCCCTAGGAGTTGCCCTAAGGTGCATATCATTGGTTAGGAGTTCTCTTTGGTGTTTGAGGTTGAATTCAAGAATTGTAAACATGCTTGCATAGAAGCAATGAACAATTAACAAGTAAGCTAATGGACACAAGAAATTGAACTAAATAAGTGTGAATGACAATCAATCAATGTAAAAGCCTTGGCTAGGGTTGGGAATTAGAATTCCTATCCTCATTGTCTCCAACAATTGTGATGAGAATGGGTCCTTGCTCCACTTAGTTAACCTCTAACTATGAAGGAAAGTCAAGTAGAGATAATCAACTTGAGTCCACAAGTCCTAGTCTAATCCTAGGGAGAGACTAGAGTTAGTGTCATTCAAATCAATTAGGAATTTCTAATTATCAATCAACAAATATCCTTGACAATTCAAGTGTCTCCAATTATCCAACCCCTAAGCCAAGAGTGAAATTCTACTCCATAGCTAAAGTTGACATTTTCTCAAACATTTGGTGAGCAATAATGGAAGACATTGTGAAAATGAGAAGAGAAATTGAATTCAAGATGTCTAATATAAGCAATTAACAACAACGAACATGAAATTCCTCAATGCATTAATAGAAATCAAAGTAACAAAGTCCAAAGCCAAGATCTACAATGCTAGAGTAACAAAAACACTAAATTGAGAGTAGAAGAGAAATATCTACAACTAGAACAATGTAGAATTGAGATTGAATTTAGATCTAACCAAAGGATCCAAGTGGAATTGGAATTGAGAATGCAAAAATCTAGAGAGAAGTTAGAGTTTTTCTCTTTAGAAACCTCCAAAACTAACTACCAAAATACCTAAATGTATGAAAAGTCTGTATCCCCTTCAACCCTTGGTCCTTTATGTCTTTTCCCACCAGAATTCCACTCAAAAATGACCCTGGAAACCCTCTGAAATCGCGTACGCGTCATCTGGGTTTTTGCGATCTACGCGTACGCGTCGATGAAGATTCTGCCCAGCCACGTGTGTGCGTCCATGTTTGCGCGCCGATTTCAGATTCAGCTCCCACGCGTGCGCGTCGATGTCAATACTTCAAAGCTCCATTTTTCATGCTCCTTCCACTTATGCATGCTTCCTTCATCTCTTCTAGACCATTCCTGCCCCTATAAACTCTGAAATTACTCAACAAACGGATCACAGCATTGAATGGTAATAGAGGGAGATAATAATATAGCTCATTTAGGGTCTAAAAAGTATGTTTTTAATTATCAATCGAAATTAGAAAGGAGACATAAAACCATGCATTTTATATGGATAAGTGTGATAGAATGTTGATAAAACCTTCTAAATTCTACACAAAGTGAACCCTAAGATTGGGGTTCATCAAATCTCCCCACATTTAAACCAAGCATGTCCTCATGCTAAAAGGGATTGAAAGACCAAAGAGTCATAGGAAAATGGGAATTTATTGAATGCAAATTGCTTATATGAATGCAACTAATGCGAATCTATCTATCCACTTGGTCAAAGGTAAATCAACTTCCAAGAATATATATATGAGCACATAGGGCCAAAATGACAAAATAATTCTTGATTCTACCAATTCAAAGCAATCAAAGTGGAGTGTATACAACTTGCATGAAGAAAGCTCATGAAAGCCGGGAACAAGGAATTGAGCGTCAAACCCTCACCGAAAGTGTTTGCACTCTATTCTCTCTAATGTTTAGGGTTGACCACTCAAGTCTCCTCTAATCATGCTTTCCCCGATTTGTTTGTTGTCTAACAATCAACAATTATCCAATGCATGCATACACCTATCATGAGGTCTTTTCTTTAGGTTGTAATGGGGTTAGGGTCAAGGTAAGGTTATATATAGCTAACTGAGCTCAAGATTTGAATCTTTGATTAACATAAGCTTCCCACCTAACCTATATAGCAACCTATGGAAATCTAGTATAGGCCTAACTACCTGTTTCGAGGGTTAGCTAAAACTAAAGGTCGATCTCGAACGAGATCTTCTGTGTTGGTCGGTGCTATTACGTCCAACTTGCTCATCCTTGAGATGTTGCTGATCCTTGATCACCGGAGGGGGGTGGTACCTACAAGAGACTCCGATGCTTAAGTTAGCATGGGCTTTGAGTAGGTTTTTATGTAGAATCAGAGTATGAGTTATACCTGGGTGCTCCAGCATATTTATAGTAGTGTGGGGTGACCTCCCTTAAGATAAGTTAGTTATCTTATCTTATCTTTTGTGGGTGAGTCCCTTTTGGGCCTTTTTGGGCCCTTATAGCAATTCGTCCGAACTCTTTGGGAAGAGGTCGGTGTCGACCAACCTTTAAGAGGTCGGTCATTTTTGTCTTCATCCAACTCAGCTCGCCTAGCTCGACCCATGGTATGAACAGTGCCTCTGCTCGAGTTCGATCTTTCCCTTGAGGTCGTGTCTTTAGACTTCGACCCCTTTGAGGAAGTCGTGCTTGAGCATTTGTTTTTGGTTGATCTCCTGTATAACTCTTGTTAGGTTTGTTTTTGCTTGAATGCGAAGCATTTCTTCTTTTTAATTGTAGCGCCAATGTTCCACTTTCTTGGGAATGTGCGAGGGCTTTAAAGGCTCATTTAATTTCCTTTTGTCGTTTCTTCTTTCCCTCTTTTACATTTCATTTTGAAATTAAAGAAGTTTTACTCTCACTTTCAGTTTCTTCCTCCCTTTCACTTCTTCACTCATTGTTTGCTAGATTTTTTGTTGATCTGGCTTTTCTAATTTCACGCCCCAAGCTTCCTACCTTCTTTGCTTAAGAGCATTTGTTGGTGCGGATTTGTCAGCATTTTTGCGTGAGCCTTCTCTCGCGCTTGTTCTTTTTTCTCCACCGGTTGGTATTCTTCTTCTTTTTTTATGCCTTGATAGTCGTCTTTATGTATGCTTTTACTGTTGCATGTCCGTCTTTTACATGCAAAGTTTTCATCTATATTGAGTTTGCTTTGTGAAGGTTGAACCTTTCCGGAAAGATTGCATCTTTTGTGCACTTATCAAAGTTTGTGATTTTCTTTATCCCTGCTGCTCCTATTTTAGGAAGATGTGCACTTTTTAGGTCTCTGCTTGCTATCTCTAGTAGTTTGCTTTTGTTTGAGATTTGTAGGGTTTTTGATTTTTTGCGTTTGTTTTTGTGTTCCCGTACTGTTGCCTCCAAAGGGTGCCCCTGGTTTTGCTGACTATTCCTTATTTTCGTAGACCCTGGGGTGCCCTTTTTGTTGCCCTACCTCTTTGTTTAATTGGTTGTTCCTTCTCTTTTCGATTCTGTCCGAGTTGTTTAGTAGTGACCCCTTGTTATCTTCTTTTGCTGTAGGTGTAGTTTGCCATATGTCTTCCCGAAAAAATATTGTTGAGATGTCTACCAAGATCCCTGCTGGCATGGCCAACTGGCTGGACTCTATAGTCCTGATTCATGTTACCGTGGCAGATCCATAATACTATGACAAACTTAGGCAATTTCATAAGATTTGTAGTAATAGGGAGGATGAGAAGAATTATGAACTGGTGTCGCCTGACCCTGAGGAGAAGGTTAGTTTCCCTTCCTTAACTCAGGAAGAATGGCCCTTTTTCTATGCTTATGACTACTTTTTTAGTCAGCTGAATATCACCATCCCTTTTACCGCTTTTGAGACCGAACTGTTGTGGAACTGTAATGTGGCCCCTTCTCAGCTTTATCCAAACTCCTGGGCCTTTGTAAAGATCTTTCAGTTACTTTTTTAGTCAGCTGAATATCACCATCCCTTTTACCATTCAACTTTTTCTTTTTCTCTTTGTTCTGACAAAACCTGGGGTGGCCAAGAAAAAAGTTTCTTGGATTTCTTTCCGGGCTACCTAGGGGAAGAAAGTATTTTTGATGTTTGATGAGTCTTTCTGGGATTTTAAGAACTACTACTTTAAGGTCCGAGCTATTCAGGATGCTCGACCTTTTTTTTAGATGAAAATAACGAGCTAACCTTTCCTTTATGGTGGCAAAAGGATCCAGTAGTCCTCAAATATCCTTGGGGGAGTTTAGACGAGGTGGAACAAGCTTTTGTGAATGTTTTAGAGGAGCACTGGGGGGAGCCTCCTCATCTAAATAGAAAGAGATTTCTAGGAGATTCTTCCCTCCTCAGTGCCGAGCTAGGTAGTGCCCGAGCTCTTATTTTCTGCAAAGTGTACTTTTGTATCGACCTGGAATTCTGTCTTCATCTGTGATTGTAACTATTTTCTTTGACTTCCTTTTCAAAAATGGTGAAATCTACAGACTCCATGAAGGCTTTCCGTAGGGTTAAGAAGGCGACGACTGCGCAAAACTTGACAGCGAAGACCCCAGGAGAAGGGTCTTCTCAGGTGCCCCCGAAGAAGCTGACTTCTGACACTTCAGGCCTGAGGAAGATCATTCCGATTCGGACGATTCCATCTGACCCTGTTCAACTGACCTCTGGTGATGCCTCCTCCATTACTGCTGCTGGTCCTCCTCCAAAGTGGCAAAAAACTATTGGTACTTATGATATGAATAGCCAGAATTTTGATGGTGTGGGTTTTACCACTGAGGTAATATCTCCTCATGGTAAAGTTCCATTAGATGATGTGTCCATTCTTCGTCATCTGGATTTTATTACTAGTAATAGTATTCAGATGGCCAACCTGAGTGCGGCCTTATTTCGTGTTGTCCGGGATTCTCCAGTTCATGCGACTATGGCTTTTACGGAAGATGCCAAGTCGGAGTTTGATAGAATTAAGGGCTTGAAGGATGAGCTAGATGCTAGGGTGGCTAAGTTGGAGTTGGATGTAGAGAAGAAAAAATCTCGTGCTACTGCTGCTGAGGCAACTGCAAATCTGGCTGAAGAAACAGTGAAAAAGTACAAGGAGAGCTACACCCGTACCTATAGTGAGCTGCTAGAAATTAAGGAGAGGCTTTAGTCTACCCAGGCTGATTACGCCGAGCTCCAGGGTCACATGGTGGATACTGTGACCGATGCATATGAAAATTTGAAGGCCCAGGTCCGGGTTCTTGCCCCTGAGCTCGACCTCACTTTATTCAGTCTGGATAATGTAGTGGAGGACGGCATGATCGTGCCTGCCCTTGATGATGATGATGAGGGTCCTCCTCTTGTGCCACGAGGGAAAGCCTCAGCAGCTTCAGCTTCTTCCGTCCCTTCAGAGGTCGACCATCTAGAGCTCGAGCCCGATGTGCAAATCCTGAACCGACTGGATGGAACTGTTGATGCTATCCCAATCTCGACCATTCCTCCTCCTCCAGCCAAGGATGCTACTACTGGGGAGAATTTGGATCCTCTATAACTTTCTGTGTTTGTATTATAGTCCGACTTGTGGACTTTTGTTTATGTTTTTGCCAGTCCTGTTTATATTTGACTTTTTCTGACATTTTGTTGCTTCTTTGCAACTTTTATTTTGGAAAACAAACATTTAAACTCCTGGGCTGCTGATAAACCCATATTTTATGATATATATTGTGCTCAATTTGAGTGATTTATTCAATCCTTCACCCACTTATTCATGTTAATTGCATGGTTTTACTTTCCCTTCCTTATTATGTGATGTATGTGAAAAACATGTTTCTTATGCTTTAAAAATAATTATTTTAATTACCTTTTACTTCCATTCGATGCCGTGATTCGTGTGCTGAGTAGTTTCAGATCTTCTAAGGCAAGAATGACTTAAAGGATGGAAAGGAAACATACAAAAATGGAAGGAAAGCACAAAACAGAGTTTTTGAAGAAACTGGAAGCGACGCGATCGCATGGGCGACGCGGCCGCATGCCAGCGCAAAATGGTATTGACGCGACTGCGTGATTGACGCGGACGCATGACTGAAGTGACCGTGTGACAAAGAAAACTCCAAATGACGCGACCGCGTGACAGAGGCCACGCACCAGAAAGTACATAAAACACTCTCAGCGATTTCTAAAGCTCTTTTTGGCCCAAATCCAAGTCCAGAAGGCACAGATCAGAGGTTATGAAGTGGGGGAATGCATCCATTCAAAGGAGAGTCTCTAATTAGTTACTTTTCATGAATTAGATGTAGTTTTGAGGGAGAGGTTCTATCCTCTCTCTTTTAGGATTTAGAATTAGGATTTATTTTGCTTTCAGGAATATCTCTTTTTATCAGGTTTAACATCCCTTTTTATTTATCTTGATAATTTAGTTTATGAATTCTTCTATGTTACAAATTATTCTTTGAATTAATGTTATTTGAGGTATTTCAGTTTATTATTGCTCTCTTTCATTTATGTTACTGTTGCTTCCAATCTGAAGACATTTTTATTCCAGTAGATTTACTTTTTCTCTTTTGGTCTTGGTTAAGAAATCAGTAACTCAGGAGTTATCAAACTCAACGTGATCGATAATTGTTATCTTTGCTAATTGAATTGAACTTCAAAAATCCCAATCTTTTTCTAGGAATTAATTAGGATTTGAAGATCAAACTAATTAGTCACTTGACCTTCCCTTGCTCTAGTAAAGGTTAACTAAGTGGAATTAAGATTCAATTTTCATCATCATTGATAAGGATAACTAGGATAGGACTTCCAATTTCTCATACCTTGCCAAAAGTGTGTTTTACGGTTATTTATTTCTTTATTAGTCTTTTACTTATTTTAATTGCAATTTAAATTACTTGTTCCTCATCTTCAAAATCCCGATTTACAATCTTCATAACCAATAATAAGAACATACTTCCCTGCAGTTCCTTGAGAAGACGACCCGAGGTTTAAATACTTCGGTTATCAATTTTAAAGGGGTTTGTCACTTGTGACAACCAAAACGTTTGTACGAAGGGATTTCTGTTGGTTTAGAAACTATATCTACAATACGACTATTTTTATAAAATTCTTTAGTATAAAAAATCTTAACGTCAGCTGCCTTTTAGGCAGCCTTTGAGTCTTTAATGCTTTGAAGGATGCATTTTGCTGATATGCTAGTTAAACCTTTAATACTTGTAGGTTTTCCTTTGAAACACTTGAGGTTTTATAGAGGTTCGGTACTTTTTTATCCGACCTCTTTGTAGTGTGAGTTCTTATCCTTGCCTTTTGGATCATGCCTTTCTTTGAGTTTGTGTTGTCCGTCCTCTGCTTTGGCAAAGTGATCCTGGTGGCTTGGTGTCCGGGCTTTCAGTAACTTGTCCGACAACTTTTTAGTGTTCTATAGAACCTTTTTAGTTAGTTCGAACGACTTCTTTGTAGCCCTATTTCGAGATTGTTCCTTTGTTGATCGGAGTTGTTCCCCTTTTAGCTTAGCACGTTTGATCCTCAGGTTGTTTTCAACCTCTTTTGCTCTTATTATTTCCTTAAGGTCATGCTTGCTTCGTAAGGTCGCCCCCTTGGTTGATTTTTGACGTGAGCTTTTTAGTCATGTTCCAACAACTTTTTTGGTAGTGTTCTAAGGGAACCTGATGAGAGGATTTTTCTGTGTTTAGAATTTCACAAATGAATTCTCATTGCAAGTATAGTTTCTAAACTAACAGTAGTCCTTTCATACAAAAATTTGTTTGTCACTAGTACAAACTCCTAAATTTATAAACCGAAGTATTGAACCTCGGGTCGTTCTCCCTTGGAATTGCAATAGAGTGTCTTATTATTGGTTGAGTTATATTTGGGGTTTTTGAGATTTTAGACAAGAAATGTAAATGGAAATGAAAGTAAACTAACAACTAGGAAGGCTCTTGGTAAGGTTGTGAGAATTAGAAGTCCTATCCTAGTTATCCTCCTCAATTGTGATCATAAATTGTCCATTACTACCATCTAGTTAACCTCTAACCATGGAGGAAAGTCAAGTGGGTGAATCAACTTGATTCCACAAGTTCTAGTCAACTCCCAAGGGAAAGACTAGCGTTAGTGATATCCAAATCAATTAGCAACTTCTAATTATCGATCAACAAAGGAATTAGATAACTCAAGCATTACTAATTACTCTACCTAGGCCAAGAGGGATAAAATCTATACTAAAGTCCAACCAAGCATTTCATCAAACACTTGGGAGGCACAAAAGAAAAGCATAGTAAATTGGTACAAGAATAAAATCTAGCAACAATTGAATGTAGGAAATTAACAACAACAATCAAAGAAAACAATATCTACATGAATTACCTCAAATTGCATTAAGTGAAAATAGAATGAACAAGAGTAGATCTACAAAAAAATAGAAGAAAGTAATAACAACAATAGAAGAATGATGAATGTAACAACATAGAATTGAAAGGTAGAAGAAGAAGAAAGCATGAATTAAAACCTAGATCTAGATTATTAAACTAAACCTAATCCTAATTCTAATTCTAGAGAGAAGTGAGAGCTTCTCTCTCTAAAACTAAAACTAAACTAATCCTAATGTGTGTTATGATCCATGATGATCCTCCCCCTTTCAATCCTTGGTCCTTTTGAGTGTTTTGGCGCCAAAGATGACTTGGATTGGGCCCCCTAGGCCTTGAGAATTCGCTGGCCTCATCTTCATTAAAAAATCATAAATCAACACCGACGCGTACGCGCACAGCACGCGTACGCGTCCATGGGCGACTTCGCAAGGTGCGCGTAAGCGCCTGGTGCGCGCACGCGTCCATGGCCGAGTTCAACTATTTGGCTTTTCATGATCCTCTCCACTTGCATGCTTCTTTCCCTGCTCCCTTGATTCATTCCTAGCCTTTTTCAACCTGAGATTACTAACAAACACATCAAGGCAACTTATGGAATCAAGGAGAAGTTAAAATTATCTAATCAAAGAACAAAAGGCATGCTTTTTACACTTAGGCACAAATAAGGGAGAGATCACAAAATCATGCTTAATCATTGGCTAAATGTGAGAAAAGGTTAGCAAAACACTCTAAATCCAACACAAGATAAACCCTGAAAATGGGGTTTATCAGAACCTTTTCTTTATAGTTTGTTTGGACGACTCTTTAGCCCTTATTTGTGCTTTTGCTTTTTAAGTAGTGTCTCTTTGGCAAGACTTGTACTTTTATAGCTAGGAACTTTTGAGCCTTAAGTTGTTTTTCAACCTTTTTGGCTTTTTTGTTTCTTGAGGTCGTACCTGTACCCTTCTTGACGTCGACCTGTACGACTTCCTTACTCGGGCTTTTCAGTCATGTTCCAACAACTTTTTAGGTAGTGTTCCGATAAGGAACCTTTTCTTTGTATTTTGTTTGGATGACTTTTTTAGCGCCGTTTTGACTTGTGCTTTCGCTTTTTAAGTAATGTCTTTTTCGCAAGACTTGTACTTTTCAGCGAAGCACTTTTGGCCTTTGGTTTTTTAACCTTTCTTTGGCCTTTGGGAGGTGTCTTCGTACCTTTTCAATGTTCCTTTCATTGGTCCGACTTCTCTGCCGGGCCTTCTTAAGTTATTTTTAGTAGTCCATTTTTAGTCAGACCTCGTCAGGTCACTTTTTATGGTCTACTTTTTATAACTTCTTGCATTAACTTGCTTCTATCACTTTCACCTTTCCGACCTCCTTGTATTTGGGCGATGAATTTGATTTTCACCTTGCCGACCTCTTTGTAATCGGGTGATGAATTTAATTTTCACCTTGCCGACCTCTTTGTAATTGGGCGATTAATTTTTGCTTTTTATGAGCTTAGATTAATGTGTCTTGGTAGGAAACTTTTTAGGGAATTGGTGACCTTTATTCGAATAATAATGAGATAAAAACATAAATATAAGTATCTATATATGAGTGCTTACCCTTATAGGTCGGGCAGCTTCTTAGATCTCGGCCTGGCGCCTCGTCAAAAAACCTTTTCAGGAAAAAGAGTGCACCTTGACCTACCATCCTTTTCTAACTATAGTACCTTCTTAGGTTACAAGCGTGCCATGATCTTGGTAGCTCTCGCCCTTCGAGGTCGGACACCTTGTAGTAACCTTTTCCCAGTACTTCTGTTACTCGGTATGGTCCTTTCCAGTTAGCTGCTAGCTTCCCGTCTCCTGACCGACCTGCTCCGATATCATTTCGGATTAAGATTAGATCGTTGGTGGAGAAGCTTTGTTAGACTACCTTTTGATTATACCTCAGAGTCATTCGATGCTTTAGGGCTTCCTCTCTAATCTGAACTCTTTCTCGGACTTCTGGAAGTAGGTTGAGCTCCTCCCTTTGAGTTTGGGAGTTGGTATCTTCATTGTAGAGGATCATCCTAGGAGATTCTTCTTCTATCTCCATGGGAATCATTGCCTCCATTCCGTAAGCAAGTCGAAATGGTAATTCTCCAGTGGTTAAATGTGGTGTTGTCCGGTATGCCCATAGGACTTGCGGGAGCTCTTCAACCCAAGCTCCCTTTGCGTCCTGTAGTCTCCGTTTTAACCTGGTCAGTATGACTTTGTTGGCGGCTTCCGCTTGTCCATTGGCTTGTGGGTACTATACAGAGGTGAACTGGTGCTTGATTTTCAAATCAGCTACCAGATTTCTGAAGCCCGTGTCGGTGAATTGAGTGCCATTGTTTGTGGTAATGGAGTGTGGCACCCCAAACCTTGTTACAATGTTTCTGTATAAGAATTTTTGACTTCTTTGGGTAGTGGCAGTGGCCAAGGGTTCTGCCTCAATCTATTTTGTAAAATAATCTATTCCAACAATGAGGAACTTGACTTATCCTGATCCCAGGGGGAAGGATCCGAGGAGGTCGAGCCCCCATTTGGCGAATGGCCAGGGTGAAGTGATACAGATGAGTTCCACGGGTGGAGCTATGCGGAAGTTGGCATGCTTCTGGCATGGTGGGCATGTTTTGACAAACTCTGTTGCTTCCCTTTGCAAGGTCGGCCAGTAGAAGCTAGCTCGGAGTACATTTTTGGCGAGAGCTCGCACCCCAAGATGGTTGCCGCACATGCCACTGTGGACTTCTTCGAGAACATCCCTTGTAGTGGAGGTCGGGATGCATTTTAGGAGGGGCGTAGAGATTCCTCCCCTATACAGGACGTCATGTACTATAGTGTAGTACTGTGCTTCTTGTACTAACCTTTTTGCCTCCTTTTTGTCTGTGGGAAGCGTCTCCGACTTGAGGTAGTTGATTATAGGCGTCATCCATCCTTGGTTCTGTCCTGATATTGCTAGGATCTTTTCTTCCTCCAAGGGTGATGGACTTTGGAGTGTTTCTTGGATGAGGCTTCTATTATTGCCCCCTGGTTTAGTGTTGGCTAATTTTGAAAGTGTATCAGCTCGGGTATTTTGTTACCGGGGTATTTGTCAGACCTCATATCCCCTAAATTGTCTTAGCTGTTCTTTATTTTTTCAAGGTATTTTTTCATGGTGGGATCCTTAGCCTGATAGCTTCCTTCTATTTGCAAAGTGACTACTTAGGAGTCACTAAAAATGGTAAGTCTTTGAGCTCCCACTTCCCTAGCCAGCCTCAAACTAACCAATAGTGCTTCATACTCAGCTTGATTATTTGAGGCAAGGAACTCGAACTTTAAGGAGAGCTAGATTTGTGTTCCCTGATCGCTCACTAAAATGATGCCTACACCACTCCCGGTTTTGTTTGAGGAGCCATCCACATAAAGGCTCCACTCTGTGGGGTGCCCGGGGTGTTAGTGTATTCCGTGATGAAGTCGGCCAGGTACTGAGATTTGATAGCTGTCCAGGCTTCATATTTGAGGTCAAATTTGGATAACTCAACTGCCCATTGTAGGATTTTTCCAGCTAAGTCTATTTTCTGTAAGATCTCCTTTATGGGTTGGTTGGTCCGTACTCTGATGGTGTGAGCTTGAAAGTATGGTCGGAGTCGTCGGGAAGTGAGTATGAGGGCGTAGGCGAACTTTTCTATCTTTTGATAGTTTAATTCATCCCCTTGTAAAGCCTTACTGATGAAGTAGATGGGTTGTTGCCCACTTTCGTCTTCTCTGACTAGTGCTGATGCTATTTCCCGACTTTCTACGGCGAGGTGTAGTGTGAGGTATTCACCTTCCGGAGGTCGAGTAGGGACGGATGGTTGCCCCAGAAATTTCTTGAAATCTTGGAAGGCTTGTTCGCATTCTGGGGTCAACTCGAACCTCTTTCCCTTCCTTAATGTTGCATAGAAGGGGAGAGATCTTAAAGCTGATCCAGCTAGGAACCTAGACAGAGCCGCTAGTCTTCCATTGAGCTGCTGGACCACTTTGACACAGGTCAGATTTTCATGCAAAGTATGACCTGGCACTTATCTGGGTTTGCTTTGATTCCTCTTTGGGTGCACTTTGTGGGGTTAAGTCGCATATCATGCTTTCTTATGGTGTCGAACACTTTAGTGAGGTCGGATAACAACGATTCCTCACTTTGTGTTTTTACCAGCATGTCGTCTACATAAACCTCCATTAGCTTTCTGATGTGGTCGGCAAAGACTTTGTTCATCAATCTCTGGTATGTAGCTCCTGCGTTTTTGAGTCCAAATGGCATGACTATGTAGCAGTAATTTGCTTTTGGTGTTAAGAATGATGTTTTCTCTTGGTCGGGTTGATACATTGGGATTTGATTGTATCCTGAGTAAGCATCCATGAAAGAGAGGTACTGATAGCTAGACGAAGCGTCAACTTGTGTGTCGATGTTCGGGAGTGGGTAGGGATATTTTGGGCAGGCTTTGTTGAGGTCGGTGTAATCGGTGCACATCCACCACTTCCCATTTGACTTTTTGACCAACACCACATTGGCTAGCCATAATGGGTACTTTACCTCCCTTATGATCCCTGCCTCAAACAAGGCCTGTACCTGCTCCTCTATAGCTTGCGACCTTTCTGGGTCGAGCTTTCTACGTTTTTGCTGTACGGGCCGAGACCCTGGATATACGGTTAACTTGTGGCACATTAGTCCGGGATCAATACCAGGCATGTCGGCTGCCTTCCATGCAAAGAGATCGGAGTTATCCTTTAGGAGCTTTATTAGTAGTTCCTTTAGGTCCTCTTCCAGATTTGCCCCTATATTTGTTGTTTTGTCTAGAGTGTCTCCAATTTGAACTTCTTGGGTTTCACTTTCTGGCTGAGGGCAGAGTTCTTCGCGAGCTCGAATTCCCCCGAGTTCTATAGTATCGGTTTCTTTTCCTCTGGGGTCACGTTTAAGGTTCAGACTTTCGTTGTAACAGCGTAACGCGAGTTTTTGGTCTCCCTTTATAGTAGCGATCCCTTCCGGAGTGAGGAACTTCATGCATAGGTGTAGAGTGGAGACCACGGCGGCGAGCTGGTTTAACGTTGTCTGACCTATTAACGCATTGTAAGCTGAGCTTACGTCGACTACAATGTAGTGTATGCTTAACGTCCTAGACCGAGTTCCTTTTCCAAAGGTTGTGTGTAGTGGGATGTACCCTAATGGCTGAGTTGGGGCATCTCCTAGCCCAAATAGGCTATTTGGATATGCTCTGAGTTCTTTTTCGTGTAAGCCAAGTTTGTCGAAGGCGGATTTAAACCGCAGAGCTTCCTTGGTCAACTACTGTTTAGTGGAGGTCGGCATTGGCAAGTATTATGGTGACTACCTGGTGCACGAAATCGTGATTCACACTTTTCACAACTCTGCACAACTAACCAGCAAGTGCACTGGGTCGTCCAAGTAATACCTTACGTGAGTAAGAGTCGATCCCACGGAGATTGTTGGCTTGAAGCAATCTATGGTTATCTTGTAAGTCTTAGTCAGGAGATTAATAATAAAAAATACTTTTGTTTATGAAAACTAAATAACATGAAATAAAGGTTACTTGTTATGCAGTAATAGAGAACAGATTGAGGTTTTGGAGATGCTCTGTCTTCTGAATCTCTGCTTTCCTATTGTCTTCTTCTTCACGCACGCAAGGCTCCTTCCATGGAAAACTGTATGTTGGTGGATCACCGTTGTCAATGGCTACCATCCATCACTGTCACCGCACGGCTAATCATCTTTTGGTTCTCACTCATGTTTGAGTAGAATCCATTGATTCTTTTGCGTCTGTCACTACGCCCAACACTCGCTAGTTTGAAGCTCGTCATAGTCATCCTTTCCCAGATCCTACTCGGAATACCACAGACAAGGTTTAGACTTTTCGAATCTCAGGAATGGCTGCCAATAATTCTAGCCTATACCACGAAGACTCTGATCATGAACCAGGAGGCTAAGAGATACACACTCAAGCTAGTACAAATAGAACGGAGGTGGTTGTCAGGCACGTGTTCATAGGTGAGAATGATGATGAGTGTCACGGATCATCACATTCATCAGGGTGAAGTGCGAGTGAATATATTAGAATAGAGACAAGCATGATTGAATGAAAAACAGTAGTAGTTGCATTAATTCATCGAAACACAGCAGAGCTCCTCACCCCCAATTATGGAGTTTAGAGACTCATGCCGTAGAGATACAATGTAAAACGTGAAAATGTCATGATATCCATAATAAATCTCTAAAAGTTGTTTAAATACTCAACTAGTAACCTAGGTTTACAGAAAATGAGTAAACTACTATAGATAGTGTAGAAATCCACTTCCGAGGCCCACTTGGTGTGTGATGGGGCTGAGACTTGAGGTTTACACGTGCCTAGGCTGTTTCTGGAGTTAAACGCCAAGTTGTAGCCTGTTTTGGGCGTTTAACTCCAACTTGTAACCTGTTTCTGGCGTTTAACGCTAGAATGCAACATAGAACTGGCGTTGAACGCCAGTTTACATCGTTTATCTTCGAGCAAAGCATAGACTATTATATATTGCTGGAAAGCCCTAGATGTTTAATTTCCAACACAATTAAGAGCGTGCCATTTGGGTTTCTGTAGCTCCAGAAAATCCATTTCGAGTGCAGGGAGGTCAGAATCTAACAGCATCTGCAGTGCTTTTTCAGCCTCTGAATCAGATTTTTCTCAGGTCCCTCAATTTCAGTCAGAAAATATCTGAAATCACAGAAAACCATACAAACTCATAGTAAAGTCTAGAAATGTGAATTTTGAATAAAAACTAATAAAAATATAGTAAAAAGTAACTAAATCATACTAAAAACTACTTAAAATCAATGCCAAAAAGCGTATAAATTATCCGCTCATCACAAAACCAAACTTAAATTGTTGCTTGTCCTCAAGCAACTGAAAATAAAATAGGATAGAAAAAAGAGAATATACTATAAATTCCAAAATATCAATGAAACTTAGCTCTAATCAGATGAGCGGGACTAGTAGCTTTTTGCCTCTTGAATAGTTTTGGCATCTCACTTTATCCATTGAAGTTCAGAATGATTGGCATCTATAGGAACTTAGAATTTAGATAGTGTTATTGATTCTCCTAGTTCCGTATGTTGATTCTTGAACACAGCTACTTTATGAGTCTTGGCCGTGGCCCTAAGCACTCTGTTTTCCAGTATTACCACCGGATACATACATGCCACAGACACATTTTATTACCCTTGCCTTTTGGTTTTAAGGGCTATTGGCTTTTTCTGCTTGCTTTTTTTTTCGCAAGCTTTTATATTCACTACTTTTTCTTGCTTCAAGAATCAATTTTATGATTTTTCAGATCATCTGATGCCAGGGCATTTTGGCCAGTTTCACTGACCTTTTCTTTACTGTTTTAGGGTAGTTTCATGCATTTTCTTAGGAAATAAGCAAGTTTTGGGTGGAATTTCACTTACATCTTTATTCAAGCATACATTGTGCACTTTACATGATTTCATGGGAATTTTGCATGAATTAGATGACAAATTGGATGATGCATGTCTCATGATGTGGATTAGAACTTTAATGCACTTTATTGCTTGATTTCAGGACAAAGGAAGCAAGAAAGAACCACGTTAGTCTAACTAACGTGACCACTAACGTGGAAT
>NC_029788.2:71318680-71322988 GCF_000816755.2 Arachis ipaensis | reverse complement strand
TGTGATGCCAGGGCATTTTGGCCAGTTTCACTGACCTTTTCTTTACTGTTTTAGGGTAGTTTCATGCATTTTCTTAGGAAATAAGCAAGTTTTGGGTGGAATTTCACTTACATCTTGATTCAAGCATACATTGTGCACTTTACATGATTTCATGGGAATTTTGCATGAATTAGATGACAAATTGGATGATGCATGTCTCATGATGTGGATTAAAACTTTGATGCACTTTATTGCTAGATTTCAGGACAAAGAAAGCAAGAAAGAACCACGTTAGCAGCCACGTTAGTTTTACTAACGTGACCACTAACGTGGAATGGGAGCTAGCTTGCAACGTTAATGAGAAAAGTAATCGTCAATAACGTCCTCGAAGCCATCATAGCCCACGTTAACTAAGTTAACGTGAACTCTAACGTGGAAGAAAGAAAGTGGAGCCAACGTTAGTGACACTCACCTTTGTCACTAACATTGGACCAAGCTCATATTGGCCACGTTAGCTTCCACGTTAACTAAGTTAACGTGGACTCTAACGTTGGGAACCAAAAGAATGGCCAACGTTAGTGACACTCACCATTGTCACTAACGTTGGACTAAGCCACCTTGAGCTATGTTAACTCCCACGTTAACTTAGTTAACTTAGTTAACGTGGAAGTTAACGTAGAGAAAGCAAAAAATCGCCAACGTTAGTGATGATGACAAGTCATCTTAGCCTAGTTTTACTAGCCTTTTTCTTATATTTTCCTTTGAATTATGCACTTTCTTGAGCCATAAGCAAGCTAATTTGGTGGATTTTCATGCTTCCTTTGATTTAATCAACCATAGATGAATTAATGCAATTTCATGAGGTTTTATGCTATAATTGTCACATATTATGAAAGGATGAATATCTCATGATTTTTAGCATAGCTTTGATGTGTTTGGTTGATTATTGATAGGTGAAGAAAGCTTGGAGAAAGGTTGAAGCAAGAAGGAATGGTTAGGAGGAAGAGAGGACAAAAAGTTTGAGCAAAAGTTTGCCTCAAACTTTAGCTCAAACTTTTGGATTAATTGAAAACGAACCAGGGAGCAAAAAGCTTGACCAAAAGTTTGCCTCAAACTTTTGGGCAAACTTTTGGGCAAAAAGCTGGAGCAAAAGTTTGCCTCAAACTTTTATGCAAACTTTTGGGCAAAAAGCTTGAGCAAAAGTTTGCCTCAAACTTTTTAGCAAACTTTTGGCATCACAAATCAACACCCTGGAGAGCAAAAGTTTGCGCCAACGTTTGCCTCAAACTTTTTGGCAAACGTTGGCGCATGAACAACATACCCTGGAGAGCAAACGTTTGCGCCAACGTTTGCCTCTAACTTTTTGGCAAACGTTGGCGCCATGAGTGTGCAAGGGGAGGCCAATGTTTGAGCAAAAGTTTGACCCCAAACTTTTGCCCCAACGTTGGTATCAGCAAAATGGGGCGGCTGATGTGAAAAGTTTGAGTAAAAGTTTGCCTCAAACTTTTACTCAAACTTTTACTCAAGTTTTCATGATTCCAAACCCGGTTTAATTCGGTTCTTCTCCAAACTCCAAGAGCAATCAACCAAGGCCTCTATCAACCCAATTCCATCAAGAGCAAAGGCCCAATTCAAGGCTTGAAGACCATTTGAAGAAAGTGTATAAATAGCTTAGGATTTACGTTTTAAGGGAGCTTTCCTTTTGAGTTTTCATAGAGAGTTTTCGGAGAGCTTTTGGTGTTGAGTGAATTTTAATTTCTAAGTCTCGGGGAAGGAGAATTGAATTCCCTTCCTCTTAGTTTTCTTGCTTTCAATTTCAATTACAATTGTCTTGGATCTTGGGTTGGAGAATTGGAGGAAATCTGTTTCAATCTCATCCTGAGACCTCTCTGTTTCTTTACTGCACAATTGAATTTAAATTTCTGTTAATTGCTTCTTCATCATCTACTTTCTCTGCAATTTACATTTCTAACGCAACAGCAACCATCCAAGGAACTACAGAGTTTAATGACAAGAGAGCCAATAACCAACACTCATTTGAGACACCACAGAATGCAACTTCAGAAAAGGAAGTAATAAATCTTGAAGGAATAAAGGCAGTCATGAATCAAAACAAACAGCTACACCAGCAAACTCAGCAACAATTGGAGTCAATAGCTAGACAGATTGATTTTCTACATCCTACTACAGTGAATGCACAATTTCCACCATGGAAACCACATTCCTATCTGAGAATGAGGGAATCTCAACATCAGGAACAAAGGGACTTCAACTACAACAACCCCAGTTTCCCAAACCTGCAAAAACACCACCATACCAACAACAATCACTACATACCACCATACTACCCACCCTTCCAACCCCCAACACCCCACAACCAACCAATCTCACAAGACTCTCAGAGGATCACCAATCTGGAGATCTTAGTAGAGAGAATGATGACACATTAAGAGATAATAAGCAAACACCAGGAGGCCTCACTCGGTAGAATTGAGAGGCAAATGGAACAATTAGCTAAGAATCTCACAGAAATGAGTGATAAGAGGGCTAAAGGAAAAGAATCACTCATCCAGGATGAGCATCACAAAGCAAAGCCTCACTTAGGAGGACAAGGGGACAAGGAGAAGGAAGCTCAGAATCTGAACTGAGCAAGCACAGAGGATGTCAAGCTAGTGACAATAAAAGAGCGCTTGTTGGGAGGCAACCCAACCGGAGGTAACTATCTTTTCATATCTATTTCAATAAAAAGGTTAATTAGTTTTATCTATATTGCAAGAAGCTAAGTTTGGTGTTGCACACCAAAATAATCTAAGGGAGAATGAAGGATTCTAAGTTTGGTGTTCCACCAAAATCCCATCATAAAACACATTCTCACTTTCTGCATAATGCTGGCTTCAAGAATGTTGGATGAACTAGTTAACTATTCTGCTGTTTCCTAGTTTTCAGTTTTATTGCTTTTGAAAAAAAAAGAAAAAGAGTTTCACACATGGTTAATTCGATGCATGAGAACCATTGGCAAGGTACTAAGTTTGGTGTTCCCATACCAAAGTAAGTTCAAAAGCCCACAAATAAATCATGCAAGCTAACCATTTCTTCTTTCAAGTGCTTGGGGAACAAGCAACCTTCAATATCACTGCAGAGTACCATACAAACTTTTGGGAAGATTAAGCATCATCAACCAAAGAGATGAAAAATGAACGGGAAGGCCAACACTAATGATGATGAGAAGAAGGAAAGCAAGCGAACTCCAAAAGGTTGTATTGCTAAGTGATTGTTTTACATCAAGCACTGCTATGATTGAAAGTGATATAATACCCCTGCCTGTCTGCATAGTATAGTTCTCTATAATTCAATAAGCAAGATGCTTGATCATTCACAACATTTTTCTCTTCAAAACTTGTTTGCACTCAATATTAAAAAAAAATGCATCACATGAAAGTTCTTTGAAAAGAAGGATTGAGGAATTAAACAATTTTGAGGCAAGCAAAAGATTAGGAGAAGTGGCGGTTCTAGTTGTATGATTATGTATTGAGGTTGCATGCTTATGAAAACTTGCATGGGAGCTCATAGGCAGGATATGAAGTTTAAAGAAGTATTGTGGAGATTCTCAAAAATCTATTGATCCAAGAAGCAGCAAACAAAACAAAAGAAAAGAAAGAAAATACAAAAACAAAAAGAACATGGCCCAAGGCTCTGAGCATCAATTACTAGGCAGAAAAAGAAAGAAGAAACAAAACTCAAAGAGTTGTTAGCCTAGTAAATGCTTGTGGTTGAGTTGTGTCAAAGAAAGAGGCTTGAGCAAGTAAATCCTAAGGGGTGCTTCAACACCTAATACCTTAAAACCAACTGGTTTAGGAGTATTGATTGAAAGCTTATCTAAAGAGCCGCTTTGAGACATGACACTTAGAGTCGAGGCCAAAGCACAGAAACTATAAGCTGCTTCAAGGTGGCTACATATAAAGAGATCTCCATGATACCATTTGGATGAAAATCCTAAGACTTAAGACTCCCAATATGTGAGGACTAGTAAGCACTGAAGCCCTTGTATGAGCATATAATTTAGAGTTCACCCCACTGTTACTTGATCACTTCACTCACAGGACCTGACAAGTTGTTCTTCAATCCGTCTTAATTGAAAGAACCTCTGTGCATAATTAGTTTCCTTGCTTGGTGACAAGCAAGCTTTAAGTTTGATGTTGTGATGACAAGTCATCTTAGCCTAGTTTCACTAGCCTTTTTCTTATATTTTCATTTGAATTATGCACTTTCTTGAGCCATAAGCAAGCCAATTGGGTAGATTTTCATGCTTCCTTTGATTTAATCAACCAT
>NC_029788.2:71313594-71318640 GCF_000816755.2 Arachis ipaensis | reverse complement strand
CAAACGTTGGTAGCAGCAAAATAGGGTGGCTTATGTGAAAAGTTTGAGTAAAAGTTTGCCTCAAACTTTTACTCAAGCTTTCATGATTCCAAACCCGGTTCAATTCGGTTCTTCTCCAAACTCCAAGAGCAATCAACCAAGGCCTCTATCAACCCAATTCCATCAAGAGCAAAGGCCCAATTCAAGGCTTGAAGACCGTTTGAAGAAAGTGTATAAATAGCTTAGGATTTAAGTTTTAAGGGAGCTTTCCTTTTGAGTTTTCATAGAGAGTTTTCGGAGAGCTTTTGGTGTTGAGTGAATTTTAATTTCTAAGTCTCGGGGAAGGAGAATTGAATTCCCTTCCTCTTAGTTTTCTTGCTTTCAATTTCAACTACAATTGTCTTGGATCTTGGGTTGGAGAATTGGAGGAAATCTGTTTCAATCTCATCCTGAGACCTCTCTGTTTCTTTACTGCACAATTGAATTTAAATTTTTGTTAATTGCTTCTTCATCATCTACTTTCTCTGCAATTTACATTTCCTTTGCAATTGTTCTTGTTGGATCTAGGAAGGCATTGAGATCTAGACTTGGTTATCTAGTCTCTTGAGTCCTGAGATCTGAATTCTCATTTTACTTTCTCTGTTTAACGCTTTTCATGCTCATTTACAATTTTGTTTTTAGATCCGATTCAATCCAAGTCATCTTCTATTTCTCTGTTTGTTGCAATTTTACTTTTCCTTGTTTAATTTCTGCAATTCCAATTCCCAATTCCCTTTACAATTCAAGCCATTTAAATTTCTTGCACTTTAAGATTCTGCAATTTACATTTCTTGCGTTCTAAGTTTCTGCCATTTAATTTCTTGTTCTTTAAGATTCAGCACTTTAAATTTCAGTTCTCTTTAATTTCATGCAATTTACCCATTCCCTTTACTTCCCATGCAATTTAAATTCTGCAAATCACAATTCACTCAACCAAATCTTGATCCACTTGACTAAATCAACCACTAAACTAAAATTGCTCAATCCTTCAATCCATGTGTGATCGACCTCACTCCCGTGAGTTATTATTACTTGATGCGACCCGGTGCACTTGCCGGTGAGTTTTGTGTCGGATCATTTTCCGCACATCAAGTGACACTCACCTTTGTCACTAACGTTGGAATGAGCCACAATGAGCCACTAGAGCCACGTTAACTCCCACGTTAACTTAGTTAACGTGGAAGCTAACGTTGAGGATAGGATGATGAGCCAACGTTAGTGACACTCACCTTTGTCACTAACATTGGAGATGGCTATCATTACCACGTTAGAAGCCACGTTAACTTAGTTAATGTGGACTCTAACATGGGAAGTAGGGGCACCTTGGAACGTTAGTGACAAAGGTAAGTGTCACTAACGTTCTCGAAGAATTGGCAAGCCTACGTTAAGAGCCACGTTAACTAAGTTAACGTGAACTCTAACGTAGGGGGAGGGAGGACTCTCAACGTTATTGGAAAAGGTGAGTCCCAATAACGTGTGCGAAGGATCAAGAGGCAACGTTAGTGGTCAAGTTGATGCCACTAACGTTGAAGTTAATGTGGATCATCCCTGGGTGAGGAACGTTAGTGAAAAAGGTGATTGTCACTAACGTTATCGAACCCACACTCTCACTTAACGTTAACACCACTAACGTCCTGAGCTAAAGACTCTGCAAATCTCAAATCAAATTCTGCTTCGCTCAACTAGAACATTCCTCTAATTAAAGTTGCTTGACCAATCAATCCCTGTGGGATTCGACCTCACTCTATTGTGAGTTTTTACTTGACGACAATTCGGTATACTTGCCTAAGGAAAATTGTTGAGAGACAAGTTTTTGTGCATCATTATCAATAACATTTCTCCTTTTCATCATTCTTTCAAGAGCCAACATATTTAACATTCATAAACAACAATATCAAAAGACATATGCACTGTTCAAGCATTCATTCAGAGAACAAAAAGTATTATCACCACACCAAAATAATTAAACTAATTTCAAGGATGAATTCGAAATCATGAACTTCTTGTTCTTTTGTAATTAAAACATTTTTTTCATTTAAGAAAGGTGATGGATTCATAGGATGTTCATAACTTTAAGGCATAGACTCTAATCTTTATTTATTATTTAATGGAATTAATATAAATTAGGCATAAAAGCAGACACTTAGTAATAAAAGAAAAGAAACTAAAGACATAAAGACTAATGACTTCTAATTTTAATACTCATGTACTCTTAAAATAGATAAAAGGTTATCACAGAGTTAGGACTCAACAACCTTTACTTTGGGAGGTAGATGCCTCTTTAATCTGTGGGGTGCTTGGCCCTTCAAGAGATAGCTTCTGGCGCTTCACTTCTTTCAGTTCACGCCCTTGCTCTTCTTATTCCCTAAGCAGTTTGCAGAGCATGCTGGTTTTATTTTGCTATTCTTTCTTCAGTTGATCCATAGCTTCTTGCAACTTGGTGATAGATGCTTCTAGGCACCCCAGTATTCAAGTTGAGGAATTTACGAGAGGAACTCCTGTGCTCTCCTCTTGATGGGGTCGTCCTATACTTGTCCTTCCATTGACTTTTTGGTGATTGGTTGCTCAACTGAGATATACTCATCTACTCCCATTTTTACCCCAGCATCTTTACATAACAGAGAGATCAAGCTTGGATAAGCCAATTTGGCATCTTTGGAGTTCTTGTTTGCAATTTTGTAAAGCTCACAAGAAATCAGCTGATGAACTTCCACTTCTTTTTCCAGCATAATGCAATGAATCATCACAGCTCTTTTGATGGTGACTTCAGAGCGGTTACTAGTGGGCAGTATAGAGTGCCCAATGAAGTCCAGCCAGCCTCTGGTGACTGGTTTGAGATCTCCTTCTTTGAGTTGGTTTGGGACACCCTTTGTGTTGGTTGTCCATTTGGCTCCAGGGAGGCATATGTCCTCTAGGATTTTTTCCAAGCTCTGATTTGGTCTCATTATTCTCCTATTAAAGGAGTCTGGGTCATCTTGCAGTTGAGGCAGCTTGAAGATCTCCATTATTTTGTCAGGGTGGGTGTGAACAATCTTCCCTCTGACCAGAGTTCGATAGTCATAGAATGCAGTTCTAGCTATTCTCTGCCTGTCTGTCTACCACAGATTAGAGTAGAATTCCTGAACCATGTTTCTTCCCACCTTTGTTTCAGGATTAGCTAGGATTTCCCAGCTCCTGTTTTGAATTTGCTCTTGGATCTCCGGATATTCGTTTTCTTTCAGATCGAATTTAACTTCTGGGATCACTGACCTTAGACCTATTATTTTGTAATAATGGTCTGAATGTTCTTTGGTTAAGAACTTCCCTTGATTCCAAAGTGATTTTAGAATATTCTCTTTCTTGCCTCTTGAGTTGGTTTGTTTTCCCTTAGGAGCCATGATCTTGGTCGGTATTGGCTTAGTGATCACAGATAAACACACCAAACTTAGAGGTTTGCTTGTCCTCAAGAAAAAGGAAAGAATGGAGAGGGATAGAGGGAGAGCCAAGTTCGAATTTGTGGATGAGAGGGGGGAGGCCGAACGAGGATTTAAAGGGGAAGGGGTGGGTTTTCGAAAATATTTTAAAAAGATATGATAGAAAATATGATTTGGAAAAGATAAGTAAGATAGGAAAAGATGTAATTTAAAATTGAAAAGATATGAAAGATATTTGAAAAAGATAGATTTGTTCTAAAAATATTGTGAAGATTTGAAAAAGATATTGATGAGTTTGAAAGAAAAAATTTTTTGAAAAAGATAGATTTGTTTTGAAAAAAGATTTGAGAAGAGGTTGAAGAAGAATTGAGAAAGATTTAATTTTAGGATTAAGATATTTAAAAGTTTTTTGGAAAAAAGTTTGAAAAATGAAAGTTTGGGAACATGTTTATGCAAGAAAAATGGATGGAAATATGAAATTTTGAAAAAAAATCCAAGTTGGGAACAAAAACTTCCTCCCCTCCATAGTCCTAGCGTTAAACGCCCAACTGCTGCTTGTTTTGGGCGTTTAACGCCCATCTATAGCCTCTTTTGGGCGTTTAACGCCTAGCTGTTGCTTCTGGCTGGCGTTAAACGCCAGAAATCTTTCATTACTGGGCATTTTTCTGAATGCCCAGGATGCTGCAAGTATGGCGTTAAACGCCCAGAATGGTACCCATTCTGGCGTTTAACGCCCAATTGTACCTCTTACTGGCGTTTTCTTGCCAGTGAGCTTCTTTTTCCTGTTTTGTACTCTGAATCCTTGACAAACCCCAATTTGACGGTTTGTTTTGTATTGATTTTTGGGGATTTTATCACCTTTTACCCATATTTATTCAAGAAATAGCATGGTTTTGTATATTCTCCTTTAATTGTGCTTGAATGTGAAAACATGCTTTTTAGGACTCAAAATAGCTAAATTTAATTCACCTTGATTCTATTAGATGCCTTGATATGTTTGTTAAGTGATTTAAGGTTTAGGAGGCAAAGATTGGATCAAGGGAATGAAGAAAGAAAGCATGAAAAGTTGGAGAACTCATGAAGAAATGAAAGAACCGGAAAGCTGTCAAGCCGACCTCTTTGCACTTAAACGACCATAACTTGAGCTACAGAGGTCCAATTGATACGGTTCCAGTTGGGTTGGAAAGCTAACATCCGGGGCTTCGAAATGATATAAGATTTGTCATAGTTACTACACGTATGGTGGCGCGCACGCGCAAAGTACGCGCATGCGCCGTTGCTGCCACCTAATTCACTTAAAGCAAAACGTGGCCAGCGATTTTAGAAGCCTTGTGGGCCCAATCCAACTCATTTCTGATGCTATTTAAGCCAAGGATTGAAAGGAAATCAATATACCTTTACATACTTTTACATACTTTTCATACTTTATGTGTTAGTTACCATTAGTTTAGTTTTGAGTTTAGTAGTGAGAGTTAGTTTCTAGAGAGAGAAGCTCCCACTTCTCTCTAGAATTAGGATTAGGTTTAGTTCAATAATCTTAGATCTAGATTTTAATTCATGCTTTCATCTCCTTCTATCTCTCAATTCTTTGTTGCTACATTCATCTTCTTCTATT
>NC_029788.2:71252582-71312363 GCF_000816755.2 Arachis ipaensis | reverse complement strand
CTTGTGACTTTCAAGAACCACCACCATATGCCTATGAGCCATACCCTCAACATAACCCTCAACCATACTCAAAAGCCACTTCTTACCAACCATCTTCATATGACCCCCGCGCGCCATGCGTGCGTACGCGTGGATTGAGAAGTTCCAACCTCCATACATTTTCCAGAGAGTTGTGCCTGCGCCGCGCCAACGTTGTGCCTCTGGCACAAACCCCACTTGCGCACACGCGCACATGACGCGTACACGCCAATCTCGAAATAAGCCAACGACGCGTGCGCGCCATGCGTGCGTACGCGTGGATGCCCTCTCTTCCATCCACTTCTTTTCTTTTCCCCTTTCCATTTCTTTCCTTCTCCTTTCTTCTTCCCTCCTTCTACCACTCATCAAACACCTCCAAACACCATTAATAACCATTTATTTTAGTTAACTAATTAGTTAGTCATTTAGTTGATAGTTAGTTTTAGTTAGTTTCCATTTCATTTTTTTCATTGTAAGTGTTGGATTGTTATTCTTGCTTACCATTAATTGCTACTGCGTATTAAAATGGGATGTTTCCTTAACATCATTATGTTTATAACCTTTGTTGGATTCTATGATTGAGGTTATATTTTGTTACTTGGTTTTGAGTTCTTCATGCTTACCTTTTGAAAAATACCAAGTGATGAGAATTGTCTTCGAGCTTATAACTCTTTTGAATTGCATGTTGTAGCTAGCCACCATGTGATTTGGATCCTTTTCCCTCGATTAGGCAATCTCTTGATGGATGATGTTGAGCATTTACCTTAATGCATTGTATTTCATGATTATATCCGTCCATATGTTTGACTTGAATGGTGACAAATTTCTAACTCCAATACTTTTGCATTTCATTCTAGGATTTTAGGATTTTTACTTGCATTTTCTTATTTTTGCATATGCATACACAATAAGCTTAGTCAAAATAATGAGAATTTTTCAAGATTTCTATCTATAGGGCATGTCAATTGATTTTAGTGAAAACTTTTCATAGAACTTGCTTGAATTATATATATTGTGGAATATGTTTTGAGCTAAGAACACAAGCTTGTGAGATTTGAGCCTAACAGTGTGGTTACATCTTACAACCACTTATTTTTCCTTCTTGTGTGCATTACTCTCTTTCTATGATTGTAATCTTTGATTTGTTTGATTCTTTATGTCCATTATTTTGTGTATTCATGCATTTATATGATTGAGGCCATCATTTTATTAGCTCACTTACCCAAATAGCCTTACCTTTTATCTTCCTTTGTTAGCTAAATTTGAGCCTACGCTTAACCCACTTATTCTTAATTTAGCACATTACAAGCCTTAAAGCGGAAAACAATAAAAGTCCTTATTTGGATCTTTGATTAGCTTAGGCTAGTGTGTGTGAGTATCATTCAAGTGTGGGAACCTTGGGACATTGGGTGAATAAAAGGGTATTTTGTATTGTTATTGAAAATATTGGGAATTGGATACATACTCATGTATTGATCAAATGTAAAACCTTATGCATTGAGGTTCTTGTATATAAAAAAAAAAATAATAAGAAAAACAAAAGAAAAAGAAAAGAAAAAAATAATATGAAAAAGAAAAAAAATAGAAAAAGAAAAAAAAGAAGAAGAAAAAAAAATAATAAAAGGGGACAAAATGCCCCAAAGCAAGGTCCAATAAAATCAATGCATAAGTGTGCGAAATGAAAAAAAAAATGCATGAGTATGTGAAAAAGTGAAGAATGGGTAGTTAGGTTAGAACTTAATTGTATAGGATGTCACAGGTTAGGTGGGAAGTCTAAGCTTATCAAAGATTCAAACCTCTTTGCACTTAAACGACCATAACTTGAGCTACAGAGGTCCAATTGATGCGGTTCCAGTTGGGTTGGAAAGCTAACATCCGGAGCTTTGAAACGATATAAGATTTGCCATAGTTGCTACACGTATGGTGGCGCGAACGCGCAAAGTACGCGCACGCGCCGTTGCTGCCACCTAATTCACTTAAAGCAAAACGTGGCCAGCGATTTTAGAAGCCTTGTGGGCCCAATCCAACTCATTTTTGATGCTATTTAAGCCAAGGATTGAAAGGGAATCAACTTTGTACTAGTGACAAACAACTTTTTGTATGAAAGGATTAGTGATTGGTTTAGAAACTATACTTGCAATGAGAATTCATTTGTGAAATTCTATACCATCAAAAATCCAATCGTCAATCCTTCTGTAACCCTGTGAACTTATGCAATTGATTCTTTACCTTGAAGATTATTTATATTAAACTCGTATAATTATTATTTAAATAAAAATAGGTTTTGCTAATAGCTGGGTTGCCTCCTAGAAAGCGCTTCTTTATTGTCTTTAGCTGGACCTTGCTGAGCTTTTAATCTAGCATCAGCCTTGAGCACTCTTGCTCAACATTGCCTTCAAGATAATGCTTGATTCTCTGTCCATTAACAATGAACTTCTTATTAGAATCAATGTCTTGAAGCTCCACATAGCCATATGGTGACACACTTGTAATCACATATGGTCCCCTCCACCGGGATTTCAGTTTCCCGGGGAATAGCCTGATCCTAGAGTTAAACAGTAGAACCTTCTGTCCTGGTTCAAAGACTCTAGATGACAGCTTTCTGTCATGCCACCTTTTTGCTTTCTCTTTGTAAAGCTTGGCATTTTCAAAAGTAGTGAGTCTGAATTCCTCTAGCTCATTTAGCTGGATCAATCTTTTTTCTCCAGCTAATCTGGCATCAAAGTTTAGAAATCTGGTTGCCCAGTAGGCCTTATGCTCTAGTTCCACGGGCAGATGACAGGCCTTACCATACACAGGCTGGTATGGAGAGGTCCCTATAGGAGTCTTGAATGCTGTTCTGTAAGCGCACAGAGCATCATCCAAGCTTCTCGCCCAGTCCTGTCTACGGGTACTTACAGTTCGTTCCAGGATTCTTTTTAGTTCTCTATTAGAGACTTCAGCTTGCCCGTTTGTCTGTGGATGATATGGAGTTGCCACCTTGTGGCTAATTCCATACCGGACTATAGCAGAGTAAAGCTGTTTGTTGCAGAAGTGAGTGCCCCCATCACTAATTAGTTCTCTAGGGACACCAAACCTGCTGAGGATATGTTTCTGGAGGAACTTCAGCACTGTCTTAGTATCATTAGTGGGTGTGACAATGGCCACTACTCATTTGGATACATAGTTGACTGCCACCAGAATATAAGTGTTTGAGTATGATGGTGGGAAAGGCCCCATGAAGTCAATACCCCATACATCAAACAACTCAATCTCCAAGATTCGTTGTTGAGGCATGGCGTAACCATGAGGCAGATTACCAGCTCTCTGGTAACTGTCACAGTTACGTATAAACTCTCGGGAATCTCTATAGAGGGTAGGCCAGTAGAAGCCACATTGGAGGACCTTGGTGGCTGTTCGCTCACCTCTGAAGTGGCCTCCATATTGTGACCCATGGCAATGCCATAAGATCTTCTGTGCTTCTTCTCTAGGCACACACCTACGGATTATTCCGGCTGCACAACTCTTAAAGAGATAGGGTTCATCCCACAAGTAGTACTTTGCATCAGTAATTAATTTTTTCTTTTGTTGCCTGCTGTACTCCTTGGGTATGAACCTTGCAGCTTTAGAGTTTGCAATGTCTGCAAACCATGGTGTTTCCTGAATGGCAAACAAATGCTCATCTGGAAAGGTTTCAGAGATCTCAATAGAGGGAAAGGACGCCCCTTCTACTGGTTCTATCCGGGACAGATGATCAGCCACCTAGTTTTCTGTCCCTTTTCTGTCTCTTATTTCTATATCAAACTTTTGTAGAAGCAACACCCATCTTATGAGCATGGGTTTTGAATCCTACTTTGTAAGTAGATATTTAAGAGCAGCATGGTCAGTGTACACAATCACTTTTGATCCTACTAAGTATGATCTAAACTTGTCAATGGCATAAACCACTACAAGTAATTCCTTTTCTGTGGTTGTGTAATTTTTCTAGGCATCATTTAAAACATGGCTAGCATAATAAATGACATGCAAAAGCTTGTCATGCCTCTACCCCAATACTGCACCAATGGCATGGTCACTGGCATCACACATTAGTTCGAATGGTAATGTCCAGTCTGGTGGAGAAATAACTAGTGCTGTGACCAGCTTAGCTTTCAGAGTTTCAAACGCCTGCAGACACTCTGTGTCAAACACAAATGGCGTGTCAGCAGCCAGCAGGTTGCTTAAGGGTTTTGCAAGTTTTGAAAAATCCTTTATAAACCTCCTATAGAATCCTACATGCCCCAGAAAGCTTCTGATTACCTTAACATTGGCAGGCGGTGGTAATCTTTCAATTACCTCTACCTTAGCTTGATCCACCTCTATTCCCTTGTTCGAAATCTTGTGCCCAAGGACAATCCCTTACATGCGCCACCCTGTAACTATTCTTGTAGGAACCAGTTCATTTTTTTCATTATGAACCACTGTCATGCCTCCCTTTTTGGGGACAACTTGGACAGGGCTCACCCAGGGGCTATCAGAAATGGGATAAATAATCCCAGCCTCTAGTAAATTGGTGACCTCTTTCTGCACCACCTCCTCCATGGCTAGATTTAGCCGCCTCTGTGGTTGAACCACTGGCTTAGCATTGTCCTCTAATAGGATTTTGTGCATGCATCTTGCAGGGCTGATGCCCTTAAGATCACTTATGGACCACCCAAGAGTTGTCTTGTGTGTCCTTAGCACTTGAAGTAGTGCTTTCTCTTCCTATGGATTTAAAGCAAAGCTTATGATCATCGAAAAAGTGTCACCTTCTCCCGGAAATGCATATTTCAGGGATGGTGGTAGTGGTTTGAGCTCAGGTTTAGGAGGTTTTTCCTCTCCCTGAGGAATTTCCAGAGGCTCTTTTATTTCCTCTGAATCCTCCAGATCAGGCTGAGCATCTTTAAAGATGTCTTCTAGCTCTGATTCGAGACTCTCAGCCATGTTGATCTCCTGTACCAAAGAGTCAATAAGATCAACTTTCATGCAGTTTTTTGGTGTGTCTAGATGCTGCATGGCTTTGACAGCATTTAACTTGAACTCATCCTCATTGACTCTCAAGGTTACTTCCCCCTTTTGGACATCAATGAGAGTTCATCCAGTTGCTAGGAAAGGCCTTCCTAGAATGAGAGTAGCACTCTTGTGCTCCTCCATTTCCAGCACTACAAAGTCAGTGGAAAATGCGAATGGCCCAACTCTGACAATCATGTCTTCAATCACGCCTGATTGGTATTTAATGGAGCCATCAGCAAGTTGGAGACATATCCAGGTTGGTTTGACTTCTTCAAGTAAACCAAGCTTTCTGATAGTGGATGCAGGTATTAGGTTGATGCTTGCCCCAAGATCACATAAAGCTGTCTTGGTGCAATTACCCTCTAATATGCATGGTATCATAAAGCTCTCGGAATCTTTAAGCTTTTCTGGGAAGCTTTTCAAAATAACTGCACTGCATTCTTCAGTGAGGAGAAATCTTTCAGTTTCTCTCCAATCCTTCTTATGATTCAAGATCTCTTTCATGAACTTGGCATAAGAGGGTATTTGCTCAAGTGCCTCTGCAAATGGAATCTTTATTTCAAGAGTCCTGAGATAGTCTGAAAAGTGGGCAAATTGCTTATCCTGCTCCTCTTGGCGGAGTTTTTGAGGATAAGGCATCTTGGCTTTGTATTCCTCAACCTTGGTTGCTGCAGGTTTATTTCATACAGAGGTGGTTGAAGGAGCCTTTTTAGTGGGGTTGTTATCAGCACTTGTGTGTGTCTGATCCCTCACTGGCGTTTGAATGCCAGGGTTGAAAGCTTGATTGGTGTTGGACGCCAACTTCTTACCTGTTTCTGGCGTTTGAACGCCAGAACTGAGCTTCCATTGGGCATTTGACGCTAGCTCCTTTCCTGTTTCTAGCATTTGAACGCCAGAACTGTGCATGGGTTGGGCGTTTAACGCCAGCTTTGCATCCTTTTCTGGCGTTTGAACGCCAGAGTTATTCCTCTCTGGGCTCTTACTGTCCTCAGAGGGATTTTGGATAGTGTTTTGCTCATCCTCTGTCAGTTGTTCTTCTCTTGGCTTTCTGATACTCTGAAGTGAGGTATTTAATGTTTTCCCACTTCTTAATTGAACTGCCTGGCACTCTTCTGTTATCTGCTTTGATAACTGCTGTTTTGTCTGATTCAACTGTGCTTCCATATTTTTATTAGCATTTTTAGTGCCTTGTAGCATCTCCTTGAATTCTACTAGCTGTTTTGTTAGAAAACACAATTGTTGATTGAGTTCAGCAACTTGTTCTGGAGGACCAAGTTCAGTAGATACTGCTTTAGCTTCTTCTTTTATGGAGGACCCACTACTTTTGTACAGATGCTGATTTCTAGAAACTATATCAATAAGCTCTTGAGCCTCTTCAATAGTTTTTCTCATGTGTATAGATCCGCCAGCTGAGTGGTCTAGAGATATCTGAGCTCTTTCTATAAGCCTATAGTAGAAGATGTTTAATTTCACCCACTCTAAAAATATTTTAGAGGGGCATTTCCTTAGCATCCTTTTGTACCTCTCCCAGGCATTGTAAAGGGATTCGTCATCCTCTTGTTTAAAGCCTTGGATGTCCAGCCTTAGCTATGTCATCCTTCTTGGAGGGAAATATTGATTCAGGAATTTGTTTGATAACTGTTTCCATGTTCTTATGCTTGTTGTGGGTTAGTTATTTAACCACCTTTTAGCTTAATCCTTTACAGCAAACAGAAACAGTAACAGCCTGTATACATCCTGATCTACTTCCTTGTCACGTACTGTGTCAGTAATTTGCAAGAATTATGCGAGAAACTCAGTAGGTTCTTCCTGTGGAAGACCGGAATACTGGCAGTTTTGTTGCACCATGACAATGTGCTGAGGATTTAGCTCAAAACTGTCTGCTTTGATGGGAGGTATACAGATACTACTCCCATATGCAGCAGTAATGGGGTTAGCATATGACCCCAGAGTCCTTCTGGAATGTTCATTTCCACTTAGATCCATGACGGAGAAAGGGAGATGATGTGAATTGCAAGTAAAATATATTTTTTTATTTTTGTATTATTTAATTAAAAATAACCGAAAAAATGAAATAAAATAAAGTAAAATAATTAGAAGATAAAATATAGATTTTGAAAATTAAAAGAAAAAGAAAATAAAAAGAAATTTGAATGTTGAATTGACTAATTAATTGAAAAGATTCGAAAATTTTTGAATATGATTTTCGAAAAAGATTTGAATTTTGAATTTTTAAAACTAAGATAAGATAAAATAGAAAGTTTTTAAAATAAAAATCTGAATTTTTAAAGGGAAATTTCAAAAATTAATTGAAATAAAGAGAAAAGATATTTTTGAATTTAATGAAGAAAGAGAAAAACACACAAAAGACACAAGACTTAAAATTTTTAGATCTAATGCTCCTTGTTTTTTCAAAAATTTTGGAGGGAAAACACCAAGGAACACCAAACTTAAAAATTTTAAGATCAAAATACAAAGAAGACTCAAGAACACCTTGAAGACTCACAAGAACAACAAGAATAAATTTCAAATACTCAAGAACATAAAAAGAACACCATACTTAAAAGTTTGGCACAAGATTTAATAAAAAAAATTATTTTTGAAAAAGTTTTAAAAGGAAGATACTCAATTACCAAGAATATAAGCACAACGCTCTAGCCAACTGAGCTATAAATTTAACGTGTTTTTTTAAAAAAAAGTATTTAATGTATAAAAATTTTTGAAAACTGATAATTTGAAAATGCACAAGAAAAACAAGAAAAGACACAGGACAGGAAAAACTAAAGATCAAACAAGAAAAATAGCAAGAACAACTTGAAGATCAAGAAAGAACAATGAACACAAATTCAAAAATTTAAAGAAAAATAAAAACATGCAATTGACACCAAACTTAAAATATGAAACTAAACTCAAACAGAAAAACTCTAAAGATTAATAAAGAAAAATAATTAATTTTTGGAAAATTTTTGAAACGAAAATAAAAGACACTGACCCAAAAGACAAAATTTTCCTAATCTAAGCAATAAGATGAACTGTCAGTTGTTCAAACTCGAACAATCCCCGGCAACGGCGCCAAAAACTTGGTGCATGAAATCGTGATTCACACTTTTCACAACTCCGCACAACTAACCAGCAAGTGCACTGGGTCGTCCAAGTAATACCTTACGTGGGTAAGGGTCGATCCAACGGAGATTTTTGGCTTGAAGCAATCTATGGTTATCTTGAAAGTCTTAGTCATGAGATTAAAAATAAAAATTAATTTTGTTTATGAAAACTAAATAACATGAAATAAAGGTTACTTGTTATGCAGTAATGGAGAACAGATTGAGGTTTTGGAGATGCTCTGTCTTCTGAATCTTTGCTTTCCTACTGTCTTCTTCTTCATGCACGCAAGGCTCCTTCCATGGCAAGCTGTATGTTGGTGGATCACCGTTGTCAATGGCTACCATCCATCCTCTCAGTGAAAATGGTCCAAATACGCTGTCACCGCACGGCTAATCATCTGTCGGTTCTCACTCATATTGGAATAGAATCCATTGATTCTTTTGTGTCTGTCACTACGCCCAACACTCGCAAGTTTAAAGCTCGTCACGGTCATCCCTTCCCAGATCCTACTCGGAATACCATAGACAAGGTTTAGACTTTCTGGATCTTAGGAATGGCCGCCAATAATTCTAGTCTATACCACGAAGACTCTGATCATGAACCAGGAGGCTAAGAGATACACACTCAAGCTAGTGCAAATAGAACGAAGGTGGTTGTCAGGCACACGTTCATAGGTGAGAATGATGATGAGTGTCACGGATCATCACATTCATCAGGGTGAAGTGCGAGTGAATATCTTAGAATAGAGACGAGCGTGATTGAATGAAAAACAGTAGTAGTTGCATTAATTCATCGAAACACAGTAGAGCTCCTCACCCCCAATCATGGAGTTTAGAGACTCATGCCGTAGAGATACAATGTAAAACGTGAAAATGTCATGATGTCCATAATAAATCTCTAAAAGTTGTTTAAATACTCAACTAGTAACCTAGGTTTACAGAAAATGAGTAAACTACTATAGATAGTGTAGAAATCCACTTTCGAGGCCCACTTGGTGTGTGCTGGGGCTAAGACTTGAGCTTTACATGTCTCTAGGCTGTTTCTGGAGTTAAATGCCATGTTGTAGCCTGTTTTGGGCGTTTAACTCCAACTTGTAACCTGTTTCTAGCGTTTAACGCCAGAATGCAACATGGAACTGGCGTTGAACGCCAGTTTACGGCGTTTATCTTCGAGAAAAGTATGGACTATTATATATTGCTAGAAAGCCCTGGATGTCTACTTTCCAATGCAATTGAGAGCGCACCATTTGGGTTTCTGTAGCTCCAGAAAATCTATTTCGAGTGCAGGGAGGTCAGAATCCAACAGCATCTACAGTCCTTTTTCAGCCTCTGAATCAGATTTTTCTCAGGTCCCTCAATTTCAGCCAGAAAATACCTGAAATCATAGAAAAACACACAAACTCATAGTAAAGTCCAGAAATGTGAATTTTGAATAAAAACTAATAAAAATATAGTAAAAACTAACTAAATTAAACTAAAAAATACTTAAAAACGATGCCAAAAAGCGTATAAATTATCCGCTCATCATTACCACAGGGTCATCATGCCCTGGGATGATGCCCGTGACATCTTCTTGAGTGAAGGTGATATTGGGGAGGTCGACCGACCTGTTTCCTCCTCCAACATGGTACACCTCCTTGAGGTGTCTTTTGAGCGACGACTTAGAGATCCCTCCTCCTGCGAATCCTCCATTAATCATGTGAACATGCCTCTCCGGGGTGTGATGGGGACGTTCAGCTCGTCCGATCTCTTCGCCCCTTCTTTTTTTCTTTGGTTCATCTATTTTATTGGCCAGGAACCTATCTAATCTTCCTTCTCGAGCTAGCTTTTCTATAACATTCTTCATGTCATAACACTCATTGGTAGGGTGCCCGTAGACTCGGTGGTATTTGCATATCTCTCTGTAGACATCCACAAGGGACACTCTGAGGGGAGTGTAATTGTGGTATTTTCTAGGTTTTTCAGTAGGCTGGTCTTCTTTTTTCTTGGACTCTTTGTCCTTGTCCCGAGGTGGATAGGAGAATCCGGATTTTGGAGTTTCTCCTAGTCGAGAGTTCTCCTCCATATTAATATAATTTTCTGCCCTTTCTTGTACCTCGTTCAAAGATTTTGGGTGATTTTTGGATATAGAGTGGCTAAAGGGTCCTTCTCGCAGGCCATTGATGAGACCCATAATGGCTGCTTCTGTTGGCAGCCTTTATATGTCCAGACATTCCTTGTTGAATATTTCCATGTAGCTGCAGAGGCTCTCCCGATCTCCTTGCTTAATCCCTAACAGGCTTGGTGCATGTTTGGCTTTGTCTTTCTGGATAGAGAATCTGGCTAGGAATTTTTTGGCGAATTCAGCAAAGCTTGCTATTGACCTTGGCGGCAAACTGTCGAACCACTTTATTGCCGACTTGGTCAAAGTGGTCGGAAAAGCTTTGCAACGGATGCGTCTGAGGCATCCGTAAGATACATCCGACTTCTGAAATTGCTGAGATGATGGCTCAGATCAGACGTACGGTCGTACAGGGTCATGTCAAGGGCTTTGAAGTCCTTTGGAACTTTAGCTTTCATGATCTCCTTTGTGAACGGATCGTGGTCCTTGTGGGGGCTATCTTCATGGTTGGTTCGAGTGGTCTTGGTTTTGAAATCGGCTTCGAGCTTTAAGAGCTTGTCCTCCAGCTCTCGACGCCGTCTAGTTTCTCTCCGAAGGTCTCGTTCAGCCTCTCACTATCGGTCGGCTTCTTATTCAAGTTGTTTAAATCGATGCTGCTGCTCACAGATAGCTTCCATGATTTCGGTGTTTGGGGGTTGTTTATCTCCCTTATTTTGAGGTATATCCTTTGATATGGTATCCATGTTCTTGTACGGCGTTCTGTCCGCCAAGCCAGAATTGTGATCGTTGTCAAGGTTATCAATGAGCGGAAAATTTATACGCTTTTTGGCATTGTTTTTAGTATGTTTATAGTATATTTTAGTTAGTTTTTATTATGTTTTTATTCAAAAATCACATTTCTGGACTTTACTATGAGTTTGTGTGTTTTTCTGTGATTTTAGGTATTTTTTGGCTAAAATTGAGGGACCTGAGCAAAAATCTGATTTAGAGGCTGAAAAAGGACTGCAGATGCTGTTGGATTCTGACCCTCCTGCACTCGAGATGGAAAGTAGACATCTTGGGCTTTCCAGAAATATATAATAGTCCATACTTTGCCAGAGTTTTGATGATGCAAACTAGCGTTTAAACGCCAATTTTCTACCTTATTCTGGCGTTAAATGCCAGAACTGGCATAAAAGCTGGAGTTAAATGCCCAAACTGGCACAAAAGCTAGCGTTTAACTCCAAGAAAAGTCTCTACATGTGAAAGCCTCAATGCTCAGCCCAAGCACACACCAAGTGGGCCCCGGAAGTGGATTTCTACGCTAACTATTCTAGGTTACTCTTTTTCTGTAACCCTAGGTCACTAGTTTATTATAAAAACGACATTTAGTGATTCATTTGGTACCTCACGACAATTTACATTCGAATTTGTATCTTCTACGGCATGAATATCTGAACCCCATGGTTGGGGGTGAGGAGCTCTGCTGTGTTTTGATGAATTAATGCAATTACTACTGTTTTCCATTCAATCATGCTTGTTTCTCTTCTAAGATATTCACTCGCACTTCAACTTGATGAATGTGATGATCCGTGACACTCATCACCATTTTCAACCTATGAACGCGTGCCTGACAACCACCTCCGTTCTACCTTAGACTGAGTGCATATCTCTTAGCCTCCTGATTCTGATCAGAGTCTTCGTGGTATAGGCTAGAATTATTGGCAGCCATTCTTGAAATTCAGAAAGTCTAAACCTTGTCTGTGATATTCCGAGTACGATCTGGGAAGGGATGACTGTGACGAGCTTCAAACTCGCGAGTGCTGGGCGTAGTCACAGACGCAAAAGGATCAATGGATCCTATTCCAACATGAGCGAGAACCGACAGATGATTAGCCATGCGGTGACAGCGCATTTGGACCATTTTCACTGAGAGGACGGATGGTAGCCATTGACAACAGTGATCCACCAACATACAGCTTGCCATGGAAGGAGCCTTGCATGCGTGAAGAAGAAGACAGTAAGAAAGCAGAGATTCAGAAGACAAAGCATCTCCAAAACCTCAACCTGTTCTCCATTACTGAATCACAAGTACTCTTTATTTCATGTTGTTTATTTTTCATAAATACAATCACTCTCATCATTAATCTCCTAACTAAGATTTACAAAATAGCCATAGCTTGCTTCAAGCCGACAATCTCCGTGGGATCGACCCTTACTCACCTAAGGTATTACTTGGACGACCCAGTGCACTTGCTGGTTAGTTGTGCGGAATTGTGAATCACAATTTCGTGCACCAAGTTTTTGGCGCCGTTGCCGGGGATTGTTCGAGTTCGGACAACTGACGGTTTATTTTGTTGCTTAGATTAGGAATAATTTATCTTTGTTAGTTTAGAGTCACTAAATTTGAGTCTTTTATTTGAGTTCAGTTTTATATTTTAAGTTTGGTGTCAATTACATGTTTTTATTTTTCTTTCAATTTTTTTCGAATTATTAGTGTCCAAAATAGAAAAAATTTTTAGTTTGGTGTCCTGTGTGTCCTTATTTTCTTAAAAATTTTCAAAATTTGTTCTTGGTGTTCATCTTGATCTTCAAAGTGTTCTTGGTGTTCATCTTGACATTCAAAATTTTCCTGTTTGTTTTCTTTGTTTTGATCTAAAAAAGTTCTAACTTTGGTGTCTTTTTATTATTTTTCTCTTTCTTCATTAAATTCAAAATATCTTTTCCCTTTATTTTAATTAAATTTTTTATTTTTACTTTTAAAAAAATTTCAGATTCTTATTTTTTTATTCTATCTTATCTTAGTCTTAAGTTTTAAAATCATATCTTTAATTTTAAAACATATATTTTTGAAAACTCCCTAACCACTTTCTTTCTCCTCAATTTTCGAAAATCATATCCAAGGTTTTTCAAATTTTCTTAATTAATCAATTATTTTAGCTTTTGAAACTTTTATTTTATTTTCTATTTATTTTATCTTATTTTATTCGGTTCCTTTTAATTAAATAAAATAAAAATAAAAGTATAATTTATTTGCAATTCATATAAATTCCCTTTTATCCATCATGGACATAAGTGAAAATGAACAGTCCAGAAGGACTCTGGGGTAATATGCTAACCCCATTACAACTGCATAAAACGTATCTTTTTCAAAACTCCCTAACCACTTTCTCTCTCTTCAATTTTCGAAAATCATATCCAAGGTTTTTCAAATTTCTTAATTAATCAATTATTTTAGTTTTTGAAACTTTTATTTTATTTTCTATTTATTTTATCTTATTTTATTCGGTTCCTTTTAATTAAATAAAATAAAAATAAAAGTATAATTTATTTGCAATTCATATAAATTCCCTTTTATCCATCATGGACATAAGTGAAAATGAACAGTCCAGAAGGACTCTGGGGTAATATGCTAACCCCATTACAACTGCATATGGGAGTAGCATCTGTATACCTTCCATCAAAGCAAGCAGTTTTGAGCTAAATCCTCAGCTCATCATCATGGTGCAGCAAAATTACCAGTATTCTGGTCTTCCACAGGAAGAACCTACTGAGTTTCTGGCACACTTCTTACAAATTATTGACACAGTACGTGATAAAGAAGTAGATCAGAATGTCTACAGATTATTACTGTTCCCATTTGCTGTAAAAGATCAAGCTAAGAGGTGGTTAAATAACCAACCCACAGCAAGCATAAAGACATGGAAACAGTTATCAGACAAATTCCTGAATCAATTTTACCCTCCAAAAAGGATGATACAGCTAAGGCTGGACATCCAAGGCTTTAAACAAGCGGATCATGAATCCCTTTACAATGCCTGGGAGAGGTACAGAGGGATGCTAAAGAAATGCCCCTCTGAAATATTTTTAGAGTGGGTACAGTTAGACATCTTTTACTATAGGCTTACAGAAAGAGCTCAAATGTCTCTAGACTACTCAGCTGGTGGATCTGTACACATGAAAAAGATGATTGAAGAGGCTCAAGAACTCATAGATACGGTTGCTAGAAATCAACATTTGTACTTAAATAGTGAGTCCTCCATAAAAGAAGAGGCTAGGATAGTAACTACTGATCCTAGTCCTCAAGAACAGATTGTTGAACTTAATTAGCAATTACTCTTTATGACAAAATAATTAGCAGAATTTAAAGAGATGCTCCAACACACTAAAGATGCTAACAAGAATGTGGAAGCACAATTGAATCAGACAAGACAGCAGCTATCTAAATAGATAACAGAAGGATGCCAAGCTGTTCAACTAAGGAGCGGAAAGACATTGAATAATTCAGCTCAAAGTAGCAGAAAGTCAAGAAAGGAACAACTGACAGAGGATGACCAAACCACTGCCCAAATTCCCTTTGAGGACAGCAAGATCCCAGAGAGGAATAATTCTGGCGTTCAAACTCCAGAAAAGGGTGAAAGATTGGCGTCAAACGCCCAGTGGATGCCCACTTCTGGCGTTCAAACGCCAGAAAAGGGAGAAAAGTTGGCGTTAAACGCCTATTCCTTGCCCAGTTCTGGCATTCAAACGCTAGAAAAGGATGGGAAGCTGGCATTAAACGCCCATCCAGCACCCAATTCTGGCATTCAAACGCCAATGAGGGATCAGACACCTACAAGTACTGATAGTAACCCCTCTAAGAAGGCTTCTCCAACCACCTCTGTAGGGAATAAACCTACAGCAACTAAGGTTGAAGAATATAAAGCCAAGATGCCTTATCCTCAGAAACTCCGCCAAGCAAAACAGGATAAACAATTTGCCCGCTTTGCAGACTATCTCAGGACTCTTGAAATAAAGATCCCGTTTGCAGAGGCACTTGAGCAAATACCCTCTTATGCTAAGTTCATGAAAGAGATCTTAAGTCATAAGAAGGATTGGAGAGAAACTGAAAAAGTTTTTCTCACTGAAGAATGCAGTGCAGTCATTCTGAAAAGCTTACCAGAGAAGCTTAAAGATCCAGGAAGCTTTATGATACCATGCACATTAGAGGGTGCTTGTACCAAGACAGCTCTATGTGACCTTGGAGCAAGTATCAACCTAATACTTGCATCCGCTATCAGAAAGCTTGGCTTGACTGAAGAAGTCAAACCTACCCGGATATGTCTTCAATTTGCTGTTGGCTCTATTAAATATCCATCAGGCATAATTGAGGACATGATTGTCAAGGTTGGGCCATTTGCCTTTTCCACTGACTTTGTAGTGCTGGAAATGGAGGAACACAAGAGTGCAACTCTCATTTTAGGAAGACCTTTCCTAGCAACTGGACGAACACTTATTGATGTACAAAAAGGGGAAGTGACCCTGAAAGTCAATGAGGATGAGTTCAAGTTAAATGCTGTCAAAGCTATGCAGCATCGAGACACATCAAATGACTGTATGAGCGCTGGCATTATTGACTCTTTGGTAGAAGAGATCAATATGACTGAGAGTTTTGAATCAGAGCTAGAGGACATCTTTAAGGATGTTCAGCCTGATCTGGAGGAACCAGAGAGAATGAAAGAACCTCTGAAAACTCCTCAGGAAGAGGATAAGCCTCCTAAACCCGAGCTCAAACCACTACCACCATCCCTGAAATATGCATTTCTGGGAGAAGGTGACACTTTTCCGGTGACCATAAGCTCTGCTTTAAATCCACAGGAAGAGAAAGCACTAATTCAGGTGCTGAGGATACACAAGACAGCTCTTGGATTGTCCATAAGTGATCTTAAGGGCATTAGCCCAGCAAGATGCATGCACAAGATCCTATTAGAGGATGATGCTAAGCCAGTGGTCCAACCACAGAGGAGGCTAAATCCAGCCATGAAGGAGGTAGTGCAGAAAGAGGTCACTAAGTTACTAGAGGCTGGGATTATTTATCCTATTTCTGATAGCCCCTGGGTAAGCCCTGTCCATGTTGTCCCTAAGAAGGGAGGCATGACAGTGGTTCATAATGAAAAAAATGATCTGGTTTCTACAAGAACAGTTACAGGGTGGCATATGTGTATTGACTACAGAAGGCTTAATACAGCCACCAGAAAGGATCATTTTCCTTTACCATTCATAGACCAAATGCTAGAGAGACTAGCAGGTAACAATTACTACTACTTTTTGGATGGCTATTCAGGTTACAACCAAATTGCAGTAGATCCTCAAGACCAAGAGAAAACAGCATTCACATGTCCATCTGGAGTATTTGCCTACAGGAGGATGCCATTTGGTCTGTGTAATGCACCTGCAACCTTTCAGAGGTGCATGCTATCTATTTTCTCTGACATGGTAGAGAAATTTCTGGAAGTCTTCATGGATGACTTCTCGGTATTTGGAGACTCATTCAGCTCCTGTCTTGACCATCTGGCACTTGTTCTGAAAAGGTGCCAAGAGACTAACCTAGTTTTAAACTGGGAAAAATGTCACTTTATGGTGACTGAAGGAATTGTCCTTAGGCACAAAATTTCGAACAAGGGAATAGAGGTGGATCAAGCTAAGGTAGAGGTAATTGAAAAACTATCACCACCTGCCAATATTAAGGCAATCAGAAGCTTTCTAGGGCATGCAGGATTCTACAGGAGGTTTATAAAGGATTTTTCGAAAATCGCAAAACCTCTGAGTAATCTGCTAGCTACTGACACACCATTTGTCTTTGACACTGGGTGTTTGCAGGCCTTTGAGACTCTGAAGGCTAAGTTGGTCACGACACCTATCATTTCTGCACCAGACTGGACATTATCATTCAAATTAATGTGTGATGCCAGTGACCAAGCTATTGGTTCAGTATTGGGACAGAGGCATGACAAGCATCTGCACGTCATTTACTATGCTAGCCGTGTTTTAAATGATGCGCAAAAAAATTACACAACCACAGAAAAAGAGTTGCTTGCAGTGGTTTATGCCATTGACAAGTTTAGATCTTATTTAGTAGGTTCAAAAGTGATTGTGTATACTGACCATGCTGCTCTTAAATACCTACTCACAAAGCAGGATTCAAAACCCAGGCTCATAAGATGGGTGTTGCTTCTACAAGAGTTTGATATAGAAATAAGAGACAGGAAAGGGACAGAGAACCAGGTAGCGGATCACCTGTCCCGGATAGAACCAGTAGCAGGGGTGTCCCTCCCTTCTACTGAGATATCTGAGACCTTTCTGGATGAGCAACTCTTCGCCATTCAAGAAGCACCATGGTTTGCAGACATTGCAAATTATAAAGCTGTGAGGTTCATACCCAAGGAGTACAGCAGGCAGCAAATGAAAAAAATAATTTCTGATGCAAAGTACTACTTATGGGATGAACCATATCTCTTTAAGAAATGTGCAGACGGAATGATCCGCAGATGTGTGCCCAGAGAAGAGGCACAGAAGATCCTATGGCATTGCCATGGATCACAATATGGAGGACATTTCGGAGGCGAGCGAACAGCCACTAAGGTCCTCCAATGTGGGTTCTACTGGCCTACTCTCCATAGAGATGCCCGAGAGTTTGTGCATAACTGTGACAATTGTCAGAGAGCTGGTAACTTACCTCATGGTTATGCCATACCTTAACAAGGGATCTTAGAGATTCAGTTATTTGATGTTTGGGGTATTGACTTCATGGGTCCTTTCCCACTATCATACTCAAACACTTACATTCTGGTGGCAGTAGACTACGTATCTAAATGGGTAGAAGCAATTGCCACACCCACTAATGATACTAAGACAGTGCTGAGGTTCCTCCAGAAACATATCTTCAGCAGATTTGGTGTTCCCAGAGTACTAATCAGTGACAGGGGCACTCATTTCTGCAATAAACAACTTTACTCTGCTATGGTCTGATATGGAATTAGCCATAAAGTAGCAACTCCATATCATCCATAGATAAATGGGCAGGCTGAAGTCTCTAATAGAGAACTAAAAAGAATCCTGGAACGGACTGTAATTGCCCGTAGAAAGGATTGGGCAAAAAGCTTGGATGATGCTCTGTGGGCATACATAACAGCATTCAAGACTCCTATAGGAACCTCTCCATACCAGCTTGTGTATGGCAAGGCCTGTCATCTGCCCGTGGAACTGGAACATAAAGCCTACTGGGCAACCAGATTCCTAAACCTGGATGCCAAGTTAGCTGGAGAGAAAAGATTGCTCCAGCTGAATGAGCTAGAGGAATTCAGACTCAATGCTTTTGAAAATGCAAAGATTTATAAGGAGAAAGTTAAAAGGTGGCATGACAAGAAACTGTCATCTAGAGTCTTTGAACCAGGACAGAAGGTTCTGCTGTTTAACTCTAGGCTCAGACTATTCCCCGGGAAATTGAAATCTTGGTGGAGGGGACCATATATGATTACAAGTGTGTCACCATATGGATATGTTGAGCTTCAGGATATTGACTCTGACAAAAAGTTCATTGTTAATGGACAGAGAATCAAACATTATCTTGAAAGCAATTTTGAGCAAGAATGCTCAAAACTGAGACTAGAATAAAGCTCAGTCAAGGTCCAGCTAAAGATAATAAAGAAGTGCTTACTGGGAGGCAACCCAGCCATTAGCAAGTTAGTTGCTTTTTAATTAATACTTATAGAAGTTTGATATAAATTTTCTTCAAGACTAATCATCAAATTGTAGGAATTCACAGAGTTAGAGAAGGATTCAGCACAAAAAGCAGAAAAAATGAGCTTACTGCTAAGAAAACGCCAGTAAGGGGCATTTTGGGCGTTAAACGCTAGAATTGCAGCATCCTGGGCGTTCAGAAAAATGCTCAGTAACAAAAGATTTCTGGCGTTTAACGCCAGCCAGGGTACCTGGCTGGGCGTTAAACGCCCACAATGGCCAATATACGGGCGTTAAACGCCAGAATGGATACCATTCTAGGCGTTTAACGCCAGAAAGGCAGGGGGAGAGGATTTTGTTTTTCACTTCAAAATTTTTCAGACTTTCATGTTTTGATTCATAATTTTTTGCATAAACATGTTACAAATTTTCTTCATTCACCTTCAATTTTCGAAAATTCAACAATTTTCTAAATCCCTTTTCAATTTTCTTTCAAATCCTTCCCAAATCTTCTTCAAAAACACAAGTATTTTCTCCATTTCTTTCCAAATCTTTTCTAACTCAGCATATCATCTCTTAATTCTTAGATGCATCAACAAATTTTCAGGTTTAACCCCTTTATATCTTTTCCACCATTTGAATTTGCCTCTCCTCCTATCTCTCTCTTTTCCTTTCTTTTGCTTGAGGGCAAGCAAACCTCTAAGTTTAGTGTGTTTTTCCGTGATCACCGAACTAAGAATCATTAAGATCATAGCCCCTAAAGGGAAACAAACCAATTTAAGAGGCAAGAAAGAGAATACTCCAAAGAGTCTTTGGAATCAAGAGAGGTTCTTAACCAAAGAACATGCAGACCATTACCACAAAATAATGGGTCCGAGGTCAGTAATCCCGGAAGTTAAATTTGATCTGAAAGAAGACGAATATCCAAAGATCCAAGAGCAAATTCGAAACAGAGGATGGGAAATTCTAGTTAATCCTGAGACAAAGGTTGGAAGAAACATGGTTCAAGAATTCTACTCAAATCTGTGGCTGACAGATAAGCAAAGAATAACTGGAACCGCCTTTCATACCTTTCGAACTATGGTCAGAGGTCTTCAAACTGCCTCAACTACAAGATGATCCAGAATCCTTTAATAGGAGACTGGTGAGAGTAGATAAGGGGTTGGACCAAGTTCTAGATGACATATGCCTCCCTGGAACTAAGTGGATAACCAACTCAAAAGGTGTCCCAAATCAACTCAAGAGAGGAGAGCTCAAACCAGTCGCAAGAGGCTGGTTGGACTTCATTGGGCGTTCTATACTGCCCACTAGCAACCGCTCTGAGGTCACTGTCAAAAGAGCAGTGACGATTCATTGTATTATGCTGGGAAACGAAGTGGAGATTCATCATCTGATTTCTTGTGAGATTTACACAATTGCAAACAAGAACTCCACTGAAGCCAAACTAGCTTACCCAAGCTTAATTTCTCTGCTATGTAAAGATACTGAGGTGAGGATAGGAGTAGATGAATTCATCCCAATCGAACACCCAATCACCAAGAAGTCAATGGAAGGACAACAAGTGCAAGATAACTCCATCAAAAGGAGGGCGCAGTAGTTCCTCCCAGAAATACCTGAAATTGACTACTGGACCTGCCTAGAAGCATCTGTCACCAAGCTGCAAGAAGCTATGGATCAACTTAAGGAAGAATAGTAGAATCAAAACTGCATGCTCTGCAAGCTGTTTAAGGAACAGGAGAAGCAAGGGCGTGAGCTACAAGAGCTGAAGCGCTTGAAGCTCTCCCTTGAGGGACCAGACACCCCACAGATTGAAGGAGCATCCACTTCTCAAAATCAAGGTTGTTGAGTCCTAACTCTGTGATAACCTTTATTATTAGGAATCTATTTTAAGAGTCATTTATTTTTCTGTTTTTTTTTTAATTTTCTGTCTTCTATTATTATTGGTCTGCTCTTATATTTATTTTTTAGTCTTATTTTTATTCCATGATTAATAAAATTTAAATTTTATGTCTTAAAGCTATGAATGTCCTATGAATCCATCACCTTTCTTAAATGAAAAATGTTTTTAATCACAAAAGAACAAGAAGTACATGAATTTCAGTTTATATCTTGAAATTAGTCTAATTATTTTGATGTGATGGCAATATTTCTTGTCTTCTGAATGAATGCTTGAATAGTACATACTTTTGAATTTGTTGTTTATGAATGTTAAAATTGTTGACTCTTGAAAGAATAATGGAAGAGGAGAAATGTTATTGATGATCTGAAAAATCATAAAAATGATTCTAGAAGCAAGAAAAAGTAATGAATAGAGAAAGCTTGAAAAAAAAAAGGGGAGTGGCGAAAATTAAAAGAAAAAGAAAGAAAAAGAAAAAGCAAGCAAAAAAAGCCAATAACCCTTTAAACCAAAAGGCAACGGTAAAAAGGATCCAAGGCTTTGAGCATCAGTGGATAGGAGGGCCCACAGGAATAAAATCCTGGCTTAAGCGGCTAAACCAAGCTGTCCCTAACCATGTGCTTGTGGCGTGAAGGTGTCAAGTGAAAAGCTTGAGACTGAGCGGTTAAAGTCGTGATCCAAAGCCAAATGAGTGTGCTTAAGAACCCTGGACACCTCTAATTGGGGACTCTAGCAAAGCTGAGTCACAATCTAAAAAGGTTCACCCAGTTGTGTGTCTGTGGCATTTATGTATCCGGTGGTAATACTGGAAAACAAAGTGCTTAGGGCCACGACCAAGACTCATAAAGTAACTGTGTTCAAGAATCAATATACTGTACTAGGAGAATCAATAACATTATCTGAATTCTGAGGTCCTATAGATGCCAATCATTCTGAACTTCAAAGGAAAAAGCGAGATGCCAAAACTATTCAGAAGCAAAAAGCTACTAGCCCCCGCTCATCTAATTTGAACTAAGCTTCATTGATATTATGGGATTTATAGTATATTCTCTTCTTTTTATCTTATTTTGTTTTCAGTTGCTTGGGGACAAGCAACAATTTAAGTTTGGTGTTGTGATGAGCGGATAATTTATACGCTTTTTGGCATTGTTTTTAGTATGTTTTTAGTATATTTTAGTTAGTTTTTATTATGTTTTTACTAGTTTTTATTCAAAAATCACATTTCTGGACTTTACTATGAGTTTGTGTGTTTTTCTGTGATTTCAGGTATTTTCTAGCTGAAATTGAGGGACCTGAGCAAAAATCTGATTCAGAGGCTGAAAAAGGACTGCAGATGTTGTTGGATTCTGACCCTCCTGCACTCGAGATGGATTTTCTCGAGCTACAAAAGCCCAATTGGCGCGCTTTGAATTGCGTTGGAAAGTAGACACCTTGGGCTTTCCAGCAATATATAATAGTCCATACTTTGTTCGAGTTTTTATGATGCAAACTGGCGTTTAAACGCCAATTTTCTACCCTATTCTGGCGTTAAACGCCAGAACTGGCATAAAAGCTGGAGTTAAACGCCCAAACTGGCACAAAAGGTGGCGTTTAACTCCAAGAAAAGTCTCTACATGTGAAAGCTTCAATGCTCAGCCCAAGCACACACCAAGTGTGCCCCAGAAGTGGATTTCTACACTAATTATTCTAGCTTACTCATTTTCTGTAACCATAGGTCACTAGTTTATTATAAAAACGACTTTTAGTAATTCATTTGGTACCTGATGACAATTTGCATTCGAATTTGTATCTTCTATGGCATGAGTCTCTGAACCCCATGGTTGGGAGTGAGGAGCTCTGCTGTGTTTTCCATTCAATCACGCTTGTTTCTCTTCTAAGATATTCACTCGCACTTCAACTTGATGAATGTGATGATCCGTGACACTCATCACCATTCTCAACCTATGAACACGTGCCTGACAACCACCTCCATTCTACCTTAGACTGAGTGCATATCTCTTAGCCTCCTGATTTATATCAGAGTCTTTGTGGTATAGGCTAGAATTATTAGCAGCCATTCTTGAGATCTGGAAAGTCTAAACCTTGTTTGTGGTATTCCGAGTAGGATCTGGAAAGGGATGACTGTGACGAGCTTCAAACTCGTGAGTGCTGGGCGTAGTGACAGACGCAAAAGGATCAATGGATCCTATTCCAACATGAGTGAGAACTGACAGATGATTAGCCATGCGGTGACAGCGCATTTGGACCATTTTCACTGAGAGGACGGATGGTAGCCATTGACAAAGGTGATCCACCAACATACAGCTTGCCATGGAAGGAGCCTTGCGTGCGTGAAGAAGAAGACAGTAAGAAAGCAGAGATTCAGAAGACAAAGCATCTTCAAAATCTCAACCTGTTCTCCATCACTGAATCACAAGTACTCTTTATTTCATGTTGTTTATTTTTCATAAATACAATCACTCTCATCATTAATCTCCTGACTAAGATTTACAAAATAGCCATAGCTTGCTTCAAGCCGACAATCTCCGTGGGATCGACCCTTACTCACGTAAGGTATTACTTGGACGACCCAGTGCACTTGCTGGTTAGTTGTGCAGAATTGTGAATCAAAATTTCGTGCACCAATTATCCTCCATGATGATGGGATGACTTTCAAGTTCCCCGGCAACGGCGCCAATGTTCCGAGGGTTACCTAAAACTGAAGGTCGATCTCGGACGAGATCTTCTGTGCTGGTCGGTGCTATTACGTCCGACTTGCTGATCCTTGAGATGTTGCTGATCCTTGATCACCGGAGGGGGGTGGTACCTGCAAGAGACTCTGATGCTTACGTTAGCGTGGGCTTTGAGTAGGTTTTTAAGTAGAATCAGAGTATGAGTTATGCCTGGGTGCTCCAGTGTATTTATAGTAGTGTGCGGTGACCTCCCTTAAGATAAGTTAGTTATCTTATCTTATCTTTTGTGGGTGAGTCCCCTTATCTTTGGCCAGCGCCTTTAGGTGGGCTGTGATCCTCTGCTTTGGGCCTTCTTGGGCCCTTATAGCAATTCAGCTAAACTCTTTGGGAAGAGGTCAGTGTCGACCAACCTTTAAGAGGTTGGTCGTTTTTGTCTTCATCCAACTCAGCTCGCCTAGCTCGACCCATGGTATGAACACTACCTGTTCCCCTTTATCGTTTTTGTCTTTATCCACACCTTCATGCATTTTCTTTTCTTTATCATTTCTCATATGCATCGATTATTGTTTAACCCTACTTTGGGGCATTTTGTCCCCTTTTTATTTCTTTATTTTTTCTTTTTCTTTTTCTTTCTTCTTTTTCTTTTCTCTTTTTTTCTCTTTTTTTTTCTTTTTTTTCTTTTGTATATATTTTTGTTTTTCTTTTCTTTCTTTTCAAACTACAAACATATATAAGAGCATCAATGCATATGTCTTCATATTTAATGCATGAAGATGTACCCAATTCCCAAGATCTTCAATGAAAATTATAAACACCCGTTTACCTCAACCAATGTCCCAAGTTTCCCCACACTTGAATGACATGCACACACTAGCCTATGCTAATCAAAGATCCAAATAAGGACTATTATTGTTTTTCGCTTAAAGGCTTGTAATGTGCTAATATTAGAACAAAGGGGTTTATCATAGGCTCAAAGTTGGCTAACAATGGTTGATGAAGGGTAGGCTATTTAGGTATGTGGGCTAAATAAAATGATGGCCTCAATCATATAAATGCATGTCTACATGGAATAATGGACATAAAGAATCGAACAAATCAAGGATCTTGATAGGAAGAGAATAATCACACAAGAAGGAAAATAAGTGGTTATAAGATGTAACCACACAATTAGGCTCAAATTTCACAAGCTTATGTTCTTAGCTCAAAACATGTTCTACAATATATAATTCGAGCAAGTTCAATGAAAAATTTTTACTCAAATCAATTGGAATGCCTTATAGATAGATTTCTTGAAAGATTTTATTATTTTGCCTAAGCTTATTAAGTATATATATGCAAAATAAGAAAATTCAACTAAAAATCCTAAAAGACCTAAAAATTAAATGCAAAAGTGTTGGGATTAGAAATTTGTCACCCAAAAATGTCGACTGGTCGGATGACCTCCCCACACATAAAAGTTTGCACCGTCCTCGGTGCATTCAAAGATGAGCAAGGGGGTACGGCGACTTGCCGAGTTGCCACCTTTAGCTGGTGGATCAACCGGTTGCTGTGTGTTCTTTCTTCCGCTTTCATTTTAGCTTATAATGACTCATCCTGAAAATAGAAGGTAGGATAGTAAGAAAAGTCAATGCAAAAGCAAGGAAGCATAAATTGATGGGATGAGGTAATAATCACTAGAATGAAGTGAGTGACCCAATGTGTGACTTTAATGGAGACTGGGTGTGTGGGTTCTAAGATACATGCGGTCTCGAATACACTAGCATAAAAAGAATTATGTCACAGTTACCAAAAAGGAACATGCACTTCACTCATCCTAACGTGCTTGAGATTCTCTAAACTCGTAGGTTAAAACAACCAAACAAGAAATAAAGAAGCATGAAAGCACTCAAGCCAAAAACATATGGATGCATATGATCAAGAAACTCAATGCATTAAGATAAATGCACAACATCCATCAAGAAATTGCCTAATCAAAGGAAAGAGTTCAAATCACATGGTGGCCAAATCATGCAATACAAAAGAATTAGAATGCTTGAAGGCAATGTCATTCACTTGGTATTCACAAAGGTTAAGCGTGAAGAATTCAAAACCAAGTAATGGATTGTAACCTCAACAAGAGAATCCAACATTGACAATTAACAACAATGATGTTAAACTAACATCGCATCAATAATTAGTAGCAATAAACTGTGAACAAGATTAACAATCCAATACTTATTATGAAAAACTAGAAAATTGATGAAAATTAAACTAACTAAATAACTAACTATCTAAAAGGGATGGTTATAAATGGTGTTTGGCAGTGTTGGATGATGGGTAAGAGAAGGGAAGAAGAAAGGAGAAGAGAGAAGAAGGAAAGAAATGGAAAGAAGATGAGAAAAGAAGTGTGTGAAAGAAGGGCAGCCACGCGTGCGCGTGCGGCGATGCGTACACGTGGTGATGGTGAAATGGAAGTGACGCGTACGCATGTGTCACGCATACGCGTGGGTTGGCTTATTCAGAGAGCGACGCGTACGCGTGACGGATGCGTACGCGTGGGTAGGTTTGTGCTAAAGGCAAAAAACGCGCACAGTGCAGGCGCAACTCTCTGGAATTTGGTTGGGAGGTGGAATTTTTGCATCCACGCGTACGCATGGGTGACGCGTGCGCGTGGATGGTCGAAAAAACTTTGTTCACGTGTACACGTGGGGCACGTGTACGTGTGGATTGGTGCTCTGTTTTTCAAAATGTTTCCAAGTTCTTGCACCAAACCAAGCATTTTAAACCTCCAAACAGCTACCAAAACACCATAAAACCTTATTTAACATACTAGACCACCAAATAAACTCAACAAACCAAACAAAACATGAAATTAAACTAATTCTACCACTATGTACAAAAGAGAAAAATGAAAAGATGTTACCATGGTGGGGTGTCTCCCACCTAGCACTTTTGTTTATTTTCCTTAAGTTGGACTTATGGGGAGCTCCTCATCAAGGTTGTTTGTGCTTGAAGCCATCCTTGAACATCCACCAATGCTTGAGTCTCCAACGAGCTCCATTCTTCAAAATTAATGCCTTCAAGGTTTGATGGAGTTCTTTACAAACCATGAGCTCCCAAAATTGATCTTCCTTGTGCGATCCGGGATCCCACACTTTGTTTTGACACCGGTCTTCAAATTGATCATCATTAGTCCATCCGGGTGGCATGACCTTGGAATTCTCACATAAGCGACCAAACATCCTTCTAGACCCAAGCAATCTATTTCTACACCAACCCTTGCAATTAAGCCTTGAGCATGTAACTATCATGAACTTTGATTTGCATTGCCAACCACTAACCATCTCCCTTTTGCTCTTAAAGCCACAAAGAGCTCTAAGTTACCCATCCGTCTCAAGCAAAGCATATTCAAATGGGCTAATTAAGCTTAGAGATGAAAGATTTACCCACTTGAATGAAGGAATGGATGGTATTGGCTTGGGGAAAGGTATATCTAATGAGCTTGCAAACTCTACTCCCTTGTGTTCTTCCTTGATTACCTCCACCTCTAAGCAAGCTTCTTCAATTTCAACCTCTTCCTCTTGGTAGCTTCCTTCTAACTCAATTTCTTCTTCATTGCTTACCAAGGGCATGGAAGGTTGTGCTTCTTCTTCTTTAATCTCCATTTCAAGTACAATGGGAGAGGATTCAATAGTAGATAAGAGTTCACCAATGATTGAATCTATCTCTTGATAAATCTCTTCAAAGTCTCCATATATGATTTGCTTCGGAGGTTATACACCATCCTCAACATCAAATTCAAGCTTCTTGGAGGGAGGTTCCATGATTCTACATTCCCATGGACTTTCAACATCTCCTAAATCTTTAACCAGTTCTTCCTCTTCTTCAACAATTATAGCTTCCTCCAATTATTCCAATACGAAATCCCACTCCTTATTCTCTACCGGAGTTTCCAATCTCTCCTTCATACTATTCTCTTCATTTGATTTTCCACATGTGGCCATGGGAGTACCTTGAGTGTTCAAGCATTGGAAGGCTAATCGATTTACCATCTCGATCAAGGCGGCCGTGGATTCTAGTACCTCCCTTTGCATTTCCCTTTGTCCTTGAAGTAGCAAAGTGAGAGAATCATCCATTGGGGCTTGTGGTGGATAGGAGGGTTCATTATTTTGGAGGAAGGGTTCATAATAGGAAGGTGGTTCTTCTTGGTAAGGGTATGGAGGTGATGTGTATTGAGATGGTTCTTGGGAGTAATTGTGATAAAATTATGGTGGCTCTATGGATTTCCTAACATAATGGTCACAAGGATGAGGTAAGGGTGATTGGTTATATGATAGATGAGGGTCATAGGGAGGTGTTTGGTAGAAAGGGGCTTGTGAGTATGGTTGAGGGCTATGTTGAGGATGAGGTTCATAGGCATATGGTGGGACTTGTTGACAAGTACAATAGAGAGCACCACATCCATTAGGTTGATATGCATAAGGAGTGGAATTATACCTATAAAGGGCCGGAGGAGGTTGTTGCCAAAAAGGTTGAGCATAAGCTTGAGGCTCCTCCTACCTTTGATTGTTCCATCCTTGATGCACATTCTCATTATAATCTCCACTTCCTACAACATAATTTGAACCAAACTCATATCCAAAAGGGTGAGAATTCATGATAGCAAAAGCAAATGAAAATAAAATCAAATAAGAAACAAAGAAAACTAAATCCTAAAACTAGCAAAAACTAACAAAGAGACAAAAGGCAAACATATTCACATTATTCACATATATACAATAACCAATAACAAGCGCAGATTTGCAATTCCCTGGCAACGGCGCCATTTTGATGAATGGATTTTTGACGTTTTAGAATTCCTCAATATATTCTCGTTGCAAGTATAGTTTCTAAACCAACAAATAATCCTTTCATACGAAAAATTGTTTGTTACAAGTACAAATCCCAATAAAAATAACCGAAGTATTCAAACCTCGGGTCGTCTCTCAAAGGAATTGCAGGGAAGTGTTCTTACTATTGGTTATGAGTTGTATATTTTTGGGATTTTGGATAAGAGACATGAAAAGTAAATGGCAAGAAAGTAAACTAATAGCTAAGAAAGCTCTTAGCAAGGAATGAGAACTAGAAGTCCTATCCCCATTATCATTCTCAATTGTGACATCAATTGTCCATTGCTCCACTTAGTCAACCTCTAACTATGAAGGAAAGTCAAGTAGAAATAATCAATTTGATTCCTCAAGTCGTAGTCAACTCCTAAGGAAAGACTAGAGTTAGTAGAATTCAAATCAACTAGCAACTTTCAATTATCAATCAACAAAAGAGTTTGATAACTCAAGAGTCTCCAGTTACTCAAACCAAGCCAAGAGGAGAAAAATCTACTCTAACATCCTCCCAAGCATTTTTTCAAACACTTGAAAGGTATAAAAGGAAAGTAAAATCAAATTGCAAGAAAAGTAGATCTACACTACCAATTGCAAGGAAATTAAGAACAATAAAGCAAATCAACAATAAAGAAAATCAAACATGAATTGCATTAAAGGAAAATAGAAGAAATAAGAGTGCATCAACATAAAAGTAAAGAATTACAAGAATTGAAATGCTAAACTAAGAAAGAAAAGGTAGAAAAGCAAGGAATTGAAGAGGAAAAGTAAATCAAAGCATGAATTAAACCTAGATCTAAGAAATCCTAATCTACCTCTAACCTAATTCTAGAGAGAAGAGAGAGCTTCTCTCTCTAGAAACTAACTAAAACATGATGTAAACTAAACTATGTGTTCTCCCACCCCCTTTGACTCCTCTTGATTTCTGCATCTAATAGGCTCAGAGATGAGTTGGATTTCTGCCTGGGAAGCTCAGAAATCCCCCCTCAGCATTTTCACTTTAATGAAGTCACGTGTGAACATTGACGCGTACGCGTGGGTCACGCATACGCGTCTGATGAGAGGAACTTTTGCCTGGTCTAAAAATTTGCGGATAAATCCTCGTTGCAAGTATAGTTTCTAAACCAACAGAAATCCCTTCGTACAAACGTTTTGGTTGTCACAAGTAACAAACCCCTTTAAAATTGATAACCGAGTATTTAAACCTCGGGTCGTCTTCTCAAGGAATTGCACGGAGGTATGTTCTTATTATTGGTTATGAAGATTGTAAATTAGGGGTTTTAGAAAGTAAGGGAGGGGTTTTAGAAAGTAAGGGAGCAGTATGTTTCATAAGAAGAATAAAATAAATAAATAACTATGAAATAAACTCTTGGCAAGGTATGAGAAATTGGAGGTCCTATCCTAGTTATCCTTATCAGGTGTGAAGAGAACTGGGTTTTAATCCCACTTGGTCAACCTTTACTAAGCAAAGGAAGGTTGAGTGGACTGATTGGCTTGATTCTCAAGTCCTAGTCAACTCCTGTAGAGAGACTAGCCTTAGAGCAATCCTAGCTCAAGCAGAATCTGCCAATTCCAATCACTTGCTGAGTTTGATAACTCAAGTATTACCAATCACTTGACCAAAGCCAAAAGGGAGAAAAAAATATCTAAATTAAATTGAAAGCAATCTTAAACAGAGCAAAGCAATCTTAAATCTGAAATACCTCAAATAACATTAACTAAGAAAATTATATGTAACATGGAAGAGTTCATAAATTAAATTGGGAAAATAAATAAAAATAAAGAACATGGGATTGAGAGCCACTCCTAAAACTAAGAGAAATCTTAAATCCTAATCCTAAGAGAGAGGAGAGAACCTCTCTCTCTAAAAACTACATCTACTCCTAAAATTGTGAATTGTGAAAGCTTCTTTTTGAATGGATGCATTCTCCCACTTTATAGCCTCTAATCTGTGTTTTCTGGGCCGCAAACTGGGTCAGAAACAGCCCAGAACTCGCTGGAGATGAAATCTGCCCCGTTTGATTTTCGTCACTGTGGCGTGTCCGTGTGGATCACGCGTTCGCGTCGCTAGCATCAGAGAAACTATGGCATATTATATATCAAATCGAAGCCTCGGACGTTATCTTTCCAACGCAATTGGAACCGCGTCATTTGGACCTTTGTAGCGAAAGTTATAGCCATTTGAGTGCGAAGAGGTCAGGCTGGACAGCTTAGCAATTTCTCCAACTTCTTGTATTCCTTCCACTTTTGCATGCTTCCTTTCCATCCTCTGAGCCATTCTTACCCTGTAATCTCTGAAATCACTTAACACACATATCAAGGCATCTAATGGTAATAAGAGAGGATTTAAACATAGGAAACTTAAGGCCAAAGAAGCATGTTTTCAATCAAAGCACATAATTAGGAAGGCAAATGTAAAACCATGCAAATAGTATGAATAAGTGGGTAAAGAGTTGATAAAAACCACTCAATTGAGCACAAGATAAACCATAAAATAGTGGTTTATCAACCTCCCCACACTTAAACAATAGCATGTCCTCATGCTAAGCTCGAGAGAAGCTATAAAGATGAAGAGGAATGTAAGAAAGTATGAAATGCAACCTATCTATATGAATGCAACTACATGCAAAATGATTCTACCTACTTAGTTAAAAGTAAACAAATCCTTCAAGAAGAAATATGAACTGGATTTCACTAATTCAAATCATGAAAATGAAGTACAAATAGACTTGTAAGAAGAAAATAGCTCATGAAAGCAGGGAACAAGGAATTGAGCATCAAACCCTCACTGGTAGTGTATACACTCTAATCACTCAAGTGTTTTAGGTTCAATTCTCTCAATTCTCCACTAACCTTGCTTTCTAAGGCTTGCTCTTCATCTAACAATCAATATAAATTTAATGCACAGATACACATATCAAGAGGTCTTTTAAGGGTTGTAATGGGGTTAGGGTCAAGGTAGGATTGTATTTGGTCAAGTGGACTAAAATCTGAATCCTTAATTAACTTAAACTTTTTACCTAATTTTAGACAATCCATGTAATCATAATACCACATCTAACTATCCATTAACCATGTTTTCCACATATTCATGCATTCTAATTTCAAGTACAGTACATATGCATTGCTTTCACCATTTACTTTGGGGCATTTTGTCCCCTTTTTGCTTAATTGCTCTTTTTTTTATATATATTTATAATTTTTTTATTTTTTTCAACGCATATGATTAAGATATTGAATGCATGAATCATGTTCTAAATATTTCTTTCACATTTTCATAAAGACATATAATACCCAACTCTTAAACCAATTGTTTCCAAATCCACTTTTCCCCACACTTAATTCATGAGCACTTTCACTAGTCTAAGCTAACCAAGGATTCAAATTAAGGACATTATTATTTTTCACTTAGAGTTAATGATGTGCTAAAGTAAAGAACAAAGGGGTAAAATAGGCTCAAATTGGTTTGCAAAGGATAATGAAAGGTAAGGCCATATGGGTATGTAAGCTTAGTGAAACAAAGGCCTCAATCATGTAAATGCATGCATACATCAAACCATGGAAATATAGAATTAAGCAAGACAAAGATCATAATTTTTGAGAGAAAAACACACACTAAAAAAAATAAAATAAAATAAAATATTGATTGGTAAAATGCAACCAATTCAAATAAGCTCAAAAATCTCACAGGTTTTGTGTGTTCGAGCTCTAAACCATGTTCCAAAATAATATCTCTTCAAACAAGTGTAACATTAAATTTTTATTCAAATTAGTGAAATGCTCTAAAAGGTTTCTTGAAAAAGAAAATATTACTTCAACCAAGTGGTAAAATATGCACAAAATCAAATAAATATGCAATCAAACATGCAAATGTAATAATGAACCAACAAATAAAATAAAAAATTTGGTGTTGAGTCAGGAAATAACTAACCCATGGAGATCGGTATCGACCTCCCCACACTTAAAGATTGCACCGTCCTCGGTGCATGCTAAGATATACAAGTGGACGGGTTGCTTCAACTGGGGCTCTTTTTGTTCCTTTCCTTGCCGGTGATTTGGGAGTAGCTTTCTCTTTACCCTTCTTGGTGGCCATCTTGAAAAGGAAAAAAGAAAGTGACTTTTAAAGCTAAGGGTTAGAGCAAGGAAGAGAGCGGGAAAGGTGGTAATAATTGCACAATAAAGAAAAATGACGTTAACACACGCTCATGAGTACATGTGAAAAGTCATCAATGGAAAATAGCTAGTGCATATGATAACAATTGAATGCAAGGTGTTTATTGGCATGCAGGCAAAGGCATGAGTAGCATAGATCAAGCATTCAATGTCCAAGTTAGATTACCAAGTCTTTCAAAATAACAACATGTTTGTAATGACAATTATAATGAATGAATATGATATGAAAAAGGGTTTTGTGAAAAGCAAGCATTCAGAGTAGTAGGATAAAAGATACTGAAAAACATTGCACAATGCCATACGGGTGTTTTCACAAACACATAGCATGCATGGTAAATAAGCTATTGAAAGTATTAAATTGAACATTCAAGCAATCCTTTAAAAAGTAATATATAATTGTCAAATAATTTCTCTAATAATCCACAAGTAAAATATAGAAATAATGACCCAAATAAATTTCTAACACCAATGAAAATAATGCAATGAATGAAAGTATGTAAATAAATTAAAATAAAATAAAAAGAAAAATAAGAAGAATGAGAAGGGAAAGAAGGGAAGAAGAAGTAAGGAAGAAATAAGGAGGGAAAAGAGAATATAGGATTTGGGGAAGAGAAAGATAAGATATTTTGGCAATTTAGGTTGAGCTGTGCGGCGCAAGCGACGCGGACGCATGGGGCACGCGGTCGCGTGACTTGCGCTTTTAAGTTAATCGACGCGGTCGCGTTGGTCACGCGGTCGCGTGACACGTTTTGTGCTACTGGCGCGAGGACAGCCTCGCGCTCGCACAACTCTCTGTTCAAAAATCATTAATTGCCAAATATTGGGTGATGCGATCGCATGGGGCATGCGATCGCGCGAGTGGCTACTTAGTAGGATGTGACGCGGCCATGTGGGGCACGCGGTCGCGTGAGATGGACTACGCGTCCAGCGCTAGTCCAGCACCACTCTAGCACAACTTTCGGCTGTGCACCATTATTACGTCGAAATCCTGGTCACGCGGCCGCGTGGGACACGCGGTTGCGTGGGACACGCGGTTGCGTGGGAGGCCATTATTCCCATATGACGCGGTCGCGTCAGCGGCGCGGTCGCGTGGGACGATTTGTGCCATTGGCACGCCTCCAGCCACGCTCTCGCATGACTCTCTGTTCATTTTATTATTCTCTCCCACACTTGCGACGCGGACGCGTCAATGAGGCGGTCGCGTCACATAAATTTTTTTTTAAGCTGAAAAGAAAATGCAGAATGCAGTGTTAATATGAATGTGATGCAAAACTCCAGGTTCAATAAAATAAAATAAAACTTGAAAATAAATAAAACTAAATAAAAATGAAAAAGGAACGATCATACCACGGTGGGTTGTCTCCCACCTAGCACTTTTAGTTAAAGTCCTTAAGTTGGACATTTGGTGAGCTCCCTGTTATGGTGGCTTATGCTTGTATTCATCCAGGAATCTCCACCAATGTTTGTAATTCCAATGGCCTCCGGGATCCCAAACTAGGCACAGAAAGCCTTCAAGCAGGTTAAAGTAAGTGACAAGGCCCCAAGAGTGTTGATTGTTGGAATGAATTCTGGGGTCCCAAATCTTGCTTTTGCACCCGTCTTCTTGTTGATCATCATGATTCCGTCCGGGTGGCAAACAATCTGAATTCTCACTAAAGCGGCCAAACAACTTCCTAGACCCATTCAATTGAGCTCTATACCAACCTTTGCGTTTAAACTTAAAGCTTCCAACCATAATGAACCTTGTAGGACAATCTTTACCACTGGCCATCTTCCTCTTACTCTTAATATTACAAAGAGCTCCAAGTTGACCATCCGTCTCCAGTAGCCCATATTCAAGTGGAATTAGAAAGCTAAGGGATATGAATTTTACCCACTTGAATGTTGTGAAGGATGATGGCAACTTAGGGGGAGGTATTTTTAATGAAATTGCAAGCTCCACTCCCTTGTGCTTTTCTCTGATAATTACCACCTCTTTGCAAGCTTCTTCAATTTCAACCTCTTCCTCTTGGTAGCTTTCTTCCAATTCAATCTTCTCTTTGCTTTCCAAGGACATGGGAGGTTGTGCTTCTTCTTCTTGAATCTCCATCTCTTGATCAACCTCTTCCAAGTCTTCAACTGTGATATGCCTTGGAGGTTGTACACCCTCCTCAGCATCAATTTCAAACATCTTGGAAGGGGGTTCTATGATTGGACTTTCCCATGGAGGTTCTGCATCTCCTAAGTCTTCAACCGATTCTTCTTCCTTGATAATTACTGCTTCCGCCATTTGTTCCAGTACAAAGTCATGTTTCGTACTGTCCACCGGAGTTTCTAATGTCTCATTCATGCTACATTCGTCATTAGATTGTCCACATGAAGCCATGGGGGTTCCTTGAGTGTCCGAACGTCGGGAAGCTAATTGATTTATTGCTTGCTCCAATTGATGAATGGTTGCCTGAAATCGATCCACTGTTTCCTTGAAACGATCCTTTGTCTCTTGATGCACTCGGCTTTCATAAACAGGATCATAGTGCTCTTGGATTGATGGATATGGAGATGGTGAATATTGAAGTGGTGGTTCTTGTGAGTAATTGGGTTGGAATTGGGGTGGTTCTATATAAGGTTCATATGGCTCATAAGGTGGTTGGTATGGGGGGTATGGGTTGGGGTCATATGGAGGTGAATGGCGGAAAAGGGCTTGTGAGTTTGGTGGTCCAAAGTTATGTTGAAGAGAGGATTCATAGGCATATGGTGGTGGTTGTTGATAGTCTATTGGAGGTGGTTGTTGCCATGAGGGTTGATCAAATCCTTGTGGCTCCTCCCATCTTTAATTCTTCCAAACTTGATGCCTGTTCTCATTATTGGAATCAAACTTGAAGCGAGAGGAGTGAGAACTCATAGTTAGTTAATAAAAATTTAAAAACAAAAATAAAAGCAAATTTTAAATTCAAATTTTTGAATTTGAAAATTAAAATTTGAATTTTGAATTTTTAAAATTGAATTTGAAGATTAAAATTTGAAATTTTTTTTTTAAATTTGAATTTTAAATTTTGAGAATTGAATTTTTTTTTTAAATTGAAAATTGAAAATTGATTTTTTTTTAAATTTACAATAACCAATAATAAGGCACACATTTACAAATTCCCGGCAACGGTGCCATTTTGATGAGAGGAACTTTTGCGTGGTCTAAAAATTTGCGGATAAATCCTCGTTGCAAGTATAGTTTCTAAACCTTCAAAAGTCCTTTCATACAAACATTTTGGTTGTCACAAGTAACAAACCCCATTAATTTTGATAACCGAGTATTTAAACCTCGGGTCGTCTTCTCAAGGAATTGCAGGGAGGTATGTTCTTATTATTGGTTATGAAGATTGTAAATTAGGGGTTTTAGAAAGTAAGGGAGGGGTTTTAGAAAGTAAGGAAGCAGTATGTTGCATAAGAAGAATAAAATAAATAAATAACTGTAAAATAAACTCTTGGCAAGGTATGAGAAATTGGAGGTCCTATCCTAATTATCCTTATCAGGTGTGAAGAGAACTGGGTTTTAATCCCACTTGGTCAACCTTTACTAAGCAAAGGAAGGTTGAGTGGACTGATTGGCTTGATTCTCAAGTCCTAGTCAACTACTGTGGAGAGACTAGCCTTAGAGCAATCCTAGCTCAAGCAGAATCTGCCAATTTCAATCACTTGCTGAGTTTGATAACTCAAGTATTACCAATCACTTGACCAAAGCCAAAAGGGAGAAAAAAATATCTAAATTAAATTGAAAGCAATCTAAAACAGAGCAAAGCAATCTTAAATCTGAAATACCTCAAATAACATTAATTAAGAAAATTATATGTAACATGGAAGAGTTCATAAATTAAATTGGGAAAATAAATAAAAATAAAGAACTTGGGATTGAGAGCCACTCCTAAAACTAAGAGAAATCCTAAATCCTAATCCTAAGAGAGAGGAGAGAACATCTCTCTCTAAAAATTACATCTACTCCTAAAATTCTGAATTGTGAAAGCTTCTTTTTGAATGGATGTATTCCTCCAATTTATAGCCTCTAATCTGTGTTTTCTGGGCCACAAACTGGGTCAAAAACAGCCCAGAACTTGCTAGAGATGAAATCTGCCACGTTTGATTTTTGTCACTGCGACGCATCTGCGTGGATCACGCGTTCGCATCGCCTAGCATCAGAGAAACTATGGCATATTATATGTCAAATCGAAGCCCCGGACGTTATCTTTCCAACGCAACTAGAACCGCATCGTTTGGACCTCGATAGCTAAAGTTATAGCCGTTTGAGTGCGAAGAGGTCAGACTGGACAGCTTAGCAATTTCTCCAACTTCTTGTATTCCTTCCACTTTTTCATGCTTCCTTTCCATCCTCTGAGCCATTCTTGCCCTGTAATCTCTGAAATCACTTAACACACATATCAAAGCATCTAATGGTAATAAGAGAGGATTTAAACATAGGAAACTTAAGGACAAAGAAGCATGTTTTCAATCAAAGCACATAATTAGGAAGGCAAATGTAAAACCATGCAAATAGTATGAATAAGTGGGTAAAGAGTTGATAAAAACCACTCAATTGAGCACAAGATAAACCATAAAATAGTGGTTTATCAGCGTCGCTTGGCATTTTTCCTTTCCACGCGTACGCGTCAGGTACGCGTTCGCATCGCCATGCGACTTCAATTCCATGCGTGCACATCTGCTGCGCGTGCGCGTCGATGAATGCATCCCAAATCCTTATTTTTCGATGATTTCTCCACTTTGCATGCTTTTCTCTTCATTCCTTTGATCCATTCCTAGCTTTCTCAACCTGAAATCACTAACACACACAACAAGGCATCTAGTGGAATCAAAGGTGAATTAAATTTAACCAATTAAGGGTCTAAAAAGTATGTTTTCACTCTTAAGCACAAATTAGGGAGAATATACAAAACCATGCTATTTTAGTTAATAAGTGTGAGAAAAGGGTGATAAAATCCCCTAAATTCAGCATAGAATGCACCACCAAATAGTGGTGCATCAAGCGCCTGCCACGCTCTCGAGATATAGTGCCCGTCACACTCATGGGATATAGTTCCTGACACACTTCCCAGGATAAGGTGCTCCCACACTCTTGGGATATAGCACCCGCCATGCTCTCGCTATATAGTGCCTGACACACCATACAACAGAGAGAAAACTCAACATACTCATCATCAACAATCTCAGTCAGGCTTCAATTACGATATTCATTCATAATCATTCTTTAGGGCCATAATATCACATATACATCATATTTTTGCACTTTCTATACATAATTCATCATTTTCCAAGCTTACTTCACCTTCAAAATACCATCCCTTCCTAGCTTCATCTCATTACTAACCATACCACTAAAGATTAAGGGCTAAAAGAGTAAAAATAGAGGTTTAGAGGTTCAAAATTAGGTTTTAAAATATAAAATTCACTTGTTGAAAACAAGGGGTTCCACGTACACGTCACATGGTTCGCGTACTCGAGGTACATTTTGCCTTACTCGCATACGCAGACACTTGCTCACGTACACGAGACACCAAACTCAAAGGGAATGGCCGTGTCGTGTGTAGGTGGTTGCGTACGCGAATTCTGCAAGTGGCAAATTTGGCTAAGTGCTGCAGAATTTTAGTTTTACGCACCAAACGTCCAACGCGCATAACTCTCCTATTTTAAAATATTTTTCATCCGTTCTTTGAACGGTTTAAACTTCACGAACCCAATTTTCATATGAAATAAGTTTGAAAAAGTTTAGGGGTCTAGAAGCTGAGTTATGGCTCGCCAAATTTTGGCCAGAAATCAGATTTTCACAAGGTTTACCAAACCTCTACTTTCACAAATTCATAATCATTAACCATATTTTCAAAGCCCTACCCAGCACCAAAACATACCATATCATAGCTCAACACACTACCACCACCAATCATACCTCAATTTAAACAGTCTCAATTCCAAATTATCAAATTATACCAACACAATCATCAACATTCACATACCCACATACAATATCCTTCTCCATCACAATCAATATCATTATTCATCAATCTAACTTACCAAACCAACTACATTCACATCATATATCATTCAATCTATCATGCCTCATCATGCAACACACATCATTAACTAAACTACCAATCAAGTTCCAAATTCATAATTCAACTTATCCTAGGTCGTCTAGGCTAAGTTTTCATGAAACATTATATATTATATACGAGAAACTAAAACCATACCTTGGCTGATCCTCGTAAAACCCAGAATGACACAATTGACCACCGTTTCACAAAACCCAAGGCTCTAAACCTCTCTAAACAGAAAATTCAGTTACCAAGTCCAAAACTCAAGCTCTCCATGAATTTGCCACCAATATATATAATTCAATCTAAAATCATATAAACACCACTAAATCAATATAGGATTTTCTATATACACAATTTTACAATGGTTAAAGATTTTTCACCTTACCAATGGGAAATTGGGACAAGACCCGGCAAGTCCACGAAGCTAATTCGATCCTAAACACCAAAATTACACAATTTCTCAATACTAAGCTCAATAAATTTCAAAATTAGGGGAGAGAATCAAAAACTGAAAAAGTGGCTTTCCATACCAAATTAGTTACCGGATTTTGTAGAGCTTGTTGCGCTAGTCCTAAGGGCGTAAGCGGTGCGGTGATCGGAGCTCCAGATTGAAAGATATTTGAATTTGAATTTGGTGTTAAGGTATGGAGATTCTTTCCTTCTCCTCTTGCAAGCTTCAGCATTCTTCATTGTTTTGGGATGGAGAAGAGCTGATGCTCTTCATATATAGGGGGACTCGGTTCGGCCCAATCTTGGGCCAAATTCTTTAAAATTAGTGTCAAAATTCTTATTTTAATTAGCTTTATCTCATTAAACTATAAATTTTTTCCTAATTTCTTTTTTAATAATAAATTTATTAGCTAATTATTTATTAATTTTGTAGATTTTACATTCATCATAAGGATTTGAATGTGTTAGAAAACAATTATAATCTGACTTGAATTCTTTTATCAACATTGGGAAATTTGATTGTTGGAGTTAAGCTTGAAAACTTCTTCTCATGGTTCTTTAAGTTTTAAAACTAGAATTGATAAGTGACATCGAATCAACTAGGTTTAGTTTTTAAGAATTGTGTGGCTTTTAAATCAGTGAACGTATCTCACCTCTTATCATGATCAATTGATCAAGGAATTGACAGTTTAATAAGAAAAGCAAAATTGAATTATCAAGGGATTGGAATTTTGTTATTTATGATTTTTTGTAGATGCATCTTGCAAGATCATAGTAGTGAGTGAAAATCATTCTTCTGGAAGTTTTAACATCTCTGAAACTTTAACCCTTTTAATCATATTACCCTATAAATCATTCATAACTTGATTTTGTTTAATTCACTGTTTTTGTGCAACTTGTCTCTAAAATCCTAATTTTTTATTGTCTAACTAGAATAATCAATTGACCATTTCTTGCTTAATCTGTTAATCCTTGTGGGAACAATAACTCACTCACCATGATATTACTTGCTATGATTCAGTGCACTTTCCGAGTTATGACTTTGAAAATTCTACATCAAGTTTTTGGCGTCGCTGCTGGAGATTAATTGAGATTAACAACAAACGAGTTAATTGATTACCTAGATTAGACGTTTATTTTTCTATCTTCTAATTTTTCATCTCACCTGGAATTTCCTTCACTGTGACATTGAAAATTCCAATTTTCTTTGTTGTCACTGTGTTTATGCAAAGCAATAAAGACAAAGAACCACTCCACTTTGATTTAGTTATTGAGAGAATACTCGTCTAGATAAGGAAGAAATCTAGAGCTCAAAGAGAAAAAGCTGAGATAATAGTAGAGATCGAAGATTTTGAGGATTTAGATACAATGGCTAACAATATCAATAACCCAGTCAATGCTAGAAAAACTCTTGGCTCATTAACAAAACCCACTGCAGGAAATTGTGGGAGTAGCATAGTAGCACCCGCTGTAAAGGCAAACAACTTTGAATTGAAGTCTCAACTTTATCACCTTAGAACAACGACATTGCCAATTCAATGGGAGCCCTCAAGAAGATCCTAATTTGTTCATCTCCAGCTTCTTGCAGATTTGTGACACAGTCAAATCTAATGGTGTCTTCACTAAAGCTTATCGATTAAGGTTGTTCCCATTTGCTATAAGGGACTGAGCCAAGCAGTGGCTCGAAACTCAACCAAAGGAGAGCATAGCAAGATGGGATGAATTGGTCAATAAGTTCTTAACCAAATTCTTCCCACCATGGAGGTTGGCAAAGCTGAGACATGACATCCAAACATTCATGCAGAAAGATGGAGAATTCCTTTATGAAGCTTAGGAGAGGTACAAAAGTATATTGAGAAAGTGTATCCTGGATTTATTTGCTGACTGGTTGCAACTTCAGATTTTTTATGATAGAATTACTGCTACTTCAAGAAATTCATTGGATTCCTCTACTGGAGGATCTTTGTACATGAAGACAACAACAGAAGCCTTAGAATTAATTGAGATAGTGGCCAACAATCAATATTTGTATTCCTCTTAAAGAGCTTTAAAGAGAGGAGTGATAAAATTAGACACATTGAAAACTATTCTAGCACAAAACAAGGCTATATCTCAACAAATCATTACACTTACTAAACAAGTTGGACACATGCAAGTCTCCGTAGTGGGAACACAGGGTATCACCTATGACATGGGAGGAGAAGTCTACCAAAGTGAAGTTTCTGAGTTACTTAATCATGATCAATCCTCTGTTGAGCAAGTCAATTTTTTGGGGAACCCCTTTAGGCCACACAATGACCCATTCTCTAAAATCTATAATCTTGGATGGAGGAACCATCCTAACTTTGGATTCAAAAATCAAAACCAAAGAACCAGTAATGTCAACAACTTCAGTACTCCTCACCAACCACAAACACCTCCCAAACAATCCTCTCAAAACCCACAAAAGACCACCCTTCTAGAGAATATCTTGGGAAAGCTCACTCAACACACCTCCACATTCATCCAACAAACCAGTTTGTTGTTGTTGAATTGATAAGTGACATCGAATCAACTAGGTTTAGTTCTTAAGAATTACGTGGCTTTTAAATCAGTGAACGTATCTCATCTCTTAACATAATCAATTGATCAAGGAATTGATGGTTTATTAAGAAAAGAGAATTGAATTACCAAGGAATTGGGATTTGGTTATTTATGATTCTCCATAGATGGATGTTGCATGATCAAAGTAGAAAGTGAAAATCATTCTTCTGGAAGTTTTAACATCTCTGAAACCTTAACAATTTTAATCATATTACTCTTTAAACCATTCCTAACATGCTTTGTGTAAGAACCACGAATTATAAAATATAAATATGATATTTGAACTCAGTAGATTTTTCTGAGTTGGAAAATGTAATTTTCTTCGAAAATTTTTATAAAAAAGCACTACCGGCTTAAGTCTATCCGGTACTGTGTGAGAATAATAAAAACAGTAAAAACTTGAGGAAATAAATTAAAGTTGAAAATCGGGCACTAATTTCAAAGGTTTGGCCCAAAGTTGGGCCAAACGGGGCAAAAACGCTAATGGGTTGGACCGCGCACAAGTTGCGCCCAAGCCCAACACATATATACTCTCTTTAGTGGCCATTTCAGCCACACTCCCCTTCATAATAACACACAACAGCAGCTGCATGAGAGGTGAGAAAAAAGAGCTTAAAGAGAGAGTGTTACTATTTACATACAACTTTCAGTGGCCATATCTCGAGCTACATTGCTCCGATTCACGTGCCGTCAATGGCTAAGCAAAGCTCTTGCCGAGCCCGTCACTTTTAGCTGGGTATTGTGGTAAGCTTTTCACTCATCTCTGCCCCATTTAATGCCCAAAAATTTCAAAAATTTGGGTTTTGGTTTTGAGTAAATTTTTGTGTTTTGATTGATTAGGTGGTCTCTAAGGTTTGGCTATTGGTGGTTTATGCCCCCAAACACCATCAGAAAAGGTAAGGAAATTCTTTACCTTGTGAATTTATGTATTTAGAAACCCTGGGTATTGATTTATGGTAATTTATATGGTTTTAGTTAAGTTCTTGCACTTGTTGGAGTTGATTTGGAGCTTTGAAGGTGAGAATGGTGATTTGTTAGTGACTGAAAGCTTGTTTGGACTAAAAGTGGTATTTTGTGCATATTGGGGATCAGCCAAGGTATGATTTCGGTTTTCTCTATGTAATTTATAATATTTAGCTGAAATCATCATCATCATCATTTTTGTGTTTTGATTCTATTGGTTGTTGAACTTATTGAATGATGATGTATGATGATTCGATGATTTCAGCTATTTTTACGAATTGTGATATTGATGTTGATAAAATGATGTTAAAGATTGATATTAAGGATGAATGAGGTTAATTATGATGATTATTGGTGATATAATGATGATGGATGATTGTGTTGGTTGAGAAATGGTTTTAGTGTGATATAGTTGATATTTGAGGTTGAGGATTATGTAAAGTGAGTGGAGATTGGTATGAATGATGAATTGTGACACAAAGGTTATGAGGTAAATTGGGGTTTGGTATGGTTTTGATTTGGTTTTGGTTATGAATTTTAAGGATTTGAGAAATTAGTAAACTTTGGTAAAAATAAATTTTTAGTGAATTTTGACGGATCATATATTGAGCTACAGTTTTTGATATTGAATGAATTTTATATCAAATTAAAGATAATTCAAAGAGCTTTAAAATGGTATAAATTTTGTTGAAATCTGAATTTTGTAGAGAAATATATGATCATTGGAAGTTTGAGTCAGAAATCTGAATTTTGTGATGTTGCAGAATTTGTGATTTCTTGTTTGTGTGCGCACGCACACTGCTGTGCGTGTACTCTGATCAGTGGTAATTTTTGACTTGTGTGTATGCACAGCCCCGTGTGCACGCACACTCTGTGAAAATTTGAAAACGTGCGTACGCACACTCATGTGTGCACACACACACAGGGAGGTGCCTACTGTTGGGAGCGCTAGCACACTCAGGTGTGCATACACAGCTTGTGAAATTTACAAGCTGTACGCACGCACAACCTCGTGCACACACACACGCTGGAAGGTGCATTCTATTGAGGACGTTTGCACGTATCTGTGCGTGTACGCAAAATGGAAATTTTTACTCTCTATGCGTATGCACACCTCTATGCGTAAGCACACTTCTTGGAAATCCTTCTTGGCGTGCATACGTACAACCCTATGCGTATGCACATTGCCCTGTTTTCAATAAACATATTGTTTCTAACTGTTTTACCTTCCCGGCAAGCTTGTAAACTTCCGTGACACTTATATAAGACTCTTTAGCTTGTTTTTTTGGTTTCAGAACAAAGAGAGGGCTCGAGGTGAAATCAATTAGGTGTTTTCTTGCAAAAGTTTAGAAAACAGAGACTTAGGTGTTTGGAGTACTGAGGACAGAGTTGGTTGAGTGAGGAAGCGCAGTATTGTGTTGATGATCACCGACTATGAATTGTGAAAATTATGAATTGATGGTGGTTGAGACGAGTTTGGGACTCGGAATGGAAGGATGGATCCCTGATATATTGAAAAATAAATTCTGAAAACCACTGAATCACTATTTTATACTGAGATTGTTGAGACGCTATGTGCTTGGCAGGGACGGTAGGTTAATCCCGCCTGTCGAGGTCGCAGCGGCGGCGTAAGGATGGTAGGTTTATCCCGCTTACGTTGAGATGTGAGGTCCGTGGCAAGAGTATCCCGCTCGCATCCCTTCAGATCACTAGAGTGTGCAGGCACTATATCCTGGACCGTGTTCCAGGAATGATATCTCGGGGGTTCTCCTTATGATACCGAAGGGCGACATTTTCGTGGAGATGTGTTGGGTTGGCGGTTGAACCGACAATGTGATATCACAGCCAATAGGACAGGCATTCATCATTTTCATCTTCTACCGGTTTGTTTCCTTTGCCACCTTGAAATTGCTTGCCTAATTGTATAACATGACTAAATGCTACTTGAATTTCTTGATAGACATGCTATACTTGTGCTTTACATGCATTGTTATTTATCTGTGTATTCTACTGGGATTGAGGAGGTTCGGAAGGTGATGGTCATGGGATCGCATGGCGGTTAGGCTGGCGAAGGCTATGGGACATCAGAGAATTGTTAGCTTAGAAAATCCACTAAGTTAGATTATCCTTTAGTGTTGTGGTTTTAAAGTTGTGCTTTAAAAGTTATAGTTATGCTTTAAGTTGAATCTCATGATGGATATGAAGCTCTAGGATTTCCTCTAGCGTCTCGGAATCTTATATCTTACATCACTGGGCACTGTTACTATATTGAGAATCTCCGGTTCTCATTCCATACTCTGTTGTTATTTTTCAGATGCAGGTCGTAACCTACCTCGGTGTGTTGCTTTGATGGTGACAGAGCGGAGGATCTTCACTATGTTTTAAAGTCTTTGATTATTTTGCTTAGTTTTCTCACCTTTTGTATTTATATTTGCCTTAGAGGCTAACTTTGAGAGGAATTTTGTATAAGCTGTTTTACTTTTAAAACTTTGTGTGTTGTATATAACTAGCCAGCTTAAACTCCGCGAGCTGCAGTTAGATTCTTATGGCTATTATACTTTGATATATCTATATATATGTCTTGATATCTGTACGTATATCTTGTGCCTCGATTAGTGTAGCTTCATGTGAATGTTTTGCATTTTTCAAACTCTGTTTTTGAGCTTAATCCCTCATCGGGCTTCTAGAATATATTATTTCCTTCTATATAAATATGTATAAGAATTAGAATTGTCGTAACCTTTGACTAAACTTTACTTTACGACGCGAGAAAAGGCTTAGAGTAATTAGGGTGTTACACTTTGTTTAATTCATTGTCTTTATGCAATCTGCCTCTAAAACCCTAATTTTTTATTGTCTGACTAGAATAATATATTTTTGGTGATTATGTGAGTCTTATGGATTGAACTAAGTTGTTTTGGATAAATGATTGATTTTTTGATTGATTAAATTGGATTCTGTATTGTGATATATGATTATTGAGTGTATGAATGCGTATTGATAATTAAGGTTAAATAATTGTGATTTACTGGATTGGTCGATTTGAATGAGTTGAGATAATGAGATATCGGAATTGGTTTTGTTTGATTTATCGGAAATGATTTTGAGAATTGGAATTGATTTGAGATATCAGAATTAGTTTTGTTTGATTTATCGAAAAGGATTTTGAGAATTGGAAATGGTTTGGTTGGGACTCTTGAAGGGTTGCCAAAGTCCGAAGTTTAGAGGAGATGCTGCCGAAATTTTTATTAAACTCTGAGACTTTGTTTGAAGCATTCTTTAAAAGAAAATTTGAGTCAAGAATTATATTATTTGATTTCAATTTATCAAGCAAAAAAATGATTTATGTTTGAGTTATTAGGAAAATGATTTCGTTTTGAGTTTGATTTAATAAGAAAATAATAAATTATGTTTTGAGTTTTATTTATTCAGGAAAGGAATTATACCATTTTGAATTCGATTTATCAAGTAAAGATTTATGTTTCGAGTTTGATTTATTTGAGGAGAGAATTATGTTTTGATTTTGAATTATTTAAGAAAGTGATGCAGATTTTACAACCCACAAAACACCGGCAAGTGCACCAGGTCGTATCAAGTGATAACTCACGGTGGGTGAGTGTCGAGTCCACGAGGATTAACGGGTTAACAAACAATAGTCAATTAATCACTCTAGTCAGACAATCAAGAATAAGGGTTTTCAAAGAGAATTGTATAAAAAGACAGTGAATTGAACAAAAGCAATTCGTAAATAATTGAGAGAAAAATATGATTCAAGAAAGTTAAGGTTTCAGAGATGTTGAATCTTTCGGAAAAACGTTTTTCACTTTCCACCTTGATTAAACAATGATGTTTCTATGGCAAATCATAAGTAATTAAACTCTAATTCCTTGGTAATTCAATTTCTCTAATCCTAATCAATTATCAATTCCTTGATTAATTAATTGCGACAAGAGGTCAAGAACATTCACTAATTTAAAACCACATAATTCTCAAGAACCAAACTTGGTTGATTCGTGTCACTTATTGATGCGTGAGCATCTTATACCCCTTTTTCTTAGTATTTTCCAGTTGTGTTTAGTTAAATATAATTTAGTTTTACTTGATTTTAGTGAAAAAATCCCCTTTGGATACTACTTTGAGTTGTTTGTGTTTTTATGATTTTAGAAAAAATTCAGAGCAATTTGGCAAAGTTTGGAGCTAAAGAGGAAAATGCTGGTAGCACCCTCCTTGGGTGCTAAATGCCCAGCTAGCATTTAGCGCCAGCAAGGGGCCAAGGCTAGAAATGTGCAACTCCCCCTAGGACGTTTAACGTCCATCTCTGGCATTAAACACCAGCAAGCGATCCAAATCACACTCATGTGGAGCTTCTCAAGTGGATTTAGCATTTATTAGTTTTATTTTATTTTTTTTTGTAATTTTTATTTACAAATAATATCTTTTAGTCTTATGAATTATTATTTTAATTTTTACTTTCGTAATAAACTAGGTTAATATAAAAGGAAAAAGATAACTTAGGATGGGGATCTTCTTTCTTCCGCACGTTTTCAGAACCCTAGTTTCTCTGTAACTCAGGTGCAACTAAACCTCCTGGTTAAGATTAGGAGCTCTGTTTATTTCTATGGATTAGAACTATTATTCTTCTATTTTAATTAATATTTTGATTCAATTCTAAGGATTATTTTTGTTCTTAATCTTATGAACTGGGTGGAACGAGAGTATGACCCTCTTCTACTTGAGTTCTTGTGATTCTCGAGGGAATTATCTTGCTTGAACTACATCTTAAAAAGAAATTCCTTCTAAATTACTAATTACAAGAACTAATTGGGATATGTGATATGAAATCCTGTTAGCTTTGGGTAATCAGGGTTTTTGTGGCGTTAAACTAGTTTTCTGAACCTCACCTTCTAATCGGAATTAAGTGATCACGAGAGTAGCGGTTAATGAAGGTTAGAGGAGGCTAAATCACTAAGAGATTAGGGTTTAGACACTTATCGTTTGCCATTGAATGAATCATGCATTGTTAAAATAGTTGGTAAGAACTTCTAACCCGGAAAGATAAACATCTCTGAAACCTTAACTGTTTTCTCATACTGTTTTCGCACCAATTCTTATTTGCTTTCTTTAATTGCTTATTTATTATTCTATGCGATTTCAACTCAGCAAACCCTTTTTAGATTCACTTAACTAAGTCCAACCAGACTACCATTGTTTGCTCAGTCTGACAATCCTCGTGGGATCGACCCTCACTCACCTGAGGTTTATTACTTAGATGACCTGGTACACTTGCCGGATAAACTCTGGGAATTCAAAATCCTGCACCAAGTTTTTGGTGCCGTTACCGGAGATTGTTTGTGATTGACAACTACCAGTTGTCTAATTTCTTAGATTAGGTATTTTTCTTAGTTTTGTTTACTTAATTTTTCCTTTAATTTTTTTATTTTAGTATTGTTTATTTTTCCTAAATTTCTAATTTTACATTTGGTGTCTTTTAGTGTTTTCCCCTTTTTATTTTCTTTGAAAATTTTAGTTTAATTTCTGCTAAACCCCAATTTTGTGGTTTATCTTGTGCTTAATTTAGAGGATTTTATTAACTTTTCTCACATTTATTCATTGAAATGGCATGGTTTCATGACTTTCTCCTAATTTGTGCTTAAGAGTGAAAACATGCTTTTTAGGCCTTTAATTGGTTAATATTAATTCACCTTTGATTGCACTAGATGCCTTGATATATTTGTTAGTGAATTCAGGTTGAGAAGGCTAGGAATGAATCAAAGGAGTGAAGAGAAAAGCATGCAAAGTGGAGAACTCATGGAAAATCAAGGATTTGGAGTGCATTCATCCATGCGCACGCGTGGAACCGTGCTCACACGTGAATATGAAGTCTCATGACGACGCGTACACGTGACATGACGCATACGCGTGGGAAGTAAAATGCCAAGCGACGTGTACGCGTGACCTATGCGTACCTGTCACAGCTCGCACATGATCTCATTAAAGGCAATTCGCTGGGGGCGATTTCTGTGCTTTCCAGGCCCAAATCCAACTGATTCCAGAGACTATTTCATGCAGAATTCAAGAGGGGTCGGGGGAGAGCAATGAGTTTAGTTTTTACCATGCTTTAGTTAGTTTCTAGAGAGAGAAGCTCTCTCTTCTTTCTAGAATTAGGTTAGATGTAGATTAGGATTTCTTTAGATCTAGATTTAATTCATGCTTTGATTTACTTTTCCTTTACAATTTCTTGTTCCTTTACCTCTACTTCTTTAGTTTGGTATTTTACTCCTTGTATTTGTTTACTTTGTTGTTGATGCACTCTTATTTCTTTGATTTCCTTTTAATGCAATTTATGTTTTATGTTTCTTTGTTGTTCATTTGAGCTGTTGTTGTTAATTTTCTTGCAATTGGTAGTTGTAGATTTACATTTCTTGCAATTTTATTATGCTTTCCTTTTATGCCTTCCAAGTATTTGATTAAATTCTTGGAAGGATGTTAGAGTAGATTTTTCTACTTTTGGCTTGGGATGGTAACTTAGGTGAACTTGAGTTGCTAGTGTCCAAGTGATTGATAATTAGTATCCATTGACTCTAGCTTCCACTAAGTTAATTAGTGAGGTGGCTAGGACTTATGGATTAGGATTGATGTAGCTCATTTGACTTTTCTTCACTTGTTAGAGGATGACTTAATGGGAATGATCCTTGCAATTATCATGTTGTGGTTAGTAACAAGGATAAAAATCCTTAACTATCAACTCTTTCCAAGACCTTTTTTATCATTTGAAGTCCTTTTACTTTCGTGCCATTTATTTTTCTTGTTTCTTATTCAAAACCTCAAAATATACAACCCATAACCAATAACATGAACACTTCCCTGTAATTCCTTGAGAGACGACTGGAGGTTTAAATACTTCGGTTATTTTTGTTGGGGTTTGTACTTGTGAGAAACAAATTTTTGATTGAGGATTGTTTGTTGGTTTAGAACTATACTTGCAACAAGATTTCATTGAGAAATTCTATACCGACACAACATTTCCTTTTCATTAGTTTCTCATTCTTATTTTTGAAATTTCTAGTTTAATAGATAATTTTAATTTATTTTTTTCATATTTTTTGGATATCTCACCGGGAGCTCTCTAGACTTTGACGTAAAGACTCTCACTTTTCTTTGTCTCTTGTTTGTGTGTGCAAGAACAAGGAGAGCTTAGTATGAACCCAAATGGGAATGCAAAACTTAGAAGAACCTTGGGCTCTTACATAGCCCCCACTCCTAATTTCTATGGAAGGAGCATTAGTGTGCCGTCTATTGGAGTAGATAATTTTGAGCTCAACCTACAGCTGATCATCCTAGTGCAACAAAACTACCTGTTTCATGGACTTCCGCATAAAGACCCTAATATGTTCATCTCTAACTTCCTGCGGATATGTGATACTGTAAAGACCAATGGAGTGGATCCTGAAGTCTATAGGATAATACTCTTCCTATTTGCCGTAAGGGATCAAGCAAGGAACTAGCTTGATGCTCAATCCAAGGAGAGCTTGAACACTTGGGATAAGGTAGTCAAAAAGTCTCTGAACAAGTTCTTTCCCCTGCGAATATTGACAAAGCTAAGGACAGACGTCCGACTTTTAGGCAGGGAGAAAGCGAGTCCCTCTATGATGCTTGCGAAAAGTACAAGCTGATACTCAGGAAATGCCCCCTGATATGTTCTCAGACTGTGTTAAGCTAGATATCTTTTATGTAGTGCTCTCTGAGATGGCCAAGATATCACTGGACAACTCTTTAGGTGGTTCCTTACTCATGAAGAAGACACCTGAAGAGTCCGATGAGCTTATTATGATGGTTGCTTATCAGGACTTCAATAAGGAAATGAGTAATGAAAGTGGACAATGCAAATGAAATTCTTGCTCAGAACAAACTCCTAGTCCAACATGTGAGCCTTCTCACACAACAATTGAATAATGTATAGAGCTTAGTTGCCAAAATTCAGAGTGCCACCCCTTATGGTACAAATGATGGCCCTCCTCAAGGTGAAGCTTATAATAGTAGTTAGTTCACGCTGGAACATGTCAATTACATCGGAAGTTCCTTCAGACGTACAAATGATGTTCGTCACTCTCGGAACTCTAACCATGGGAGGAGAATTCAGCAACCGACTTATCCTAGCAATCCACAGGAAGGTCTTAACCAAGATTCAGTCCACAACCTTTCTCTTCAGCCCCCACAATCTCAGAGCACCCCTGACTTGGCATCCATTGTTGCAGAATTTACAAATAGCTAACAAAGCTTTATGAAAGAAGTCCGAACCTCACATAGGAACCAAGGGATACAAATAAACCAGCAAATATCTGAGCAACCCGTGCTAACTAATATGGCCCTCAATAGCAGAAAGGAACGCCAGGCAGTTCAACTGAGAAGTGGTAAGACATTAGTCACTCAACATCATAACACTGGGGAACAAAGTGAAAGAGAGACACCAAAGAGTGAGATTGCTGAAACAGAGGACACCACCAAGGGTGCTGAATGCCCAGAAAGAAGTAACGTGGGCATTGAATGCCCAGGAGGGAGCAAAAAGGGCGCTGAACACCCAGAGAGAGGGGGCAATGGACATCAACAAAAATTCAAAGTACGTTTCCCCTAGGCACCTTGACAACACCTTTCTAGTTACTGTGGACACTCATCCTGCACTATCCAAGGCTCCAGAGCACAAGCCTAATTTACTATACCCGTAGAAACTTTAGAAAGCAGAGAAGGACAAATAATTCTCCAAGTTTTTGGAAGTCTTTCAAAATCTTGAGATCAACATCCCTTTTGCAGAGGCCCTTGAACAAATCTATACGCTAAGTTCATGAAGAAAACGTTGAATAAAAAGAGGGATTGGAAGGAAGTAGAGATAGTAGTGCTGACTAAGGAGTGCAGTGTAGTCATTCAGAGGAATCTTCTTGAGAAACTATAGGATCCCGGGAGTTTTGTAATTCCTTGTACCATTGGGAACACTCTTCTTCGAAAGGCTTTATGTGATCTCAGAGCAAGAATCAATCTCATGCCACTATCATTGATAAGGAAGCACCAAATTGAGGAAGTAAAGCCTACCTGCTGCTACAAAAAAAAATTCCGCATAACTACCAGCAAGTATACGAGGTCGTATAAAGTAATAAAACTCATAAGAGTAAGGTCGATCCTACGAGGATTAAAGGATTAATCAATCAATAGTTAGTTGATTATTCTAGTTAGAAAAGCATAGTTGAATGATGAGCAACAAGAAATGTAAATGGCTAGAAATTAAAATAAAGCAATAAAGTGCAAGGAAAGTAAATGACGTAAAAGTAAAAAGTGCAAGAAAATAAAGTGCTAGGAAAGTAAATGATGGAAAGGTAAATTACTAGAAGTAAAAATAAAAAGAAAGCATTAGGATCAAGAGATATTGCACTCTCAGGATCAACAATTCTCATCTCCTCTTCAATCATGCAATCATTGATCTCTTGGAAAATCATAAGTAACCAAACCCCAATATCTTGGTGATTTAATTTCTCTTAACTTGATCAATTTCCAATATCTTGATCTAATTGGTCATGAGAAGAGATGAAGTTCAATTTCTGATTCAAAGGCCACACAACCCTCAAGACCTCAATTTAAAGTGCTTATATCTCACATACCAACTAAGAATGTATTAATCAAGAGGATTATGAGGGGAGAGCCTCAAACTAAATTCCATGACTCCTTTCTCAATTTCATCATGTTATTCAAGTAGATCCAATCCCTCTCTCGATAGTAATTGGATCTATCAAGCACAAAGACTCTCTCTAAAGAAGCAATAAAAGAAGAATTGAAGATGGAGAGTGAAAATAAATTAACCCATTAAATTGTATTAGAGCTCTCTCTCCGAATGGAAATAGTTAGTAATTCATAATTAAAATATTTACAAAATAAGAAATAAAATGGAGGAGAAGAAGAGTGTGTGAAGGGAGAGTCCGAAGACCCCTCCCATAATTCCTCTAAATTGCAAACTCAAATGAAATTGAAAGCAAATTACAAGGAAATGAAAATTAACTATTCTAGATTCTTCTTGTGGCCTTTGAGTGAGTGGCAATTAGTGTGCTTGCTTGCTTGAAGTTTGAGTGGACTTTGAGTAACTCTAAGTGAGCCAAAATGATGCTCCAGGGGCCGCTTGGTATGTATTGGCGCTCTTGGGTTGGCACTCTGCTGATTACCGGCGCTTATGGGCGAGTGTGAGTGTCGTGAAGAGCGAGCGCAGGCCATTTTTTCTTTGTCACGCGTACGCGTCGCCCACGCGTACCCGTGACCCCTGATTTTGGCGCTCTCTAATGAGTGTGGATGGCGAGCGTGCAACGAGCGTGGCACTGATTTCCCTTGTCACACGTACGCGTAACACACGTGTACGCGTGACCCTTGTCGAGGGCGTTCAACAATGAACGTGAAGGAGAGTGCTGACACAAGCGCTAGGCTGGCGCTTGGTGTGCACGAGCATGGAAACGAGCGCTCGTCACGAGCGCCATTGTTGTCATACTCACGTGTATGCATCCCCTAGGCATACGTGATAAACCCCAATTTTGTGGTTTGTCTTGTGTTGAATTTAGGGGATTTTTATCAACTTTTCTCACATTTATTCAATGAAATATCATGGTTTTGTGAATTTCTCCGAATTTGTCCTTAAGAGTAAAAACATGCTTTTTAGGCCTTTAAATCGCTAATTTTAATTCACTTTAATTCCATTCGATGCCTTGATATGTTTGTTAAGTTATTTCAGGATTAGAAGGCAAAGATTGGGTTGAAGGAATTAAGAAAAATCATGTAAAAATGGAGAATTCATGAAGAAATGACGATTTGCTTAACTCAAGGCCACGCGCACGCGTCACGCACGCGTCCGCGTAAGAAGGAGATTTGCCAGCGACGTGCACGTGTCACCCACGCGCACGTGTGAAAGGAAAAATTTCCAATGACGCGTACGCATGACCCTTGCGTACGCGTGACAAGGGGCATGTGACCTCACTAAAGGCAATACGCTGGGGTGATTTCTGAGCTCAAGGAGTCCCAAATCCAACTCATTTCTGGGGCTTTTAAACCAATGATGAGCGGATATTTTATACGCTTTTTGGGGTTAATTTCATATAGTTTTTAGTATGTTTTAGTTAGTTTTTAGTTTATTTTCATTAGTTTTTAGGAAAAATTCATATTTCTGGACTTTACTATGAGTTGTGTGTTTTTCTGTAATTTCAGGTATTTTTCTGGCTGAAACTGAGCAAACTGAGCAAAAATCTGATTCAGGCTGAAAAAGGACTGCTGATGCTGTTGGATTCTGACCTCCCTGCACTCAAAGTGGATTTTCTGGAGCTACAGAACTCGAAATGGCGCGCTTCCAATTGCGTTGGAAAGTAGACATTCGAGGCTTTCCAGTAATATATAATAGTCTATACTTTGCTCAAGGATAGACGATGTAAACTGGCGTTCAACGCCAGTTCTCTGCCCAATTTTGGCGTCCAGCGCCAAAAAAGGATTAAAAGTTGGAGTTCAACGCCAGAAATGGATCCAAACCTGGCGTTGAACGCCCAAAACAGCCTCATGCACGTGAATTGTTTAAGTCTCAGCCCCAACACACACCAAGTGGGCCCCAGAAGTGGATCTCTGCACCATCTGTCATAGTCTACTCACTTTTTGTAAACCTAGGCTACTAGTTTAGTATTTAAACAACTTTTAGAAACTTATTTTAGAATCTCATGACATTTTAAATCTGAAATTTATACTCTTTGATGGCATGAGTCTCTAAACTCCATTGTTGGGGGTGAGGAGCTCTGCTGTGTCTCAATGAATTAATGCAAGTATTTCTGTTTTCTATTCAAACATGCGTGTTCCTATCTAAGATATCCATTCGCGCCTAACTATGGAGAAGGTGACGATCAGTGACACTCATCACCTTTCTCAAACCACGAACGTGTGTCTGACAATCACCTCCGTTCTACATCAGATTGAATGAATATCTCTTAGATTCCTTAATCAGAATCTCCGTGGTATAAGCTAGATTGATGGCGGCATTCATGAGAATCCAGAAAGTCTAAACCTTGTCTGTGGTATTCCGAGTAGGATTCAGGGATTGAATGACTGTGATGAGCTTCAAACTCGCGAGTGCTGGGCGTAGTGACAGACACAAAAGGAGGGTGGATCCTATTCCAGCATGATCGGGAACCTCAGATGATTAGCCGTGCTGTGACAGAGCATCTGGACCATTTTCACAAGAGGAGGGGATGTAACCATTGACAACGGTGATGCCTCAACACACAGCTTGCCATAGAAGGACGTGCGTGCGTGAATCAGAGGTCAGAGGAAAGCAGAGATTCAGAAGACAAAGCATCTCCAACTCCAAGGTATTCTCCACTACTGCATAACAAGTAATCTTTAACCCATGCTCTCTTGTTTATTCGCAATTCAACTGATAAACACAATTGACTTCCTGACTAAGAATTGCAAGATAACCATAGATTGCTTCAAACCAACAATCTCCATGGGATTCGACCCTTACTCACGTAAGGTATTACTTGGATGACCCAGTGCACTTGCTGGTTAGTGGTACGAGTTGTGAAAAGTGTGATTCACAATTCGTGCACCAAGTTTTTGGCACCGTTGCCGGGGATTGTTTGAGTTTGAACAACTGACGGCTTATTTTGTTGCTTAGATTAGGAAAATTTTTCTTTTTGGTTTAGAGTCTCTTATTATTGTTCTTGGTTAAAAATATCCTTCTTCAAAACAAGTGTTACATTTATTGCCCAATTGGCTAGAGCGTTGGTCTAAGTCCGTGGCAGTTTGGTACACTCTTTTTTTAAAATCTTTTTCAAAAATAATATTTTCTCTATTAAATTTTGTGCCAAACTTTAAGTTTGGTGTTTTCTTGTTGATTTCCCTTTGATTTTCGAAAATTTTAGTTGGTTTTCTAAAAATTTTAAGTTTGGTGTTCCTTGGTGTTTTCTCTCCAAAATTTTCGAAAACTAGGAGCATTAGATCAAAAAAATTTTAAATCTTGTGCTATTTTATTGTTTTTCTCTTTCCTCACTAAATTCAAAAATATCTTTTTACTCTATTTATAAAACAAATTTTCGAAAATTAAATTCTGAAAATTCAGATTTTTTTCAAAATTTAAAATCTTTTCCAAATCATACCTTTTTCAAAACTTCCTAACCACTTTCTCTCTCCTCAATTTTTTTCAAAAATATTCACCTATTTTTTTCTCTTTAATTTTTTTTATTATTTTTATTTTATTTATTTTCTAAATAAGTAAATTAATAAATAAATAAAAATAAATTTTTTTATTTGACATCATCTCCCTTTCTCCATCATGGATCTAAGCGGAAATGAACAGTCCAGGAGGACTTTGGGGTCATATTCTAACCCCTCTACTGCTTCATATGGGAGTAGCATCTGCATACCTTCCATTGGAGTCAATAGCTTTGAGTTGAATCCTCAGCTCATTATCATGGTGCAGCAAAGTTGCCAGTATTCAGGTCTTCCACAGGAAGAACCTACAGAGTTTCTGGCACAGTTTCTACAGATTGCTGACACAGTACATGATAAAGAAATAGATCAGGATGTCTACAGATTATTACTGTTTCCATTTGCTGTAAAAGATCAAGCTAAGAGGTGGTTGAATAACCAACCTAAGGCCAGCATAAGGACATGGAAACAGCTGACAGAAAAATTCCTGAATCAATACTTTCCCCCAAAATGGATGACACAGCTAAGGCTGGACATCCAAGGCTTTAAACAAGGAGATAGTGAATCTCTTTATGATGCCTGGGAGAGATACAGAGAGATGCTACGAAAATGCCCTTCTGAAATGTTTTCAAAGTGGGTTTAGTTAGACATCTTCTATTATGGGCTTGCTGAAGGAGCTCAGATGTCTCTAGATTACTCAGCTGCTGGATCTATCCACATGAGAAAGACAATTGAAGAGGCTCAAGAGCTCATTGATACAGTTGCCAGGAATTAGCATCTGTACCTAAGCAGTGACCCTTCCATGAAAGAAGAGGTTAAAACAGCAACTGCTGAACTCAGTCCTGTAAAATAAGCTACTGAATTCAATCAGCAATTGGACTTTCTAACAAAGCAGTTAGCCGAATTCAAAGAGAGACTACAAGAGACAAGGATGGCTAATATACATATGGAAGAACAGTTTAAGCAAACAAAGTAGCAGCTGTCAAGGCAAATAACAGAAGAATGCCAAACAGTTCAATTAAGAAGTGGGAAAACATTAAATACCCCACCTCAAGGCAGCAAAAAGCTAAGAAATGAGCAAACCACCCAAAATTCACCTGAGGACAGTAAGAGCCCAGGGAAAAGTAATTCTGGAACTAAAACACCAGAAATTTGGTGGAAGGCTGGCGCTGAACGCCCATACCATGCTCAGGACGGGCGTTCAACGCCAGAAACACGGCAGGACTGGCGTTCAATGCCAGAAATAGGCAAGGATCTGGCGTTGAACGCCCAAAATGGGCAAGATCTGGCACTGAACGCCCAAAATGGGCACAGTTCTGGCGTTCAGATGCCAGGAACAGACAAGGAGTTGGCATCTAACGTCACTCCAGTTTCTAACTCTGGCACTCAATTGCCAGCGAGGGATCAGACACACACAAATGCTAATAGCAACCCCTCTAAAAAGGCTTCTTCAACCACTTCTGTAGGCAATAAACCTACAGTAACTAAGGTTGAAGAATAAACCACTCCTGACACATCAAAAGACTGCACGAAAGTTGATCTTATTGACTCTTTGGTAGAAGAGATCAACATGGCTGAGAGTCTCGAATCAGAGTTGGAAAACATCTTTAAAGATGTTCAGCCTGATTTAGAGGATTCAGAGGACATGAAAGAGCCTCTGAAATTTCTTCTGGGAAAAGAAAAACCTCCTAAACCCGAGCTCAAGCCATTACCACCATCCTTGAAATATGCATTTCTGGGAGAAGGTGACACTTTTCCAGTGATCATAAGCTCTGCCTTAAATTCACAGGAAGAGGAAGAACTTATTCAAGTGCTAAGGACACACAAGACAGCTCTTGGGTGGTCCATAGGTGACCTTAAGGGCATAAGCCCAGCTAGATGCATGCACAAAATCTTATTGGAGGATAATGCTAAACCAGTGGTTCAACCACAGAGACGGCTAAATCCAGCCATGAAGGAAGTGGTGCAGAAAGAGGTCACCAAATTACTAGAGGCTGTGATTATTTATCCTATTTCTGATAGCCCCTGGGTGAGCCATATCCAAGTCATCCCAAAAAAGGGAGGCATGACAGTGATTCATAATGAAAAAAATGAACTGGTTCCTACAAGAACAGTTACAGGGTGGCGCATGTGTGTTGACTACAGAAGGCTCAATACAGCCACCAGAAAGGATCATTTTCCTTTACTATTCATAGACCAGATGCTAGAAAGACTAGCAGGTCATGATTATTTCTGCTTTTTGGACGGCTACTCAGGCTATAACCAGATTGCAGTATGTAACGACCCAACTCCCAGTATGCAATGGTCATACAAGAAGCTAAGTGTTACTAACTTATCCCTCTTAATTATTAACTATTATTTACTATATGAGCCTGTTCCTTGTTAGAGCGATGCCAATTTTACGGGTAGCTTTTTTTTTTTATTTTATATCGTATCGTTGCGGATAACAAGGTGAAATAAACAAGCATATATTGGGAGTAACAGAAAAGCGGCATAAAGAAACATAGAGACACAACTGATAATATACATCATGTACACTATAACAAAACATGCGGCGTTTACACCGGATCAAGTCAGTTTACATCCTCGTCATCCTACGTAGCTAATATATATACGACACTCCCAAGGCCTAGCCCATATAAAAAGCCACTAATCTGGCACCCAGGCTAGCCTAACCACTATATAGCTCCTAGCTCTCGGGTGTACTAACACAAGTGAGAGACTAACTAACAGATAATGTCAGACTAGAGTGTCATCAAAAGAATGCCCCTTTTCGCAGTCAAACTATATTTACACGTGGCCATTCGGAGAATCATCATTAGGCTCATCCATCTCCTCATCCTGCTCTATCTCTATCTCAGGATCCTCCTCCTCCTCATCGTCCACAGCTGCAACTATGTCCTCAGATCCACCAGAAACACTAAGAATAAAACATGAATAATGAGGCCTTAGCATTGCTAAAGTCATCAGGGAGTGCTGGTGCTAAGCTGCACCAGTAAATTGTGAACCCGGTTAAACCGGTTTTCTGTTTTTAACTAAAACTGATAAGGTAACCTTATAATATCATTCAAGAGGCTTCTAATACTCATATAATGATAATATCATCCTATTATCTCTCTCCTCTCATAAATCGAGTCCGGTTTATCAAACTGAGATTATTTACGAAAAATCGAATTAAAACTCCTAACCGATACGGTTCAAAAACTAGATTCCTCGTGATTGCATTATCGAGCTTGTCTCGGAAAAGGTTCTAACTTAAAGATGACATAATGACAATGAGGATTGAGATACTTGATGATATATCAAAGGTTTTCCCCTTACTGATCTTCCGGAGAAATTCGTACTTTCAGAATAGATCTCGCATACTTGAAAACCGGGGTTGTTACATTCTACCCTCCTAAAAGAAAATTTTGCCCTCAAAATTTCAGTTACCTGAGAATAAATGCGGGTAATCAGCTTTCATCTTATCTTCCAATTCCCAAGTGTGCTCTTCTTCTCCTCTTTGTCCCCAAGCTACTTTGACTAAGCGAACAGTCTTGCCTCTCAGCTGCTTATCATTTTTTTCTACGATCTGAACTGGTGATGCTTGAAATGTCAAATCGTTTCGTAACTGTACTGTCTCTGGTTGTAAAATATGACTCTCGTCGGGAATATATTTCTTAAGTTGCGAGACATGAAAAACATCATGAAGGTTTGACAAATATGGAGGAAGGGCTACTTGATAAGCTACTAGACCGACTCTTTTAAGTATTTGGAAAGGTCCTATGTATCGAGGGTTAAGCTTTTTAGTCTTAAGAGCTCTACCTATTCCAGTAGTCGGGGTTACTTTAAGAAAGACATGGTCTCCCTCACTAAACTCTAAGGGTCTACCTCTATTATCGGCATAGCTCTTTTGACGGCTCTGTGCTGTCTGGAACTTCTGGCGAATCCCCTTTATCTTCTCAGTAGTTTCTTGCACTAAGTCTGGACCTAAGACACTGGCTTCTCCGTCGTCATTCCAACACAATGGTGTCTGACATCTTCTTCCGTAGAGAGCTTCATATGGTGCCATCCCGATACTTTGTTGGTAGCTGTTGTTGTAGACGAACTCGACCAATGCCATATATCTATCCTGCCTTGGTTGGTTATCCATCACACAAGATCTTAGCATGTCTTCCAATGTCTGGATTGTCCGCTCTGATTGTCCG
>NC_029788.2:71243747-71251407 GCF_000816755.2 Arachis ipaensis | reverse complement strand
AGTTCTTTCATAGCAATCAAGGAAAACATGATACTTAGATAACCAATCTAACCCTAGAATAACTTCTAAACCACATAGAGGCAAACAGATTAGATCATGTATAAAAGTTCTGTTCCTAATAGTGAATGGTACTTGCAGGCACACTAAACTAGTCAAAGCATTTTGGGATGCAGGTGTATGGACAATCAGATCAACTCAGAGATCAGAGAAATCTAGTCCCAACTCACGAGCAACAGTTAAAGAGATAAAGGAATGCGATGCACCCGAGTCATATAGTACAGTCGATCTTTGACGATGCACCCGAGTCATATAGTACAGTTAGAAATCGATCTTTGACAATACACTGACCTTGGATCAGGGCGTCTGATTGCATAGCATCATCAGTAGTCATGGCAAACACTCGACCTTGTTGCTGGGTTCGTATTGGATTTCGAGAAAGTCCTTTTGGGCAACTCCTCGCCAAGTGTCCCGGTTCCCCACAATTGTAACAAGTAAATGTTCTGATTTGGCAAGGCCTGGTACCATGATCCTTTCCACACTGCCTACATGCAATATTCACTTGTGCCTGTTGAGGTCGTTTACCATTATCCTGCCTTGGTCTACCTCCGTTTCCACCCGTAGGGCGAGTAGGGATGTTACCAACCTGTGGGTTTATTCGATGTGGCATACCAGGTGTCTTGAAGTTTGTCCTTCGTGGTTGCCAATTATAATTATTGTAGTTCTTTGGTGGAAATCCTTGACGACTTGCTTTAGAGGCACTCACCTTCTTAGCACATTCTTCTACTAACTTACACTTATTAACCAGCTCAGCAAAATTTCGTATCTCCAATGGAACTACTGAACTCATCAGATCCTCACGAAGGCCCCCTTCGAACTTCAAACACTTCCATTCTTCAAAGTCAGCAGGATTCCCTTGGCAGATCATGGAGAAACGGCACAAGTCATCAAACTTATGGGCATATTCTGCAATAGTTATGTTACCCTGTTTCAGCTGCATAAGTTCCATCTCCTTAGCATCACGAGCTGCCCTCGGAAAATACTTCTTATAAAATTCATCCTTAAAAATATTCCAAGGAATATTGCCTTCACCTTGTTGCAACAGTCGCTGTATCCCCTGCCACCAATGCTCAGCTTCTCCTTCCAACATATAAGTAGCAAACTCCACGTGTTGGCCTTCCGGAACATGCTGCGCTCGCAGTGATAGTTCGATAGCTCGAAACCAGTTGTCAGCATCAGTCGCAACGAGTGTACCTTTAAACTTAGGTGGTTTAACCTTCAGAAAAGTCGCAAGGGTCATAGGTCTTTCGAGATGCCCCAAGTTATTCTCATCATTTCCACTATCTTCCCCATGCTCATTCTCATTCTCATTTCTCACTCCAAGACGATCAACAGCCCTAGCCGCTGCTACTGCAGCCTCACGCACTGCCTCAGCCACAGCGTTCATGGTAGTCATAAATGTTTCCTGTTCCCTCTCGTAGTTAACATTAGGAATTCCTTCCCGTACGCCTCGTCTCCGTGAACCCATTGTGGTCCTGTTCACACCAAACAATCATTATTAAGGTGATCATTCTTAACACTTCAAGTCAAGTGTGAACACTCCCAGAATGAAAACACAGAGACAATCATGCAACACATATCATATAGATATCCTATAAGCATGAGACACACAACAGAGTATGCAATGAAGCATAGTCAGTCCACTCCCCAGGCTCTATTGGGAACGAACTGCTCTGATACCAACTTGTAACGACCCAACTCCCAGTATGCCATGGTCATACAAGAAGCTAAGTGTTACTAACTTATCCCTCTTAATTATTAACTATTATTTACTATATGAGCATGTTCCTTGTTAGAGCGATGCCAATTTTACGGGTAGCTTTTTTTTTTTTATTTTATATCGTATCGTTGCAGATAACAAGGTAAAATAAACAAGCATATATTGGGAGTAACAGAAAAGCGGCATAAAGAAACATAGAGACATAACTGATAATATACATCATGTACACTATAACAAAACATGCGGCGTTTACACCAGATCAAGTCAGTTTACATCCTCGTCATCCTACGTAGCTAATATATATACGACACTCCCAGGGCCTGGCCCATACAAAAAGCCACTAATCTGGCACCCAGGCTAGCCTAACCACTATATAGCTCCTAGCTCTCGGGTGTACTAACACAAGTGAGAGACTAACTAACAGATAATGTCAGACTAGAGTGTCATCAAAAGAATGCCCCTTTCCGCAATCAAACTATATTTACACGTGGCCGTTCGGAGAATCATCATAAGGCTCATCCATCTCCTCATCCTGCTCTATCTCTATCTCAGGATCCTCCTCCTCCTCATCGTCCACAGCTGCAACTATGTCCTCAGATCCACCAGAAACACTGCTGTCACTATGTACAAAACCATTCGCAAGCACAGGTCCGTTCGCGTATATAGGAGCTACCCCACCGTCCGGTAGTGCCGGCTCATCAGGCTGTGGAAAGTCGGGGATCGGCTCAGGGGGAAAATCCCACTCTGGTGGTATCACAGGTACGTAGTCATCAGCTAACTCAGGCTCATCAGGAATGATAGGCTCAGGTACCGCCTCATTCAAAGGTTGAGCTGGTATAGGGTGCTCAGGATCATCAAGAAAAGGATGTCCAAGTACGTCAGGGTGTAACCAGGATAAGGGAAAGTCGTAAGGAGCATCAGGGTCAAATTGCGGGCTAGACAGAGGATGTTGAAAAGCTCGATTAGGTAACGCATATCGTCTATACGAGGCTCCAAACCCATAATGAAGTAACTGTGATGTACCGGATCCTCGTAGACGTAAGGGTCCTCGAACTCATAGAAGATCACGCCCGTCTCCATCTGAGGGGGGAGGAAGGGAGAGAATGGGTAAGAACTGGGGAGTTCTTAGTAGGGTCGGGGTTATTAGTTACGTTCATTTATTTGATTCCGATTAGCAGATAGATATTAGAATACAGTAAAGTAGTAAACAGTAGTTAAAATAGATAGGGAAAACAGAAAACAGAACACAAACAGAAGAGTGCAAGAAAATAAAGCATAGACATAGCACTCAAGCAAACAAACATAAAGAAATTGATCAAACACAAGTAGGAATGCAACAGAGAATAATGCACAGACAAGAATGATGCATGTCTAGTCCTAGTGCAGGTAGTGAGCTCATTTGTCGGTTTCTACCCGCTCCAGACGTAACCCAGCATTACTAGCCGGATATGGCTTTCCTGTTGGCTATACCCCTGTGTACAGGAAATAACCCCTCTGCCACCACAGGGTCCACTGCACGCAGGAAATAACACATCTGCCACTGCAGGGTTGTATGCCGACACACCTTCTGTATACAGGAAATAACCCCTCTGCCACTACAGAAATGGAACAGGTGGTCACGGTACTTCTGTAGCAGGAAATAACCCCTCTGCCTTACAGAAATAAAATATGGATCTGTACCGCAGGAAAGCGTTTCTCAGTGGTTGCACCATTATCTATCTGACTGCTATAATGCAGTAGATGAACATATAGATATCTCTGAGGTTGCCTTAATGCAACAGATGACCTCTCAATAGGTCCTCTACTCTTTATCATATTACTCTCTTCGCTTTGTCTCTTTATTCTGCTCTGTTTGTTCCTTTCTCTGTGCTTCCTCACTTTATTCCGCTTTCTCTATTTAACGTATGTATTTAAAGCTTATGTAAATTTCGGTATGATTAGTTAGCCTGCCCCAAGTATAGGTTCATTAAGTCTATACTGAAACAGTTTAACTTTTCATATAATACCTAACCCTATTCACATGTTTCTTGGCTCTCAAGTCAAGTTAAGCATGATTCCTACGGAAGAACATCAAGAAAACACATGTTTTGCATGGTTTTCCTTGAAAACCAAATTGAAGTGGGAGGGAGATAGCCATCTCACCTTATTTCCAGCCTTGATAAGTCATATGATCATGTAGAGAAAGAAGAGATGATCATTTTGGTCGGATTGGAATTTTGATTTGAGTTTTAGTTCAGCAGAAATCAAGCTTTGAAAATTTGGAACTAAGAACTTTTCTCTCTTTTTCTCTCTACCTATTTTCGGCCAAAAAAGTGAAAATGAGCCAGCCTTGGGGGTTTTGGGGGTGTAGGGTGAGTTGTGATTGGTTGGCTTGGAGGTGGATTAAAATAATATTAAAATATCTCAGGTGTATAACTACTAAAACTAGATGTATCGGAACACTTGCAAAAACATGTCTAAAAATTAGTTTCTAAGCTACTAGCATAAATGACACTAGTAACATATTTATTATGAGAATGAAACATGAATAATGAGGCCTTAGCATTGCTAAAGTCATCAGGGAGTGCTGGTGCTAAGCTGCACCAGTAAATTGTGAACCCGTTTAAACCGGTTTTCTGTTTTTAACTAAAACTGATCAGGTAACCTTATAATATCATTCAAGAGGCTTCTAATAATCATATAATGATAATATCATCCTATTATCTCTCTTCTCTCATAAATCGAGTCCGGTTTATCAAACTGAGATTATTTACGAAAAATCGAATTAAAACTCCTAACCGATACGGTTCAAAAACTAGATTCCTCGTGATTGCATTATCGAGCTTGTCTCGGAAAAGGTTCTAACTTAAAGATGACATAATGACAATGAGGATTGAGATACTTGATGATATATCAAAGGTTTTCCCCTTACTGATCTTCCGGAGAAATTCGTACTTTCAGAATAGATCTCACGTACTCGAAAACCGGGGTTGTTACACAGTAGATCCTCAGGATCAAGAGAAAATAGCATTCACATGTCTATCTGGAGTGTTTGCTTATAGAAGGATGCCATTTGGGCTGTGTAATGCGCCTGCAACCTTCCAGAGATGCATGCTCTCTATTTTCTCTGATATGGTGGAAACATTTTTGGAAGTCTTCATGGATGACTTCTCAGTATATGGAGACTCATTCAGCTCCTGTCTTGATCACCTGAAACTTGTTCTGAAAAGATGCCAAGAGACCAACCTAGTTTTAAACTTGGAAAAGTGTCACTTCATGGTGACTGAAGGGATTGTTCTTGGGCATAAAATCTCAAACAAGGGATTAGAGGTGGATCAAGCAAAAATAGAGGTAATTGAAAAATTACCACAACCTGCCAATGTTAAGGCAATCAAAAGCTTTCTGGGGCATGCAGGATTCTATAGGAGGTTTATAAAGGATTTTTCAAAAATCGCAAAACCTCTAAGCAATCTGCTAGCTGCTGACACACCATTTGTGTTTGACACAGAGTGCCTGCAGGCGTTTGAAACACTGAAAGCTAAGCTGGTCATAGCACCAGTTATTTCTGCACCAGACTGGACATTACCATTTGAGCTAATGTGTGATGCCAGTGATCACGCCATTGGTGCAGTGTTGGGACAGAGGCATGACAAGCTTCTGCACGTCATTTATTACGCTAGTCGCGTTCTAAATGATGCTCAGAAGAATTACACAACCACAGAAAAAGAATTACTTGTAGTGGTTTACGCCATTGACAAGTTCAGATCATACTTAGTAGGATCAAAAGTGATTGTGTATACTGATCATCCTACTCTTAAATATTTACTCACAAAGCAGGATTCAAAACCCAGGCTCATCAGATGGGTGTTGCTTCTGCAAGAGTTTGATATAGAAATAAGTGACAGAAAAGGGACAGAGAACCAAGTGGCTGATCATCTGTCCCGGATAGAGCCGGTAGAAGGGACGCCCCTCCCCTCTCTTGAGATCTCTGAGACTTTTCCGAATGAGCATTTATTTGCCATTCAGGAAACACCATGGTTTGCCGATATTGCAAACTATAAAGCTGCAAGGTTCATACCCAAGGAGTACAACAGGATACAAAAAAAGAAATTAATTACTGATGCAAAGTACTACTTGTGGGATGAACCCTATCTCTTTAAGAGATGTGCAGACGGAATAATCCGTAGGTGTGTGCCTAGAGACCTCTCCATACCAACTTGTGTATGGTAAGGCATGTCACCTGCCCGTGGAACTGGAACATAAAGCCTACTGGGCAACCAGATTCCTAAACTTTGATGCCAAATTAGCAGGAGAAAAAAGATTGCTCCAGCTAAATGAGCTAGAGGAATTCAGATTCACAGCTTTCGAAAATGCCAAGCTTTATAAAGAGAAATAAAAAAAATGGCAGGACAGAAAGCTATCATCTAGAATATTTGAACCAGGACAAAAGGTTCTGTTGTTCAACTCTAGGCTCAGGCTATTCCCCGGGAAACTGAAATCCTGGTGGAGGGGACCATATGTGATTACAAGTGTATCACCATATGGTTATGTGGAGCTTCAGGATATTGATTCTGATAAGAAGTTCAGTGTCAATGGACAGAGAATCAAGCACTATCTTGAAGGCAATGTTGAGCAAGAGTGCTCAAGGCTGAAGCTAGATTAAAAGCTCGGCAAGGTCTAGCCAAAGACAATAAAGAAGCGCTTGCTGGGAGGCAACCCAGCCATGGGGCATCAATCCTCTAAGCATTTTGCCCTATTTTTATTTTTATTTGTTTATATAGAGTTCACTGATAACAAGGTAAAGAATCAATTGCATAAGTTCACAGGGTTACAGAAGGAATTTGCACACAAAACAGAGAAAAAGAGCTCACTGGCAAGAAAACGCCAATAAGAGCCTATTTTGGGCATTCAGCGCCCAAAAGGGGCAGCCAGTGGGCGCTGAACGCCAATAAGGATAGCAATCTGGCGTTCAACGCTAGAAAAGGGCAACAACTGGGCGTTGAACGCCCAGGAGAGCAGCATTTGGGCGTTGAACGCCCAAAACAGGCAGTGTTTAGGCGTTCAAACGCCAAGATAGTGGGGAGGAGGTAAAAATCATTCTTCTTCATATTTTTTCATTCAAATTTTAAAATTCCATGTTTTTAATTCATGATTTCTTGCATAAACATGTTAAGAACCTTGATTTCAAAAATCCCTCTTTAAAAAATATCAAATGTATCTTAATCCATAAGCACCAAGCCTCTTTGCAAATTCAATCCAACTCTTTTCAAATCCTTTTTTTAAAACAAATCTATCTTTTCAACTCAACAATATCTTTTTCAAAATCTCCAATTTATCTTTTTCAAAATCTAGATCTATCTTTTTCAAAAATCTTTCATATTTTTTCAATTTTAAACTATATCCTCTCTTATCATATCTTCTATCTTATCTTTTCCAAATCAATTTTTTTTATCATATCTTTATCTCTTTTTTCGAAAACCCACCCTCCCTCCTTTTAAATTTGGGTTCGGCCTCCCTCCCCTTCCATCAACAATTGCACCTAGCTCTCCTTCTATCCCTCTCCTTTCTTTTCTTTTGCTTGAGGACAAGCAAACCTCTAAGTTTGGTGTGTTTATCCGCGATCACTAAGATCATGGCTCCTAAAGGAAAACAACCCACTCCAAGAGGCAAGAAAGAGAGCGTTCCAAAACCACTTCTCTGCTCTGCAAGGACGCTGGAGTAAGGATGGGAATAACTGAGTATATCTCAGTTGAGAAACCAATCACCAAAGCATCAATGGAAAAACAACAAGCACAGGATGATCCCACCAAAAAGAAAATACAGGAATTTCTCCCAGAAATCCCTCAATCTGAATACTGGGAGTATCTTGAGACGTCTGTTACCAAGATACGGGAAGCTGTGGAA
>NC_029788.2:71239471-71243724 GCF_000816755.2 Arachis ipaensis | reverse complement strand
AGCTGTCCCTAACCATGTGCTTGTGGCGTGAAGGTGTCAAGTGAAAACTTGAGACTGAGCGGTTAAAGTCAAGGTCCAAAGCAGAAAGAAGAGTGTGCTTAAGAACTCTGGACACCTCTAATTAGGGACTTTAGCAAAGCTGAGTCACAATCTAAAAGGTTCACCCAATTATGTGTCTGTGGCATTTATGTATCCGGTGGTAATACTGGAAAACAAAATGCTTAGGGTCACGGCCAAGACTCATGAAATAGCTGTGTTCAAGAATCATCATACTGAAATAGGAGAATCAATAACACTATCTGAATTCTAAGTTCCTATAGATACCAATCACTTTGAGCTTCAATGGATAAAGTGAGATGCCAAAACTGTTCGGAAGCAAAAAGCTACTAGTCCCGCTCATCTAATTAGAATCTGAGCTTCACTCAAAATTCTGAGATATTATTGCTTCTCAACCAATTAGTCTTCTATTTTATTTGTCTAGTTGCTTGAGGACAAGCAACAGTTTAAGTTTGGTGTTGTGATGAGAGGATATTTTATACGCTTTTTGGGGTTAATTTCATATAGTTTTTAGTATGTTTTAGTGAGTTTTTAGTTTGTTTCCATTAGTTTTTAGGAAAAATTCATATTTTTGGACTTTACTATGAGTTGTATATTTTTCTATAATTTCAGGTATTTTTCTGGCTGAAATTGAGGGAGCTGAGCAAAAATCTGATTCAGGCTGAAAAAGGACTGCTGATGTTGTTGGATTCTGACCTCCCTGCACTCAAAGTGGATTTTCTGGAGCTACAGAACTCGAAATGGCGCGCTTCCAATTGCGTTGGAAATTAGACATCCAGGGCTTTCCAGCAATATATAATAGTCCATACTTTGATGAAGGATAGATGACGTAAACAGGCGTTCAATGCCAGTTCTCTGCCCAATTCTGGCGTCCAGCGCCAGAAAAGGATTAAAAGTTGGAGTTCAACGCCAGAAATGGATCCAAACCTGGCGTTGAACGCCCAAAACAGCCTCATGCACGTGAATTGTTTAAGTCTCAGCCCCAGCACACACCAAGTGGGCCCCAGAAGTGGATCTCTGCACCATCTGTCATAGTCTACTCACTTTTTGTAAACCTAGGCTACTAGTTTAGTATTTAAACAACTTTTAGAAACTTATTTTAGAATCTCATGACATTTTAAATCTGAACTTTATACTCTTTGACGGTATGAGTCTCTAAACTCCATTGTTGGGTGTAAGGAGCTCTGCTGTGTCTCAATGAATTAATGCAAGTATTTCTGTTTTCTATTCAAACATGCGTATTCCTATCTAAGATATCCATTCACGCCTAACTATGGAGAAGGTGATAATCAGTGACACTCATCACCTTTCTCAATCCACAAACGTGTGTCTGACAATCACCTCCGTTCTACATCAGATTGAATGAATATCTCTTAGATTCCTTAATCAGAATCTCTGTGGTATAAGCTAGATTGATGGCGGCATTCATGAGAATCCGGAAAGTCTAAACCTTGTCTGTGGTATTCCGAGTAGGATTCAGGGATTGAATGACTGTGACGAGCTTCAAACTCGCGAGTGCTGGGCGTAGTGATAGACGCAAAAGGAGGGTGAATCCTATTCCAGCATGATCGGGAACCTCAGATGATTAGCCGTGCTGTGACAGAGCATCTGGACCATTTTCACAAGAGGAGGGGATGTAACCATTGACAACGGTGATGCCCCAACACACAGCTTGCCATAGAAGGATGTGCGTGCGTGAATCAGAGGACAGAGGAAGGCAGAGATTCAGAAGACAAAGCATCTCCAAAACTCCAACATATTATCCACTACTGCATAACAAGTAATCTTTAACCCATGCTCTCTTGTTTATTCGCAATTCAACTGATAAACACAATTGACTTCCTGACTAAGAATTGCAAGATAACCATAGATTGCTTCAAACCAACAATCTCCGTGGGATTCGACCCTTACTCACGTAAGGTATTACTTGGACGACCCAGTGCACTTGCTGGTTAGTGGTACGAGTTGTGAAAAGTGTGATTCACAATTCGTGCACCAGGGTTCTTATTTCAATTCCTTTTAGATCTAGATTTTAATCTTGTTTCATTTTACTTTTCCTTTACTTTTATTTGTTCTAGAATTTTTGTTTATCTACTTCTCTTGTCAATTTCTATTTTGCTCTCCTTTATGTTTATGAACACTTGTTGAATTTGGATTTCTTTTAATGCAATTTTATGTTTCCATGTCTTTTCATGTTTATTTTAGTTGCAGTTGTTGATTTCTTGCTTATGTTAGTTATGGTTTTTATTAATTCTTGCATTTTGTGATGTTTACTTTTATTGCATTCTAGGTGTTTGATAAAATGTTTCCACTAGTTGTTGAGTAGTTTTCTTTACTCTTGGCCTAGGCTAAGGGAACTGGGTGACCTTGAGTCATTGGCTCACATTGAATTGGTGATTTGAGAACCCTTAGTGGTCAATTTGATAACCATTAACGCTATCCTACTAGTAAGTCAATTAGTAGCTAGGTTAGGACTTATGGATTGATGTTGATCAAGCCTATTTGACGTACTTCAAGTATTGAAGTAGACTTTTAATGTACTTCAAGAATAGAAGTAGATTTGATGGGTTGGTCCCTCATAATTGTCAATATATAGTTTGTAGACAAGGATGATGATCTCAATTTCCATGCCTTAGCCAAGTGTTCTTTTCCTTTCCTTTATTAGTTAATTGTCATTTACTTTCTTGTTATTTACTTATGTTGTCAAATACCAAATCAAACCCCCTTGTTCCTTCATAGCCAATAATTGATCACTTCATTGCAATTCCTTGTGAGACAACCCGAGCTTTAAATACTCTCGGTTATTTTATTGGGGTTTGTACTTGTGACAAAACCATATTATAACTTTGATTGAGTATTGTTTGTTGGTTGGAAACTATAGTATATACGGAATCATTTTGTGTGAAATTTCTAACCAACGATAATACTGTTTCATGTTTTTGACGTCGTTGCCCGGGAATTGCAATGGTGTTATTGGTGCACACGAATCCTGACACCTTCGTACAGCAGTACCAGCAGGTGCATTGGGTCGTCTACGTAATACCTGAGCGAGTCAGGGTCGATCCCACGAGAATTGTAGTTTGAAGTAAGCTATGGTTATCTTGCAGGTCTTAGTTAGGCAGAATCAGAAGGTTTATATGTTTTGATGATAAGGGGAGACTATTCATAAAAGGAATAAAGAAAAAGATCTAATATATAAATAGAGATAGGAATATAGTTGAGGATTGGAGTTGCTTTATCTTTCTGAATTAACTCTGGTGTTACTGCTCTCTTTGTTTGTGAGTGATTTCTTCAATGGCAGGTGATTGACACTGGTTTGAGCAGCTGCCAATACTCCTCCAAATCTAAACCCCATGTTTAGTGCGGATCCATTCTGATTGATAGTGAAGCTCGTAGAGTCCATTCTCCTTAATGATCTTACTCAAAACGCCATAGACAAGGTCGGATCTTCCAGATCAGAGAATGTTGCACCTTGGGTTCTAGCCTCTACTACAGAGACCTTAATCTCCCCATAAATCGGCTGAACTGATGTCTCAAGAAGTCCCCAACGAAGTCGTGGATTAGCCGTCTGAGAGACGTATATTCAAGCTGGTGGTTCATCATTGTCCGATGAAAGACGCACTCTGAACCCATGTATAATGTGATAACCTTATGCCAGTTCAACGCATTCATATTGATGAAGAACGAATATACATCTTAGAATTAATCAAACACGGATCGAAGAGAAACAGTAATACTCTTATTAATTCATTGGACTCAATAGGGCTCCTCCCCTCAACCTAGGAGGTTTAGAAACTTATACTGATGTAAAATACAAAGTAAAACTTGAAAATATCATAAAGTCTTCTAATGATTATGTAAAATACACTTTAAATACTTAACAGATGACTAGTAAGGGTAAAATAGTCTTTTAGTGCTAAAATCCACTTCTGGGGCTCACTTGGTGAGTGTCTGGGCTGAGCTTTGATGAGATCCACATGCTATGAGGCTCCTTGGGTGTTGAACGTTGGCTAGAGGGTCCTCTTTGGGCGTTTGTACATTGGTCTTTGCTCTTTGGGCGCTGGACACCTGGAAAGGGGCAGGAAGCTAGTGTTGAATGCCAGTTTTGGGCCTTCTAATTCGAAGCAAAGTATGGACTATTATATATTGCTGGAAAGATCTAGAAGTCAGTTTTCCATATTTGTAAGAGCACTCCA
>NC_029788.2:71231401-71239020 GCF_000816755.2 Arachis ipaensis | reverse complement strand
AAGGGGCAGGTAGCTGGCGTTGGATGCCAGTTTTGGGCCTTCTAATCCAAAGCAAAGTATGGACTATTATATATTTCTGGAAAGCTTTGGAAGTCATCTTTCCATATCCATTGAGAGTGCTTCATTAAGACTTCCATAGCTCCAGGGAAGTTCTTCCGAATGCAGGCAGGTCAGATCCGGACAGCATCTGCAGTGCTTTCTCTGTCTCTGAATCAGACTTTTGCTCCAACTCCTCAATTTTAGCCAGAAAATACCTGAAATTGTCCAAAAACACAAAAACTCATAGTAGAATCCAAAAATGTGAATTTAACACGAAAACCTATAAAAACTTAATAAAAACTAAATAAAACTTACTAAATGCTATATGAAAATGATGCCAAAAAGCGTATAGAATATCCGCTCATCACAACACCAAACTTAAACTGTTGCTTGTCCTCAAGCAACTAAAACCATAGTAGGATAAAAACAAAATTAAGATACAATAAATTTCTAAGTTTCAAATGAAGCTTAGTTACAATTAGATGAGCGGGACTTAGTAGCTTTTTGCCTCTGAATAGTTTTGGCATCTCACTATCCATTGAAACTCAGAGATGTTGGCATCCTTAGGAACTTGGAATCTAGATGATATTATTGACTCTCTTAGTTAAGCTTATTTTAATTCTTGAACACAGCTTTCAGAGTCTTGGCCGTGACCCTAAGCACCTTGTTTTCCAGTATTACCACTGGATACAATAATGCCACAAACACTTTAACTGGGTGAACCTTTTCAGATTGTGACTCAGCTTTGTTAGAGTCCCCAGATAGAGGTGTCCAAAGTTCTTAAGCACATTCTTTTTGCTTCGGACCACGACTTTAACTGCTCAGTCTCAAGCTTTTCACTTGACACCTTCACGCCACAAGCACATGGTTAGGGACAGCTTGCTTGAGCCACTTAGGCCAGGATTTTTTCCTTTGGGCCGTCCTATCCATTAATGCTCAAAGCCTTGGATCCTTTTACCCTTGCCTTTTGGTTTAAAGAGTTACTGGCTTTTTCAATCTGCCCTCCTTTTCCTACATTTTTGGGCAAAAATGGATTTTTCTGCTTTTTATTTTATTCTTTTTCTTTTCACCATTTTTTTTCTTTTTCGCATGCATATAATTTTTTTTTCTTTTACAACATGCTTTTTCTTTTTCTTTTGCTGCTTTTTCTTGCTTCAAGAATCAATTTTCAGATTTTTCAGATTATCAATAATATTTTTTCTTTTTCCTTATTCTTTCAAGAGCCAGCATTCTAAATTTCAACTTCAAATATGCACTATTTAATCACACATTCAGAAAATAAAAGCAAATGACACCACATTAAAATAATTGAACTGTTCCTATTTTAAACTTGAAATTCATGCATCTCTCAATTTTTTTCAAAAGAAATTTTCTTTTAAGCAAGATAAGAGATATATTGGAACATTTTACAACTTTAAGACATCAATGCAAATGATCATGCAACTAGAACAAGAGAACAGATAAATAAACAGACAGAAAATAGAAAATAACAGGAAAAAGGTGTAAAGAGAACGAATCCACCTTTGATGGTGACGTCTAGTGCTCCTCTTTGAGGATCCAATGTGATGCTTGATCTCTTCTATGTCATCCCTTTGCTTTTGTTGCTCTTCCCTCATAGCCCTTTGATCTTCCCTTATGGCTCTTTGATCTTCTTTGATTTCATTGAGGCTGATGGCATGCCCTTGATGCTTCATCCTCAATTGCTCCATGTTAGTGTTCAATTCTCCAAGAGAAGTTTGCCATTGATCCTAATAGCTTTAGGGAGGAAAATACATCCCTTGAGGCATCTCAGGGATCTCATACTGAGGCGGGTGCACAGGCTCTTGTGTATGCTCTCTAGTTTGCTCCATCCTCTTCTTAGTGATGGGCTTATCCTCCCCAATGAAGACATCTCCATGTATGACAATTCTAGCTGAATTGCATAGGTGATAGATGAGGTGTGGGAATTCTAACCTAGCATTGGTGTGAGGCTTCTTAGCTACCTTGTATAATTCTTGAGGAATCACTTCATGTACTTCCACCTCAGTTCCAATCATGATACTATAGATCATGATGGCTTTGTCAACAGTCACTTCTGACCGATTGCTAGTAGGGATGATGCATCTTTGGATGAATTCCAACCATCCTCTAGCTATAGGCTTAAGGTCAACCCTTCTTAGTTAAATGGGCTTGCCTTGGGAATCCCTTTTCCACTGTGCTCCTTCCACACAGATATATGAGAGCACTTGACCCAATCTTTGATCAAAGTTGACTCTCCTTGTGTAAGGATGAGGATCTCCTTGCATTAGAGGCAAGTTGAACGCTAACCTCAAACTTTCCTGGCTAAAATCTAAGATTCTTCTTCGGACCATGGTGATCCAATTCCTTGGATTTGGGTTCACACTAGTGTCATAATTTTTAGTAACCCATGCATTAGCATAAAACTCTTGCACCATGAGAATTCCAACAACCTGAATGGGATTGGTTAGGACTTCCCAACCTCTTCTCTGGATCTCTCTTTGGATTTTCAGATACTCATTCTTCTTGGGGATGAAAGGGACCTCAGGGATCACTTTCTTCTCAGCCACTACTTCTTAGAAGTGGTCTTGGTGAGCTTTGATGATGAATCTCCCCATCTTCCAATATTTAGAGGGATTGGCTACTGCCTTTCCTTTCCTCTTTCTAGAGGAGTCTCCAACCTTGGGTGCCATGAATGGTAATGGAAAGAAAAAGCTATGCTTTTCCTACACCAAACTTAAAACTTTGCTCGTCCTCGAGAAAAAATAAAGAGCGGAGAAGAATGGAGTAGAAAAAGAAGAAAATAGAAGGATAAAGAGGGAGAGAGAGGGCTCGGCCTTGTGGGTGTATGAGTCTATGAGAGGTGTGTGTCTGAAGGGTTATGGGGAAGGGTATTAATAGAAGTGGGGAAGGGGTTGGTTTGGCCATACGGTGGGTTTTGGGTGGGAAATTTGATTTTGAAGTGGGTGGGGGTAAGTGGAAGTTATGATGGTCATGGGAAAGTAGTATGGATGTGATTGGGCTAGGGTTTATAGGGAAGTGTATATAGGAAAGTGTGAAAGTAGGTGTGCTTAATTGGTGTAGGTGAAAGAAGCTGTGGGACCTACAGGTCCTGAGAGGCTAGGGAATCCGGATTCCCTGCTTCTCTGCACTAGCGTTTGAACGCCCGGAGGCTGCTCCCTGGCTGGCGTTCAATGCCAAAAATGCTGCCCATGATAGGCGTTGAACGCTCAGCAGGGATGCCCTAGCTGGCGTTCAACTTTAACACTCCATCCAGAGTGTTATGTTTTCACAGCTGTGAAATTCTGTCTCTATTCTGAATGCTGCATATGATCACGATTCTAAAACTGAAAGAAAAATGAAAATAAATATAGTTGAGTAAGGTTGGGTTGCCTCCCAACAAGCGCTCCTTTAACGTTACTAGCTTGACGGTTAGCTCCTTATGGAGGTGAGTATGGGCTTTTCCATTGCAGTGAATCTTCTTTCTATCTTCTCATGAATGAGCTCCACGTGCTCTAGAGATAGGACACGACTCACTGTATATGGTAAGACTGGCTTCTTAGTGAAGACAACTCTCATGCCGGGTGAGAGGCCTTCAGTTGGGACTTTCTTGTCCCTCCAACCTTTAGGTACTTTCTTCCTAGTACCTTTATGCTTAGAGCTTGTTGATGGCTGCCCAACACCAAACTTAGAATTGATGTCTGAGAGCTCTGCACAAAAAGAGAGGGTTGGAACACTAGGTGTTGCACAGTTATCTCTCTTTTAGAGGGAGAATTAGGATGAGGTATCTTGAATAAGATGTGGTCCTCCCCTAACTGTAAAGTCAGTTCTCCCTTAGCCATATCAATGATAGTATTGGCTGTAGCTAGGAAAGGTCTTCCGAGTATGACAGAGTCATCTTCATCCTCTCCTATATCCAAGACAATGAAGTTTGAAGGGATGTAATGGTTTTCAACTTTAACCAAGACATCCTCTACTAAGCCATATGGCTTCTTCATGGTCTTGTCTACCATCTCTAATGAGATGTGTGCAGCTTGTACTTTAAGGATTTTCAGCTTCTCCATTATAGAGAGTGACATGAGCTTGATGCTTGAACCTAGGTCACACAGATCCTTATCAAAGGTCATGGTGCCTATGGTGCAAGGAATCAAAAAGCGTCCAGGATCTGGAAGCTTCTGTGGTAGCTCTTGCTGAACCAAAGCATGGAGTTCTTTGGTAAGCAGTGGAGGTTCTTCCTCCAGAGGCTTTGTACCAAGTTCAACTTCATAAGAGCACCTAGGTACCGAGCAACTTGCTCTTCCCAAGTGTCTTCATCCCTATTAGAGGATGAGTAGTCATCAGAACTTATGCACTACAGAAGTGCATGCAAAGGAACCTCTATGGTCTTTATGCTTTCCTTTGGTTCTTGGATAGAGGGTTCTTGAGTGGGATTTAGGCACTCAGAGGGTGTCCTTTCACTGGCGTTCAACGCCAGCTCTATCAGCTTATTGGGCGTTAAACGCCCTTGCCATTCACCCTGACTGGCATTAAACACTAGTCCCTCTAGTGTTTTGGGCATTGAACACTTAGCAGGGATGTCCTTACTGGCATTCAACGCCAGCTTCCCTGAGTGAGTGGGCGTTGAACGCCCAGTGAGGGGTTCCTCACTGGCGTTCAGTGTAAGAACCGGAGTTTTCATGAATAAAATAATTTAAATGCCCAAATTAGGTTCCAGAATGTGGGCGTTGCAGAAAACACATTTTCTGTCCGAAAAACCGTAAAAAACCGCGAACCGGTAGTTGGACCCGTCAAACCGGTTTACGTCTGTCCGGTACTGTCTGAGAAAAAGTGAAAACAGTCAAAAACTTTATAAAAATATTAGGAATGGAAAACCGAACGTTATTGTTAAAGGTTTGGCCCAAAGTTGGGCCGAACGGGCTAAAAATGCTAACGGGTTGGACCGAGCCCAAGTTAGGTCCAAGGCCCAACATATATAAGCTCATTCCACCCTCATTTGAAGAAAGGGGCGCTGCTGAGTTGAGAGGAGATGGAGAAGAAAGAACACTATTTACCCTCACCTTCTTTTGCTTGTAACTTGAGCTACGGAGCTCCGATTGATGAGCCGTTCACGGCTGATGACAAGTCATCTTATGTTAGTTTCACAAGCATTTTTCATCTGTTTTCATTAGGTTTCATGAATTTTCTTGCACAATAAGTAAGTAATTATGTTGGAATTTCATGCATCCCTTGATTCAATTAAGCTTGGCTATTTATGTGCTTTTCATGAGGTTTTCATGCAAATTTTGCTTAATGATTGAATTATGCAAATATCTTGTGAATTATAGACAAATTTTGATGCAAGTGTTTGATTGATGATAGGTGAAAAGGAAGCCAAGAAAGGGAGAGCAACAAGCAACAAAAGGGCCATGGAAAAGAATCAAGAGAAAGCAACGTTGGTGGCCAAAGTTGACTTACCAACGTTGCCTTAAACGTTGAGGGAAGAAGGGAGAGACCAACGTTGGAGCCAAAGTTGGTGCTCCAATGTTAGGTCCAACGTCCATGCTAAAAGAGGTGGAAATTTGGAGCTAAAGTTCGCCTCCAACTTTGCCTCAAACGTTGGCCAAGAAAGGTGCATAATTGGAGCCAAAGTTGGACTCCAACTATACTCCCAACTTCAAATCAAGAGACCATAGTTGGAGCCAAAGTTGGACTCCAACTATGGGTCCAACCTTGAGGCAGAAAGTGTGCCCACATTGGAGGGAATGTTGGTGGTCCAACGTTACCTCCAACGTGCTCGACAAATTTCAAGTTTGGAGATTGGAAAAAAGTGCAACGACGCGTATGCGTGTATCACGCATATGCGTGGGTGTGCATTTCAGCCAATCGACGTGCACATGTAGATCACGCGTACGCATGGGCAGGCTAACGTTGGTGGTCCAACGTTAGGTATAACATTGACTCCAACGTGCTCGACAAACTTCTAATAAAAATCGTGAAGCGACGCGTACGCGTGAATGACGATTTATGTCAATCGACGCGCACGCGTGAGGCACGCACACGCGTGGATGAGCGAACGTTGAACTCCAACGTAAGATCCAACGTTGTGCCCAACGTTGGGTTAAACTTCAGGACAACGTCACAAGCTTGTTAGGCAACGTTTAACCCAACGTTTGAGCTCAAACGTGGAACTCCAATGTCAATCCAATTCCAATATAAAAAGGCACCCATGCAAAGTATGAACATTAACTTCCAAACGTCCTCATCAAAGGCCATTCCCAATTAGCTTCAACAAAGGCCAAGGCCCACATTCAAGACTTGAGGAGCTGAAATAAGAAAGTGTATAAATAGAGGAGAATTTGAATTAGAAAGGGGAGACTGGAAGGCTAGGAGTGAGGGGACCCAAATTGGGAAACTTTGCACTCATTTTTCTTTTGTATTTTCTTTACTTTCTTTTTTGCAATTTTCTACACTTCTTCTTTTCTGTTTTACTTGAGCAATGATGAACTAAACCCCATTCTCGTTAGGGGGAGGAGATCTATTGTAATCATAATGAATCAATAAAATTCTTCTTCTTCTCAATTCATTTGTGTAACTATAGGATAACTTCTATTTTGATTGTGAATTATTCACTCCGGAAAGGGGTTTGATTCAATTGAATACTTGTGTGAGCCTCGGAAGGGGAATCACTTGTATTAGAATTGGAGCTCTATCCTTCACAACTCTCTTGATCAACACCATTCGGGAGGAATTGAGATCTTGAGAGTTAGTGTGGCTTATGGATGAGAGATTGATGCCAGGGCATTCTGGCCAGTTTTACTGACCTTTTCTTTACTATTTTAGGGTAGTTTCATGCATTTTCTTAGGAAATAAGCAAGTTTTGGGTAAAATTTCACTTACATCTTGATTCAAGCAAACATGGTGCACTTTACATGATTTCATGAGAATTTTGCATGAATTATATGACAAATTGGATGATGCATGTCTCATGACTTGGATTAGAACTTTGATGCACTTTATTGTTTGATTTCAGGACAAAGGAAGCGAGGAAGAACCACGTTAGCAGCCATGTTAGTCTAACTAACGTGACCACTAACGTGGAATGGGAGCTAACTTGCAACGTTAATGAGAAAAGTAATCGCCAATAACGTCCTCGAAAGCCATAATAGCCCACGTTAAGAGTCACGTTAACTAAGTTAACGTGAACTCTAACGTGGAAGAAAGAAATAAGGCCAACGTTAGTGACACTCACCTTTGTCACTAACGTTGGACCAAACTCATAAGTGGCCACGTTAAGAGCCACGTTAACTTAGTTAACGTGGACTCTAACGTTGGGAAGCAAAAGAGAAGCCAACGTTAGTGAAACTCACCTTTGTCACTAACGTTGGCCAAGCCACAATAAGCCACGTTAGTTGCCACGTTAACTTAGTTAATGTGGAAGCTAACATGGAGAAAGCAAGTGATCGCCAACGTTAGTGACACTTACCTTTGTCACTAACGTTGGGATCTACCACCACAAGCCACTATGAGCAACGTTTGCTCCAACGTTAACTTATTTAACATGGAAGCTAACGTGGATAAAGGAGATGATGAGCCAACGTTAGTGA
>NC_029788.2:71210683-71231046 GCF_000816755.2 Arachis ipaensis | reverse complement strand
TTGGAACGTTAGTGACAAAGGTAAGTGTCACTAACGTTCTCGAAGGATTGGCAAGCCTACGTTAAGAGCCACGTTAACTAAGTTAACGTGGACTCTAACGTAGGGGGAAGGGAGGACTCTCAACGTTATTGGAAAAGGTGAGTCCCAATAACGTGTGCGAAGGACCAAGAGGCAACGTTAGTGGTCACATTGGTGCCACTAACGTTGAAGTTAACGTGGATCATCCCTGGGTTAGGAACGTTAGTGAAAAAGGTGATTGTCACTAACGTTCTCGAACCCACACTCTCACTTAACGTTAACGCCACTAACGTCCTGAGCTAAACACCCTGCCTACTTCACACTTTCTCTCTGCAAGTAAAGCTAAGCCCACTGAAGAGGATAACTGCTTCAAAATCAAGATCCAAAGGCCCATATCCAAGACTTGAAGAACCAACTAGAAGATCAGAAGAGTAGTATATATAGGGGTAGTTTTGAATTAGAAAGAAGCTTTTGGGGGAGTTGGAAATTGGAGAACTAATCTCTGTATAATTTTACTTTCTCTGCACTTCTAGTTTTACTTTTCATAATGTATTTTCCATCTTTATTTTCGATTTCCAGAGCTATGAACAACTAAACCCCTTTCATTGGGTTAGGGAGCTCTGTTGTAATTTGATGGATCAATATTAGTTTTCATTATTCTTCTTCTATATTTTCTCTTGATTTTACTAGAAAGCTTTCAATCTTCATCCAATTGGGTAGTTATCTTGGAAAAGAAGCTATTCATACTTGGATCTCTTCTGAACCTTGGAAGAGGAATGAAGAGATAATGCTAGAAATGCTTTCTCATGTTGGACCAAATTGGGGTTGGATGGATATGGTGACTATAATTCTACCAACACTTGATTTGGGAATGCATGTGGTATAATCAATGACCATACTTCATCTCTGCTCATGAGCAATTGACCAAGGAATTGGCTATTAATCAAGATTTGAGAGATTGAATTACAAGGAATTGTAATTCGATCACTTAAGATTGCCAAGGAGATCAATGAACGCATTGATTGAGGAAGAGATGAAAATGACCTTGATCCGGAGAATGCAACATCTCCTAAGCCCAATGAATTCCCCATTTCTGATCTTACCCATTCTCTTTAATTTCTGTAATTTAATTTTATGAGCATCTTCCCCATTCCCATTTAAGATTCTACAATTTACTTTCCGCCATTTACATTCAGCTCTTTATTTCCAGCAATTTACATTTTCTGCTATTTACTTTCCCGCCATTTAATTTTCTGCAAATCTCAAATCAAATTATGCTTCGCTCAACTAGAAAATTTCTCTAATTAAAGTTGCTTGACCAATAATTCCCTGTGGGATTCGACCTCACTCTATTGTGAGTTTTTACTTAACAATAATTCGGTATACTTGCCGAAGGAAAATTGTTGAGAGACAAGTTTCCGTGCATCAAGTTTATGGCGCCGTTGCCGGGGATTGATTTTGTATTAACAATGATTAAATTGGAGGATAACTAGATTGAGCATTTTTTTTCTTTTGTTTGATTTAAGTTCATTTGAGTAATTTACTTTCTGTTTAGTTATTTTCTTCCCTTCCCTCTACCCATTTTCTTAATTGTTTACAATTCAGTCCACTAACCCACTAACTATTTGATATATTGCATCACTCACACTAACAACATTTCTGTAGAAATTACTTTCTGCATCTATTTTCTTGCTTGTGCCTTGTTGGTTGTATGACAGAGAGAAAAAGTGGGGCTTCAACTTCCTTTGATTCTGAACCTGAGAGGACCTTCCTTAGATTAAGGAGGGAAGTAAGAGGAAATAGAGTAGTTGGTGCTGAGGAAGAGGAGGAGTACTTTGAACCATACATGGATGAAAACATGCTATGCTTCTGAAAGAGGCAACACTAGAGGAGTGATGGAGCTAAACAATGTGGATGCACTGCTGGCCCAGAACAAGCTTATCACCAAGCAGTTGGCTGACCTCACCTAGAAGATGGAGAGAAACCAAGTAGCAGCAATAACCACCTCATCAGCAACCCAAGAGGGAGTGAATGCAGAGGCAGAGGATGAGCAAGAACAAGCCAACTACATTGGAAACTCACCCAGGCAGACCCATGATCTATACTCCAAGACCTACAACCCTGGTTGGAGGAATCACCCAAACTTTAGGTGGGGAAATCAACAAGATCAAAGCCAAGATCAGAGACGTCACAACCCCAACAACCATGCAGCTCACCAACATTCCACACAGAGATCATATCAACACCACCCTAACAACACCTCTCCACATCCATACCAAAAGAAAAATATCCCAACTCACCCATCCAACCTCAACTCACCATCATCTGAAGATAGATTCTCCAGAATTGAGACCCTACTTGAGGGCATATGCAAAGAGATTCAAGACAGTAAGGCATTCTGAGAAGAAGTACAGTCCAATATGTAGAATCAAGATGCTGCCATCAAGAAACTTGAGACACAAATTGGATACCTATTCAAGCAAATTTCCAGCCACAACCCTCGCAGCGATGCAGACTCAAACCAAAGGGAGGAGTGTCATGCTATCACCCTCAGAAGTGGAAAGGAATTGAAGGAGACTCCCAAGAAACCGCAAGAGAAAGATTCGGTTGGACAGAAGGAGGAACAAGATGAAGTTCAAGTCCCCACCTCCAACTCACATCAAAAGGAAGGAGAGCTGAAGCCATATGTTCCCAAAGTCCCATATCCTCAACAACTGAAGAAGAAGGGGGATGACATCCAGTTCTCCAGATTTTTAGAAATCATCAAAAAATTACAGATTAACATAGCCTTTGCTGAAGCAATAGAGCAAATGCCACTCTATGCCAAGTTCTTGAAGGAATTGATGACTAAGAAGAGAAGTTGGAAGAGCAACGAAACTGTGATACTAACAGAAGAATGTAGTGCTATCATTCAGCATAAACTACCCCAAAAATTGAAGGATCCTGGAAGTTTCCAAATCTCTTGTATTATAGGGGAAATCACATTGGAGAAGGCTCTATGTGACTTAGGAGCCAGCATAAATCTGATGTCAGTAGCTATGATGAGAAAAATGAAAATCGAGGAGGCTAAACCAACAAAAATGGCCCTACAACTGGCAGACCGATCGTTCAAGTTCCCTCATGGTGTAGTGGAAGATTTGCTGGTGAAGGTGGGAGATTTCATCTTCCCAGCAGACTTTGTGGTGTTGGACATGTAGGAGGAAGCCAATGCCTCTATCATCCTGGGAAGACCGTTCTTAGCTACTGCTGGAGCTGTCATTGATGTCCAAAAAGGTGACCTCACCTTAAGATTACACAATGAAAAGATGACATTCAATGTGTTCAAGGCCATGAGTTACCCACCAGAACAATTGGGAGAATGTATGAGGTTGGACTCACTGGAAGATGCAGTGCAGGAGAGCTTTGAAGAAGAAGAACCTGAAAGGTTAACAGAGGAGGAGTCAACGTCTAGTGAAGAGGTTGCAACAGCAGAGATTCATATGCAAGGTGCACCAAAGGAAGAGAATGAAAAGTTAGAAGCACCCAAACTTGAACTCAAAGCACTGCCACCCACTCTCAAATTTGCATACTTAGGCGAGAATGAAAGCTACCCAGTGATCATAAACTCATCCCTCAGCCAAGATCAAGAAAATGAACTGCTCCAAGTGTTGCGAAGGCATAAAGATGCCATTGGATGGACCCTTGCTGACCTAAAAGGGATCAGTTCGGCCATATGCATCCATAAAATACTGTTGGAAGATGATGCCAAACCATCCATTCAATCCCAAAGGAGGCTGAACCCAATCATGAAGGAAGTGGTACAGAAGGAAGTTATGAAGTTGTGGCAGGGAGGGGTAATCTACCCGATCTCAGATAGCCCCTGGGTCAGCCCTGTGCATGTTGTTCTGAAAAAGGGAGGAATCACTGTAGTTCCCAATGAGAGGAACGAACTAATCCCCACCAGGACCGTCACAGGATGGCGGATGTGCATAGACTACAGAAAACTAAATGAAGCTACACGAAAAGATCATTTTCCCCTTCCATTCATAGATCAGATGTTGGAAAGACTCGCAGGACACTCATACTATTGTTTTCTCGACGGTTATTCAGGATATAACCAAATAATGGTTGATCCTAGAGACCAAGAGAAAACCTCATTTACTTGCCCATATGGAGTGTTTTCTTATAGGCGCATGCCATTTGGGCTATGTAATGCACCTGCAACTTTCTAACGCTGCATGCTATCTATCTTGTCGGATATGATAGAGAAATTCATTGAAGTCTTTATGGATGATTTTTCGGTATTCAGAGATTCCTTTCCTAGTTGCTTAAATCACCTAGCCTTGGTATTGAAAAGGTGCCAAGAGACCAATCTGGTCCTGAACTGGGAGAAATGTCACTTTATGGTAACTGAAGGAATAGTCCTTGGCCATAAGGTTTCTAACCAAGGCATTGAGGTTGACAGAGCTAAGGTGGAACTTATTGAAAAACTTCCCCCACCCAGTGATATCAAGGCAATTAGGAGTTTTTTAGGGCATGCTGGCTTTTACAGGAGGTTTATTAAAGATTTTTCAAAGATAGCCAAGCCCTTAAGCAATCTCCTTGTATCTGATACACCGTTTGTCTTTGATGAAAAATGCATGCTAGCATTCGAAAATTTGAAACAGAGGCTGTCCTCTGCCCCTATCATTTCCCCACCTGATTGGAACTTACTTTTTGAATTGATGTGTGATGCATCTGATTTTGCAGTTGGGGCCGTGTTAGGGCAGAGGAAAGATAACTTAGTCCATGTGATCTACTATGCTAGCAAAGTCCTCAATGACACTCAAAGAAATTATACCACTACTGAGAAAGAGTTGCTAGCAATAGTATTTGCATTTGACAAGTTTAGATCATACCTCATTGGTGCTAAAGTGATTGTTTTCACAAATCACACAGCACTTAAATATTTGTTTGCCAAGCAAGAATCAAAACCAAGACTAATAAGGTGGATCTTATTATTGCAGGAGTTCAACATTGAAATTAGAGACAAGAAAGGAGTGGAGAACAAGGTAGCAGATCACCTATCCAGAATCCCTCATGATAAAGGTGGAGCACATGATACAAGTGTAAATGAGCTCTTTCCTGATGAGCAGTTGATGACAGTTCACAAAGCACCATGGTTTGCAGACATTGCCAACTTCAAGGCAACTGGGGCTTTACCTCCAGAGATCAACAAACATCAAAAAAGAAAGCTCATAAATGATGCAAAATATTTTGTCTGGGATGAGCCATATCTCTTCAAGAAGTGTTCAGATGGTATCCTGAGAAGATGTGTTTCAGAAGAAGAAGGACGAGAGGTCCTGTTGAATTGCCACGGCTCGTGCTATGGAGGCCATTTTGGAGGGGACAGAACTGCAGCCAAGGTGTTACAAAGCGGATTCTTTTGGCCCACCCTTTTCAAGGATGCCAAGGAACTAGTAAAGAACTACAATGAATGCCAAAGAGCTGGAAACTTGCCCAGAAGAAATGAGATGCCACAAAATTTCATCTTAGAACTGGAACTGTTTGATGTATGGGGAATCGATTTCATGGGACCATTCCCAACCTCATATTCAAACAAGTACATTTTGGTGGCAGTGGACTACGTTTCCAAGTGGGTGGAGGCTATTGCAACCCCAACAAATGATAACAAGGTGGTCATGAACTTCCTCAGGAAGAATATCTTTAGCCGGTTTGGAGTCCCACGAGCACTCATCAGTGATGGAGGGAGCCACTTTTGTAACAGACCACTAGAAGCTCTTCTCCTAAGATACGGAGTGAAACACAAGGTTGTCACGCCTTATCACCCCCAAACAAGTGGGCAGACTGAGATATCTAACAGAGAGCTAAAAAGGATTTTGGAAAAGACTGTAGGAGCATCAAGAAAGGATTGGTCGAAGAAGCTGGATGATGCTCTTTGGGCATACAGAACAGCATTCAAAACACCACTCGGGATGTCCCCATATCAACTGGTGTATGGGAAAGCTTGTCACTTACCACTGGAGCTGGAACACAAAGCCCTCTGGGCTCTCAAGATACTAAATTTTGACAGCATTGCTGCTGGTGCAAAGAGGATTCTGCAGCTGCAAGAGATGGAGGAATTCAGATCTTAAGCTTATGAAAATGCCAAGATTTATAAAGAAAAGGTGAAGAGGAGACATGACTTCCATCTGGCACCCAGGAGTTTCGCAAAGGGGCAGCAAGTACTCCTCTACAACTCCAAATTGAGACTGTTCCCAGGAAAACTCAAATCAAGGTGGTCAGGACCCTTTCTTGTCACAAAAGTCTCGCCATATGGACACATAGAAATCATGGATGAGAGTTCAGAGAGGACTTTCATTGTGAACGGACAAAGGCTCAAACACTATATAGGCAACATGGGGGAAAACCCCAAAGTGAAGTATCTTCTCAAGTAATGGAGGAATCGTCGAGCTAGCGACGCTAAAAGGGCGCTTTGTTGGGAGGCAACCCAACTTGAGGTAGTTTCTTTTTTCATTGTCATTTCAATAAAGATCACAAGTTGTTTCCCCTATATTGCGAGGAGCTAAGTTTGGTGTTCCACACCAAAACAAATCCAAGAGTAAAAGTGTGATTCTAAGGTTGGTGTTCCACCAAAGATATTAGTTAGAATCACACTACACTCCAATGGCCAACTGGTAGCTCCAACCAATCAAGGGAACCACTTAGCAGGAGTTTAGTCTTTAGTCAATAGTTGTTTGTGTTAGTAACAACCTATGAGGCTCTCTGCAAGTATGCAATCTGTCTACTAGGCAAGGAAATAAGTTTGGTGTTCACACACCAAATTAAGTTCAGAAATTCACAAACATACATGCGAGCTAACTATTTCTCAAGTGCTCTGGAAACAAGCAACTTCCAATAACTTTGCAGGAACCTTCTGAGGAAATGGTGCACCATCATCCAAGGAAGTGAAGGAGCAAAAATTATGGATGAGGACAACAAGGGAACAGCTAGAAACCATCACCCGAAGGTTGTGTTGTTACTTAACTCCATATACTTGAAATGCTAAGAATTGGAAGTCCGAAAGACCTTGATTAATAGTTACTCATTAGTTTAAATCATTGTAGTTTAATGTTTGTTTTGCTTTTGTCATATGTGTGTTGTTCACGATACCTGCTGCATCTTCACCTTGCCTACTTGTATGCTTGTCTCCTTTTTAATCAAATAAAAAGAGAATGTGTGTTATCAAAGACCAGAGGGGAGTTCAAGTTGTGGAGTAAATTCCTAATTTTATGGGGTGATAATAGATTAGCTAAGTTGGTTTACCAATAAGGTGGGAAGGCAACTATCTGTCCTGAATCATATGCTTGAAACACACCCCATGAGACTAGCCAAATAACAAGATCCCAATAAAAGAAAAGGGAAAGAAAAATGAAAGTTAAGAATAAAAGAAAAAGAGTAAGAAATAAGGCTAGGCACCAAGGGTTTGAATCTTGAGGGAAGTGTCTGTGGTGTTCCTGTGTAAGGGATTTACTTGGATGAATAAGCTCTTAGGGGTGCCTTATCACTTGGTAACTTGGGTTAACTAACCCGGGATTATCAGCTGAAAGTCCACTATCAAGAGTAACCTTTTCTACAGAACGCTTAGTAACCCAAAGAGGTGCTGGACACCAAGGTCTCAAGAAAGAAAATAACAAACCATGTGCCTATGATGTGTATGTAAGGGGGAAAGAGACTTGAGGGAGTAAGTCCTTAGGGGTGTCTTAACACCTAGCACCTTGAACCAACTGGTTCGGGAGTACTGGCTGAAAGCTTATCTTAAAGAGTCGCCCCCTCACAGAGCACCTAGTCTAAGAACACAAAACGCCCTGAAATAACAAAAAGGATCAATGAATAAAAGTCTCATGGGATGCAATCAAGTGAGTATTCTAGGACATGATAAAGGTTTGAAAGCCAGTGAAGGAATGAACCTAAGTTGCTATGCATGAAACCACCATAAAACCAAGGACATGACTTCCACAATAATGACTCATTCCTCTTGGCATTCAATTCATCATTCTCTTGTTCTAGTATTTGCTTAGGGACAAGCAAGCTTTAAGTTTGGTATTGTGATGCCAGGGCATTCTGGCCAGTTTCACTAACCTTTTCTTTACTGTTTTAGGATAGTTTCATGCATTTTCTTAGGAAATAAGCAAGTTTTGGGTAAAATTTCACTTACATCTTGATTCAAGCAAACATGGTGCACTTTACATGATTTCATGAGAATTTTGCATGAATTATATGACAAATTGGATGATGCATGTCTCATGACTTGGATTAGAACATTAATGCACTTTATTGTTTGATTTCAGGACAAAGGAAGCAAGGAAGAACCACGTTAGCAGCCATGTTAGTCTAACTAACGTGACCACTAACGTGAAATGGGAACTAACTTGCAACGTTAATGAGAAAAGTAATCGCCAATAACGTCCTCGAAAGCCATAATAGCCCACGTTAAGAGTCATGTTAACTAAGTTAACGTGAACTCTAACGTGGAAGAAAGAAATAAGGCCAACGTTAGTGACACTCACCTTTGTCACTAACGTTGGACCAAACTCATAAGTGGCCACGTTAAGAGCCACGTTAACTCAGTTAACGTGGACTCTAACGTTGGGAAGCAAAAGAGAAGCCAACGTTAGTGACACTCACCTTTGTCACAAACGTTGGCCAAGCCATAATAAGCCACGTTAGTTGCCACGTTAACTTAGTTAACGTGGAGAAAGCAAGTGATCGCCAACGTTAGTGACACTTACCTTTGTCACTAACTTTGGGATGTACCACCACAAGCCACTATGAGCAACGTTTGCTCCAATATTAACTTAGTTAACGTGGAAGCTAACGTGGATAAAGGAAATGATGAGCCAACGTTAGTGACACTCACCTTTGTCACTAGCGTTGGAGATGGCTATCAACACCAGGTTAGAAGCCACGTTAACCTAGTTAACGTAGACTCTAACGTGGGAAGTAGGGGCATCTTGGAACGTTAGTGACAAAGGTAAGTGTCACTAACATTCTCGAAGGATTAGCAAGCCTACGTTAAGAGCCACGTTAACTAAGTTAACGTGGACTTAACATGGCTCTAACATAGGGGGAAGGGAGGACTCTCAACGTTATTGGAAAAGGTGAGTCCCAATAACGTGTGCGAAGGACCAAGAGGCAACGTTAGTGGTCACGTTGGTGCCACTAACGTTGAAGTTAACGTGGATCATCTCTGGGTTAGGAACGTTAGTTAAAAAGGTGATTGTCACTAACGTTCTCGAACCCACACTCTCACTTAACGTTAACGCCACTAACGTCCTGAGCTAAACACCCTGCCAACTTCATACTTTCTCGCTGCAAGTAAAGCTAAGCCCACTGAAGAGGATAACTGCTTCAAACTCAAGATCCAAAGGCCCATATCTAAGACTTGAAGAACCAACTAGAAGATCAGAAGAGTAGTACATATAGGGGTAGTTTTGAATTAGAAAGAAGCTTTTGGGGGAGTTCGAAATTGTAGAAGATCAGAAGAGTAGTATATATAGTTTTACTTTTCATAATGTATTTTCCATCTTTGTTTTCGATTTCCAGAGCTATCAACAACTAAACCCCTTTCATTGGGTTAGGGAGCTTTGTTGTAATTTGATGGATCAATATTAGTTTTCATTATTCTTCTTCTATCTTTTCTCTTGATTTTACTAGAAAGCTTTCAATCTTCATCCAATTGGGTAGTTATCTTGGAAAAGAAGCTATTCATACTTGGATCTCTTCTGAACCTTGGAAGAGGAATGAAGAGATTATGCTAGAAATGCTTTCTCATCTTGGACCAAATTGAGGTTGGATGGATATGGTGACTATAATTCTACCAACACTTGATTTTGGAATGCATGTGGTATAATCAGTGACCATACTTCATCTCTTCTCATGAGCAATTGACCAAGGAATTGGCTATTGATCAAGATTTGAGAGATTAAATTACAAGGAATTGTAATTCGATCACTTAAGATTGCCAAGGAGATCAATAAACGCATTGATTGAGGAAGAGAAGAAAATGAACTTGATCCGGAGAATGCAACATCTCCTAAGCCCAATGAATTCCCCATTTCTGATCTTACCCATTCTCTTTAATTTCTGTAATTTACTTTTATGAGCATCTTCCCCATTCCCATTTAAGATTCTACAATTTATTTTTTGCCATTTACATTCAGCTCTTTATTTCCAGCAATTTACATTTTCTGCTATTTACTTTCCTGCCATTTAATTTTCTGCAAATCTCAAATCAAATTCTGCTTCACTCAACTAGAACAATCCTCTAATTAAAGTTGCTTGACCAATCAATCCCTGTGGGATTCGACCTCACTCTATTGTGAGTTTTTACTTGACGACAATTTGGTATACTTGCCGAAGGAAAATTATTGAGAGACAAGTTTCCGTGCATCAGAGATAGGCACTTAACCTCTTCTCATGACAATTAGATCAAGGAATTGGCAAGATTGATTGTGATTAGAGAGATTGGATTGCCAAGGAATTGGGATCCAATCAATTTCAATCCGCTATAGATCTACTCATATGATTGAGAAAGGAGTTGAGACCCATTTGATTCATGAGGGATTATGGTATCTCCAATCCCTAATGAATCATTTTCTTTGATTTTCTTCAATTTAGATCTCTCTAAATTTATTTTCATTTGCAATTGTTTACTGCCTTCCTTTATTCCCTACAACCAATTCCCATTTACAATTCTCACAATTTAAATTTCAGTACCATTTAGATATTGCTCTTTTAATTTCTTACAATCTAAGATTCTAGTCATTTATTTTGATTGCAATTTAATATTCAGTTTATTTTACAGTTTCTTACATTTTATTTTTGATGCAATTTAAGTTTCTTGCCATTTAAGTTTCAAGCAAATTTACATTAGATTTAATGCTATTTACTTTCTGTTGATCAAATTTCACTTAAATCATCATTTGTTAGCTTAACTAGACTCATTACCATAATAAAATTGCTTAATCCATCAATCCTCGTGGGATTGACCTCACCCTTATGAGTTTTACTACTTGATGCGACCTGGTATACTTGCCGGTTAGTTTGTGTGGAATTCAATTTTCGCCATCAAATTTTTGGCGCCGTTGCCAGGGATTAATTTAGATTAACAATGATTTAGTAGGTGATAATCTAGATTAAGTATTTTTCTTTGTTTTTGTTAAGCACACTAACTGTTTGAGATTTTATTTTTGTTAACATTAACCTCACTCTAGCAACAGAGTGCTTTGTTTGTTTTTGGTTTATTTGTGTTGTATGCTAGGAGGGAGAAGAAGTGCATCCACCTCCTTTGATTCTGAACTAGAGAAAACCTTCTTGAGGCTAAGAAGAGAAGGAAGAGGTAAGGGATTGATTGGAGAAGAAGAATCAGAAGAGGAAGATCAAGAGATGGAGGGTAACCTCCCTAATCCACCAGAGGAGGTGGCTAACAACAATGCCAACCTCCAAAGAGAGTTCTAGCCTCTTACACCTTCCCCAACCCAAGAAAATGTGGGAGTAGTATACTCACTCCAAATGTCCATGCCAATAACTTTGAGTTGAAGCCTTAACTTATCACTTTGGTGTAAAAAATTGTTCTTATGGAGGGGGTCCTCTTGAAGACCCGAATCAACATTTATCTGTCTTCCTGAGGATATGTGAAACAGTCAAGACAAATGGTGTGCATCCGGATATCCACAAGTTACTGTTATTTCCATTCTCTTCGAGGGATAAGGCATCTCAATGGCTAGAGACATTTCCCAAAGAAAGCATCAATAATTGGGAGGATTTGGTGAGCAAATTCCTAGCTAAGTTCTATCCACCTTAGAGAATCATCAGATTGAAGACCGAAGTGCAAACCTTCACTCAACTGGAGGGAAAATTACTTTATGAGGCATGGGAAAGATACAAAGCCTTGATAAGAAAATGTCCTCCTGAAATGTTTAGCGAATGGGACAGACTTCAGAATTTTTTTGAGGGCTTGACTCTAAAAGCTCAAGAGGCCCTGGATTACTCAGCAGGAGGTTCACTATAGCTAATGAACACAGCTGAAGAAGCCTAGAATCTCATAGACACTGTGACCAATAATCAATACTTTTATGCTCATCAAAGGCAATGCTAACCAGCTCTAAGGAAATGTGTATTAGAGCTTGAAGGTGTGGACACTATCTTGGCACAGAACAAATTGATGCACCAGCAAATCCAACAAGAAATGGAGATGATGGCAAAGAGAATAGATGGACTTCAACTTGCAGCTGTGAGCTCATCCAATCAACCACCAGTTGTGTGGGGACAACAGGAAGAGAGCTATGAAGAGCAACAGCCTAAACAAGTGCAATATATACACAACCAAAGTGCTGGACAGAATGAGTTTCATGGAGACACTTATAACTCATCTTGGAGAAACCACCCCAATCTGAAGTGTGTAGAAAACCAAAACTCATGGCAAAGAAATTCTAACCCTAGCAACTCCCGCAGCACAAACCATCAGAATCATCAATTAACTAACTAAAACCCATATAGAAAATCACAAAATAATCACCCTCATCCAATTACTATCCACCAAATAACTCATCAACTAACCAAAATAACTTTCATCTACCTTTTACATCCCACACTCAGCCACAATTACCACAAGAATCCCAAAGAATCTCCAATTTGGAGATGATGCTGGAGAAAATGATAAAGCATCAAGAATTGGCTAACAAGAACCATGAAGGGGCAGCTTCTGGCGCTTTAGCTCCTGTATCTCATGCCCTTGTTTCTCTTGTTCCTTGAGCAGTTTGCAGAGCATGCTGTTTTGATTATGTTGCTCCTCTTTGAGTTGATCCATAACTTCTTGCAACTTGGTGACAGATGCTTCTAAGCGGGTCCAATATTCAAATTGAGGAATTTTTGGGAGGAGCTCATGCGCCCTCCTTTTGATGGGGTTGTCTTGAACTTGAGGTCCATCCATTACCTTTTTGGTGATTGGGCGTTCAACTGGGATATATTCATCCACTCCTATCTGTACCCCCGCATCTTTACATAATAGACTGATCAAGCTTGGGTAAGCCAATTTAGCATCAGTGGATTCCTTGTTTCCAAATATGTAAATTTCACCAGGAATCAGCTGATAAATCTCTACTTCTTTCCCCAGCATGATACAGTGAATCATCACTGCTCTCTTGACAGTGACTTCAGAACGGTTGCTGGTTGGGAGTATAGAATGCCCAATGAAATCCAGCCAACCTCTAGCAACTGGTTTGAGATCTCCTCTCTTTAGCTGGTTTGGGACACCTTTTGTATTGGTAATCCACTCGATTCCCGGGAGGCATATGTCCTCTAGAACCTGATCTAGCCTTTTATCTTTGGTCATTCTTCTATTAAAGGATTCTAGATCATCTTGTAGCTGAGGAAGCTTGAGAACTTCTCTCACCTTGTCAAAGTGGAAGGAAATAATCTTCCCTCTGACCATGGTCCGAAAGGAGTGGAAAGCAGTTCCCTCTAATCTTTACTTATCCGTCATCTACAGATTTGCATAGAATTTTTGGATCATGTTTCTTCCAACATGTATCTCAGGATTAGCCAGGACTTCCCAGCCCCTGTTTCGAATCTGTTCTTGGATCTCCAGGTATTCATCTTCTTTCAAATTGAACCTAACTTCCGGGATCACTGATCTTCTGCACACAATTTTGAAGTAATGGTCTACATGTTCTTTGGTGCAGAAATTTTCATGCATCCAAAGTGGCTTTGGATTGCTTTCTTTCTTGCCTCTTGAAGTGGTTTGTCTTCCTTTGGGAGCCATGAGATTCGTTTGTTTTAGCTCAGGGATCACGAAAATCACACCAAACTTAGAGATTTGCTTGTCCTCAAGCAAAAATAAAAAGAAAGAAGAAGAATAGATGGAGAGAAGGATTCGAATGATAAGGGAGGAGGGGCTGGCCGAATGTGTATGTAAAAGGGAGTGAGGGAATGGGTTCAATTTATTTTTGAAAAAGATAAGATAGGAAGATATGATTGATGAAAGATACAATTTGTAAAATATGAAAGATTTGAAAAAGATATAAGGAAGTTAAATCTGAATTTTCGTTTATGGATCTTAGAAATAAAAGATAATATGAATGAATTAAATAGATTTGAAAAGAAATTGGAAAGATGAATGAGTTTTCAAAAACGTTTTGAAAAAGGATTGCAAAGAATTAAAAAAGAATTAAAAAGAATTTATAAGATTATTAACTTTTGGGAATGGAAATTAAAAAGTGAATGTTTGTAATATTTTGATGCAGAAAATTATGAATAAAAACATGAAAATTCGAAAAAATTTGAATTGAAAACGAAATTACCTTCCCCTTGCTATTCTGGTGTTAAACGCCCAAAATGATAGCCATTCTGGCGTTTAACGCCCATCTGGTGGCCATTTTGGGCGTTTAACGCCCAGCCAGGTACCCTGGCTGGCGTTAAATGCCAGAAATCCTTCTTTACTGGGTGTTTTTCTGAACGCCCAGAATGCTGCCATTTCTGGCGTTAAACGCCCAGAATGCTGCCTTTTCTGGCGTTTAACGCCCAGAATGATACCTTTACTAGCGTTAAACGCCTAGAATGGTAGCCATTCTGGCGTTTAACGCCCAAATTGCCTCTTTACTGGCGTTTTAACGCCATTGAGCTCTTTTTCTCTATTATTCCTCTGCTTTATGTTTTGAGCCTTCATTTCCTTGACTTGTTCACTGAAAAGCATTAACAAACATGAATAATAAAATTAAATGGACTTATATAATTGTTATAAACATCTAATTTTGATAATGGCTGGGTTGCCTCCCAGCAAGCGCTTCTTTACTGTCTTTAGCTGGACTTTTACTGAGCTTTTAATTTAGTCTCAATTTTGAGCACTCTTGCTCAACATTGTCTTCAAGATAATGTTTGACTCTCTGTCCATTAACAATAAACTTTTTGTCAGAATCAATATCCTGAAGCTCCACATATCCATATGGTGACACACTTGTAATCACATATGGTCCCTTCCACTGGGATTTCAATTTTCCAGGGAACAATCTGAGCATGGAGTTAAACAGCAGAACCTTCTGCCCTGGCTCAAAGACTCTAGATGACAACTTTTTGTCATGTCATCTTTTTGCTTTCTCTTTATAAATTTTTGTATTTCGAAAGTATTGAGTCTGAATTCCTCCAGCTCATTCAACTGGAGTAATCTTTTCTCTCTAGCTACCTTAGCATCAAGGTTGAGGAATTTGGTTGCCCAGTAGGTGATGAGCGAATAATTTATACGCTTTTAGGCATTATTTTTAGGTAGTTTTTAGTATAATTTAGTTAGTTTTTGTACAAAATTCACATTTCTGGACTTTACTATGAGTTTGTGTGTTTTTCTGGGATTTTAAGTATTTTCTGGCTGAAATTGAAGGATCTGAGCAAAAATCTAATTCAGAGGCTGAAAAAGGACTGCAGATGTTGTTGGATTCTGACCTCTCTGCACTCGAAGTGGATTTACTGGAGCTACAGAAACCCAATTTGTGCACTCTCAATTGATTTGGAAAGTAGACATCCAGGGCTTTCCAGCAATATATAATAGTCCATACTTTGCTCGAGTTTTGATGACGCAAACTGGTGTTCAAACGCCAACTTCCTACCCTATTCTGAAGTTAAACGCCAGAAACAGGTTACAAACCAGAGTTAAACGCCAAAAACAGGCTACAACCTGGCGTTTAACTCCAAGAGAAGTCTCTACACGCGTAAAGCTCAATGCTAAACCCAAGCACACACCAAGTGGGCCCCAGAAGTAGATTTCTGCATCATTTACTTATCTCTGTAAACCCTAGTAACTAGTTTAGTATAAATAGGACTTTTTACTATTGTATTCGAGGTCTTGGTCATTCTGGTTCCCCATCTGGGGCCGAAGCCAATGAACACTATTATCACTTATGTATTTTCAATGGTGGAGTTTCTACACCCCATAGATTATGGTGTGGAGCTCTGCTGTGTTTTGATGAATTAATGCAATTACTATTGTTTTCCATTCAATCACGCTTGTTTCTCTTCTAAGATATTCACTCGCACTTCAACCTGATGAATGTGATGATCCGTGACACTCATCATCATTCTCACCTATGAACGCGTGCCTGACAACCACTTCCATTCTATCTGTAATAGCTTGAGCGTGTATCTCTTAGCCTCCATTCCGAAAGATCGGAGTTTTCGTGGTATAAGCTAGAATCAATTGGTAGCATTCTTGAGATCCAGAAAGTCTAAACCTTGTCTGTGGTATTTTGAGTAGGATCTGGGATGGGATGACTGTGACGAGCTTCAAACTCGCGAGTGTTGGACGTAGTGACAGATGCAAAAAGATCAATGGATCCTATTCCAGCATGAGTGAGAACCGACAGATGATTAGCCGTGCGGTGACAGCGTATTTGGACCATTTTCACTGAGAGGACGGATGGTAGCCATTGATAACGGTGATCCCCCAACATACAGCTTGCCATGGAAAGGAGTATGAATGATTGAATGAAGACAGTAGGAAACCAGAGATTCAGAAGGAACAAAGCATCTCCATACACTTATCTGAAATCCCACCAATGAATTACATAAGTATCTCTATCTTATTTTATATTGTATTTATATTTTAATTATCAAAACCTCATAACCAATTGAATCTGCCTAACTGAGATTTACAAGATGACCATAGCTTGCTTCAAGCCGACAATCTCCGTGGGATCGACCCTTACTCACGTAAGGTTTATTACTTGGACGACTCAGTGCACTTGCTGTTTAGTTGTGCGAAGTTGTGAAGAAGAATTGAGATTACGATTGTGCGTACCAAGTTGTTGGTGCCATTGAGATCACAATTTCATGCACCAGTAGGCTTTGTATTCCAGTTCCACTGGCAGATGACAAGCTTTTCCATACACAAGCTGGTATGGAGAGATCCCTATAGGGGTCTTGAATGCTGTTCTGTATGCGCACAGAGCATCATCCAGACTTCTTGCCCAATCCCTTCTACGGGTACTTACAGTCCGTTCCAGGATTCACTTTGGTTCTCTATTTGAGACTTCAGCCTGCCCATTTGTCTGTGGATGATATGGAGTCGCCACTTTGTGGTTAATTCCACATCGGATCAGGGCAGAGTCAAGCTGTTTATTGCAGAAATGAGTGCCTCCATCACTGATCAGTATCCTAGGGACACTGAACCTGCTGAAGATATGCTTCTGGAGGAACTTCATCACTATCTTAGTATCATTAGTGGGTGATGCAATTGCTTCTATCCATTTAGATACATAGTCTACTACCATCAGAATATAATTGTTTGAGTATGATGGTGGGAAAGGCCCCATGAATTCAATACCCCATACATCAAACAACTCAATCTCTAAGATCCCTTGCTGATGCATGGCATAACTGTGAGGCAGATTACTAGCTCTCTAGCAACTGTCACAGTTACGTACAAACTCTCGGGAGTCTTTATAGAGAGTAGGCCTGTAGAAGCCACATTAGAGAACTTTTGTGGCTGTTCGCACACCTCCGAAATATCCTCCATATTGTGATCCATGGCAATGCCAAAGGATCTTCTGTGCCTCTTCTCTAGGCACACATCTACGGATTACTCTGTCTGCACACCTCTTAAAGAGATACGGTTCATCCCACAAGTAGTACTTTACATCAGAAATCAATTTTTTCATTTGCTGCTTACTATACTCTTTGGGTGTGAATCTCACAGCTTTATAGTTTACAATGTCTGCAAACCATGGTACTTCCTGAATGGCAAAGAGTTGATCATTCGAAAAGGTTTCAGAGATCTCAGTAGGAGGGAGGGACACTCCTGCTACTGGCTCTATCCGAGACAAATGATCAGCTACTTGGTTCTCAGTTCCTTTTTTGTCTCTTATTTCTATATCAAACTCTTGCAGAAGCAACACCCATCTTATGAGTCTGGGTTTTGAATCCTGCTTTGTGAGGAGATATTTTAGAGCAGCGTGGTCAGTGTACAGAATCACCTTCGATCCTACTAAATATTATCTAAGCTTGTCAATGGCATAAACCACTGCAAGAACTCCTTTTCTGTTGTTGTGTAATTCTTCTGTGCGTCATTCAGAACACGGCTAGCATAATAAATTACATGCAGAAGCTTGCCATTACTCTGTCCCAATACTGCACCAATGGCATGGTTGATGGGTTGAAAACGAAATTTCAACACCAAAACTCACCAACAAGTGTACCAGGTCACATCAAGCAGTAATTACTCACAAGAGTGAGGTCGATCCCACAGGGATTTGATGGTATTTTTGTGGAAAAACGAATTTTCCAAAACACCTAAAACTCACCGGCAAGTGTACCGGGTCGTATCAAGTAGTAAAACTCACTTAGAGTGAGGTCGATCCCACAGGGATTGATGGATCAAGCAACTTTAGTGGGTGATTAGTTTAGTCAAGCTAACATTGAGTGATTTGAGTGACAGTTGAAACAACAGAAAGTAAATGACAAGAGGAATTAAAGTGCAGAAAGTAAATTGGACAGAAACTTAAAGAGCAAGAAATGTAAATTGCAAGAATCTTAAATGACAAGAAATGTAAATTGCATAAAATGTAAAGGGCTGAGTGCTCGAAGCAATGTAAACAGAGAAGCAAAATTTCAGTGAATAAGAACTTAGAGCAATTGCAAGAGTTGTAAATTGCAGGAAATGTAAATTGGAAGCAATGCAACAGAAAGTAAAACTGCTTGAAGAATGAAAACAGAAAGACTATGCTTAATTTGTAGCAATTTAAAAGAAGGTTGAAGATCTCAGGAGTGGAAGAGACTAGAAAACAAGTCTAGATCTCAAATCCTTCCTTGATCCAACAAGAAAACAATATTGTAGAAGAAAAAGAAGATGAAAGCAATAAAGGAAACTCATATTTTATGGAGAAGAGGAACAAAGAGATTTCAGATCAAGTGAAATAGAATTCCTTAAATTCTTGATCCAAAATTTAAAAACAGAAAAGAAAACTAAGAGAGAAAGTAAAATGAAAACTAAAGAGTGCACAACTCCCTATTGGAGCTAGCCTCCTTTCTAATTGAGCTCTCCTAGTGAATTGAAGCAGATGCCTTTTTATAGGCTTTTCACAAAATAAAAATAAAAATGAAAAATGAAATTCTAAACAAATTACAATTAAAAATAAATTCCTAAGCTAACTTGTTCTTGTGCCTTTGAGTTAATGGGCCTTTCTTGCTTTTTATTTGAAGAGTAGTGGATCCGGATGTTGGCTCTTTAATTTGGTGAAGAATTCAATTAATTTGATTTTGGACCATGGGTCACACTCCCAGGGCAAAGCTCTCCCCAAGAGCTTTAAAGCTCTCCCTAAGAGCTCTATTAGAAGCATCCCTTTGTTTTGGAGAGGAACTCCAAGTTCGAACCATGATGGAAGCATTTTGTGAGCCTTTTTCTTATATTTTCATGAGGAGACCCACGATAAAGCTCTCAAGGAGAGCTTTAAAGCTCTCAAGGAGAGCGCTACTTCCTTGCTTCCCTTGGTCTCCCTCTTCGAATCCTGGTGGAAGCACTTTGATTCATTTTCGCTTGTTTTTTGCCCTTAAAGATGCCTTTCACTCGTACCTCAATTCTATGTCAAATATGGATTGCCATATATTGTTGGAAAGCTCTGAATGTCAGCTTTCCAATGCAACTGGAAGCACATCAATCGGATATCTGTAGCTCAAGTTATAGCCCTTTGAAGGAGGCATGGTCATGCTGTGAGTGCCCAAGTTTAACTTAGCCAAAATTTTTACTTCCGAGCTCATTTTCCTTGATTTTTCCTTGAAGAAGCCCGAAAAAGCTCTTGGGCAAGAGCTTTTAAGCTCTTGGCAAGAGCTTGGCTTTTGATTATTTGAAGTAAAGCTCTCCACAAGAGCTCTAAAGCTCTCGGCAAGAGCTTTGTGCTCTTGCTCCTTGTTTTGAGCTACGCTTTTCTTCCTTTGGGCCACGCTTCTCTTCCTTGATTTGGTCATGGGCCACGCTTTTAAAAGCATGGTCTAAGCTTCCAAAGTGTGCTCCAACTTCAAATTGTGCCCCAAAGCTCTTTTTTTCTCCTTTTTAACTTATTTTGTGCTTCTTTGCTTCTTTTTCTTCTTATTTCCTACAAGATTTATAAAATTAAAAGATCAAGGAAATATACCAATTAAGTACAAAAACATTCAATATTTAGGCACAAATCATAAATTTCTTGTATGAAAAAGCATAGAGAAACATGACATGGTAACATGTCATCACAACACCAAACTTAAACCTTGCTTGTCCCCAAGCAAGAAAAGAATCATGCAATTAAGATTGACAATCCAAGGTAAGAAGAATAGCAACTCAATGTTCATGGTTAGCTAGTTTTCTAAGC
>NC_029788.2:71155044-71210500 GCF_000816755.2 Arachis ipaensis | reverse complement strand
ACAAAACTCAAGTTGGTAGTCATAATGGCATGGCAACATGTTACAAATCAATATTCAAGCTATGCTTATTCATACCACACATGCATACAGAGAATATAAAGACAATCATGCATTTTAAGTGTTGGAAACAAATAAGGAGAAAAGGAACTCTACAACCTTGTAGTTCATCTTCATTATTGTTGTCCTTTTTCTTCTATTCTTCCTCCTTCCTTTGCCAAACTCAGAATGCTTGCTCATCCTCAAGCAATAATTAGAACAATGGCTATGGGGCTAAGATGGATCATGAATGTCTTACACAATGAAAAGTTAGTAGTACATGTGTTCTAAGAAAGCAAAATTAAAGATAATAATCAAGGCACAAGAGACAGAGACATTGTGATTGCAAACTTAAGAAGGTGAGCATAATACTTTGCATAAAGAATAAGTGGCACACCAAACTTAGTGTGACACTTTCACTTGGAATTGATGCAAGTATCTTGTAAGGATTAGAACCAAATTTTGTTGCATAGCAACACCAAACTTAGAATGCAACCACATGTCAATTTATTTGAAATAAAACTAAACAAAAGAAACTGTTATATGTTAAATACAATCACCAAGCCAAGAATCTGTCATGAATAAAGCTCTCTTGGTAGTGTATTAACAAACACAGTAAATAAAAGAAAGCATTTAAAACAAAGAAATGACTAAAAACAAAGAGAAAACTAAAATTGTCTAACTAAAAGAAAAATAATAGTGCAAAGAACATTATGATTATGCAAACAAGTGGTGTTGCTGAATGATTTGCATAGAAAAATAAGTGGCACACCAAACTTAGAATCTTGGTGTGTCACTTTCATTTTTTTTTTTTGATTTGATGCAATCATCCAAAAAGATTGAAAACAATTTGTTGCAAGGCAACACCAAACTTAGAATGTAACCATATGCCATTTTATTGAATTTAAACAAAGTAAAGAAAGAGAACAAAGCATAGAAGAGAAACATTACCTACTGTTGGCATGTTGTTCTTTACTTTCTTCCTCTTCTTCCAGTTTGTTAAGAGGAATGACCTCAAGGGAGGAAAAGATTCAGCTATTACCCCCTGTCTTGGTCTCTCCTCAGCAAGCTTTCTTTTGTTAATGGCTTGATTGAGCTTGCTTGCTGGATCAGGGGGAGGATTACTTGTAGTTGACCTTTTTTTCTTCATGAATATTGTCCTTTGTAGCTTGGTCACAATCCTCTTCTTGGTGCTTTTGTTAATTGCCTTCACTTTCTTGAATCCAAGTCTTGGTGGTTGTGTGATTGTTAGAGTTTTATCTTCATCCAGAGCCTTTTGAATTGGTGGCTCAATGAGCTCTTCCTTCATGTACTTCTTTGCCCTACTTGAGTGTGAATTTTCTTGAATGACTTCCTCACTTTTTTGTTCCTCCACTCCTTTCTTTGCACTCAACATTTGACTTAATAGTTCTTTTATGGAGGAGGTTTGTTGTTCTTCCCAAGATTTCTTCATCTCCTCTTCATATTTTTCGATCACAGATCCAAGGGAAGTTTGTGAGGGTTGTGAATGCTCATGTTCCTTTGTCACCTCAAGTGTAGTTTCATTTTCAACCGCCTCATTTTTCATTGAAAGTTCACTTGATGCAGTAGCCTCCTCATCTTGCTCTTCCACTCTCTCCCTTGCACTTAACATTTGGTTTACCATCACTTCTATGTTTTTGAATGAATTTTCTTGCTCGTTCCAGGATATCTGTGCCTCCCTCTCATATTTTTCAAACATGGTCTCAAGCTTTGAGAGGCTTTGGCTCGTGGAAGTTTGTGTTGAAGCATATTTAGATGATGATGAATTTCAAATGTAGAAGTGGGAGGTGAGGTTGGACAATCTCTCATGTGAGTTGACTGCTCAGAAATGAGAATTTCTTAGTGAGGCAAAAACTCAAACACCTTGGTTTCAATTTAAAACAGAAAACAAAAATAAAGAAAATGCTTGATCTAGACTTCTCACCCACTTAATCATTGTTGATCTAAATCAATCCCCGGCAACGGCGCCAAAAACTTGATGGGTGTTTTTGCGGAAAAACGAATTTTCCAAAACACCTAAAACTCACCGGCAAGTGTACCGGGTCGTATCAAGTAGTAAAACTCACTTAGAGTGAGGTCGATCCCACAGGGATTGATGGATCAAGCAACTTTAGTGGGTGATTAGTTTAGTCAAGCTAACATTGAGTGATTTGAGTGACAGTTGAAACAACAGAAAGTAAATGACAAGAGGAATTAAAGTGCAGAAAGTAAATTGGACAGAAACTTAAAGAGCAAGAAATGTAAATTGTAAGAATCTTAAATGACAAGAAATGTAAATTGCATAAAATATAAAGGGCTGAGTGCTGGAAGCAATGTAAACAGAGAAGCAAAATTTCAGTGAATAAGAACTTAGAGCAATTGCAAGAGTTGTAAATTGCAGGAAAAGTAAATTGGAAGCAATGCAACAGAAAGTAAAACTGCTTGAAGAATGAAAACAGAAAGACTATGCTTAATTTGTAGCAATTTAAAAGAAGGTTGAAGATCTCAGGAGTGGAAAAGACTAGAAAACAAGTCTAGATCTCAAATCCTTCCTTGATCCAACAAGAAAACAATATTGCAGAAGAAAAAGAAGATGAAAGCAATAAAGGAAACTCAGATTTTATGCAGAAGAGGAACAAAGAGATTTCAGATCAAGTGAAACAGAATTCCTTCAATTCTTGATCCAAAATTTAAAAACAGAAAAGAAAACTAAGAGAGAAAGCAAAATGAAAACTAAAGAGTGCACAACTCCCTATTGGAGCTAGCCTCCTTTCTAATTGAGCTCTCCTAGTGAATTGAAGCAGATGCCTTTTTATAGGCTTTTCACAAAATGAAAATAAAAATGAAAAATGAAATTCTAAACAAATTACAATTAAAAATAGATTCCTAAGCTAACTTGTTCTTGTGCCTTTGAGTTAATGAGCCTTGCTTGCTTTTTATTTGAAGAGTAGTGGATCCGGATGTTGGCTCTTTAATTTGGTGAAGAATTGAATTAATTTGATTTTGGACCATGGGTCACACTCCCAGGGCAAAGCTCTCCCCAAGAGCTTTAAAGCTCTCCGTAAGAGCTCTATTAGAAGCACCCCTTTGTTTTGGAGAGGAACTCCAAGTTCGAACCATGATGGAAGCATTTTGTGAGCCTTTTTCTTATATTTTTATGAGGAGACCCACGATAAAGCTCTCAAGGAGAGCTTTAAAGCTCTCAAGGAGAGCGCTACTTCCTGGCTTCCCTTGGTCTCCCTCTTCGAATCCTGGTGGAAGCACTTTGATTCATTTTCACTTGTTTTTGGCCCTTAAAGATGCCTTTCACTCGTGCCTCAATTCTATGCCAAATATGGATTGCCATATATTTTTGGAAAGTTCTGAATGTCAGCTTTGCAATGCAACTGGAAGCACATCAATCGGATATCTGTAGCTCAAGTTATAGCCCTTTGAAGGAGGCATGGTCATGTTGTGAGCGCCCTAGTTTAACTTAGCCAAAATTTTTGCTTCCAAGCTCATTTTCCTTGATTTTTCCTTGAAGAAGCCCGAAAAAGCTCTTGGGCAAGAGCTTTTAAGCTCTTGGCAAGAGCTTGGCTTTTGATTATTTGAAGTAAAGCTCTCCACAAGAGCCCTAAAGCTCTCGGCAAGAGCTTTGTGCTCTTGCTCCTTGTTTTGAGCTACGCTTTTCTTCCTTTGGGCCACGCTTCTCTTCCTTGATTTGGTCATAGGCCACGCTTTTAAAAGCGTGGCCTAAGCCTCCAAAGTGTGCTCCAACTTCAAAGTGTGCCCCAAAGCTCTTTTTTTCTCCTTTTTTAACTTATTTTGTGCTTCTTTGCTTCTTTTTCTTTTTATTTCCTACAAGATTTATAAAATTAAAAGATCAAGGAAATATACCAATTAAGTATAAAAGCATTCAATATTTAAGCACAAATCATAAATTTCTTATATGAAAAAGCATAGAAAAACATGACATGGTGACATGTCATCAGGATTGATGGATTGAGCTATTTTAGTTTGGTGGTTAATTTAGTCAAGCAAACAGTTGATGATTTGAGTGAAATTTGAATAACAGAAGCTAAATTGCATGAAACATAAATTGAAAGAAAGTAAAAGAACTGAATCTTGAAGTGTAAGTAATGTAAATGACTGAAACTTAGATTGCAAGAAATATAAATGGCTGAAGTTTAGAGTGTAAGAAATGAAAACTACTGAATCTAAATTGCTATGAAACTTAAATTGCTGAAAGATTAAAGGGATTTGGGGAGTTAGGATTCAAAATGAAGCAAGAAAATGTAAAGAACAATCAAGCAGAGAAGTAGAAGATGAAGTAAGTGCAGCAGATCTAAACAGAAATGGAAAATTGCTTGAAGAAAAAGACAGAAAGAAACTTAGCTCAATTGTAAAATCTAAAAGAGAATTTGAAGATCCAAGAGAAGCAATGAGATTAGAACAAGGATCTAGATCTCAATTGCACCCTTGATCAAACAGAAAATAAACTGCAGAAGAAATGTAAACGAAACAGCAAATAAAACTCAAATCCAATTCTTAGAAAAATTGAGAAGAGAGGTAAAAGATGATTCTCAAACTTAGAATCAATGAAGCTCTTCAATCTCAATTCAAATTCCAAGAACAGATAGTAAGAATTGCAGAAGAAATGAAAATGAAAGCGGAAAGCTAAATCCAATTCCAAATCCTTAGAATTATGCAGAAGAAAACAAAGATGAATTGCAGATCAAGAATTGAAATAGAATTCCTTCAATCTCAATCCAAAATTCAAAAACAGAAAATAGAAATGCAGAAGTAAAACAAAGAGAAAGAGAACTTATATCTCAATCCCAATTCCCAAATTCAATAATGAAAACTAAAATTGAGCTAAAAGTAAAATTGAGCAAAAGGTAAAACTAAAAAAGGAAAGGAAGGTCCTCTCTAAATCAAACTAAGTCCTATTTATACGCTTTCTCATTTTTTATTTTAGAATTTGGAGTGGGCTTTTCAAATTGGTGAAGAATTAAATCCAAGTTAGTTTTTAATTGAAATTGAACCATGGAGCATCTTCCAGGGGAGCGCTCAGTTAACTAACCCAACGTAGCGCTACCCATTGCCTTTGGCCTTCAATTGTGTTGTGTGTTTTGTGTCGTGCCAAGCATTTGGCATAGCGCTCCGTTAAAATAACCAACGCAGCGCTCAATGGCCTTGTCCCAGGCTCCAATCTCGTGCCAAGCTTTGCACTCTAGCGCTCCGTTAAAGGACTTCATGCAGCGCCCTTTGTTGCTTAAGTATGAGACTCCACTTCAAACATTGGCTCTACTAATTTGCCAATTTCTTTTGTGCCAAACATTCTTCATAGTGCTCAGTGAAGTGAATTCACGCAGCGCCCCTTCTTTGCTTATGTAGTGCTTCTTTTTGGTTCCATGTATGCCTGGTTCGAGCCTTGGTAAAGCCATTTTGGCTAACTTCCTTGCCAAGTCCTTGTAGCATGCTCTTAGTCCATGGGTTCGATCCTTGCTTGCTTCATTTAGGTGTAGCGTGCCTTGATTTTCTTTGAAATGGAGCACGAAAAAGTCAACTAAGTTAATTGAGCGCTATGCCTTTACTTTGTTCCCTTGGGCGCTCAGATACTTGTTTCAACGCAGCATCCTTGCCTTTGTGGACTTGGCTTTGGTTGCTTTGTCTTTAGCACTCAAATAGAGAGCGCTACGCTCAATTAGTGAGCGCTATGCCAAAAATTCAAAAGCGTGCTCTAACTTCAAAAGTGTGCCAAAAATTCCTTTTTTCACCATTTCTTCACCTACAAGTAATTAAAACAACCAATCAAAGCATCACCACATTCACAAGGTTTATAAATCATTCAAAAACCAACTAATTATAGCTTAAACCTCATGATTTAGTTTCAAATAAAGGATGGTTGATTGATTCAACAAAACCATGCAAATCCACTCCAAATTACTTACTTACAATGCAAGAAAGTGCATAAAACCTAATGAAACAAGTGAAAAATGCTTGAAAAGCTATCATAAGATGACTTGTCATCACAACACCAAACTTAAACCTTCCTTGTCCCCAAGCAAGCACTAAACATAAGAAGAAATGAAATGGATCAGAGAAGTATGCATGTCCTTATTTAGCCGATAATTGAACTTGGTTCATAGGGTTTTATGCAGACAAATGTAGCTCATTTATTACTTGCTGACAGATAAGAAATGTTTCCTTAAAGGTTCACTAGAGTTGCTGCTATAATTCCTTACATTTGCTTGATCCCTTGCTAGCTTTTCCTTTCTTTACTTTGCTTAGGAAGCTTATTCTTCAAGGAAGGCTTGGTGTCAAATGTTGCAGCAGCCTTTTGGCTTTGTTTTTGCTCAACACTTCTTCACCACAGACACTTGGCTCACAATTTCTTCCTAGGAACATTGATGCCCAGCATCTCTTTGGATTACTAAATGCTTTGTAACTAGGTTGCTCTTAATAGTGGACTTTTGGTTGGCAATCCCAGATCAGTTGATCCAAGTGGCCATGTTTTGAAATACTCCTCAGAACCTACTTGTCCAAGCATATCCTAGTACAAAAACACCACAGGCATATGTCCTAGGGTCCAAGCTATTGGTGGCTAGCCTTATTGTTTGTTTCTTTGCCAATTCTTGGCTTTTCTCTTTCTTTTTCTTTCTCATTTTGCTTCATTCTCAAGGGATATTCATTGATATTAGACTTTATAGCAGCAAACTAATTCACACTTCAAAGAACATGTTATTATGCAGCATTTATTATTGAGCTAATCATTAAATCAAACAAGTACCACCACTGAATTCTCATCTTAATTTCTACAACATTGGACAATCACTTTTCTAAATCAAACATTTTTTCTTTTATTTATGCAGAAGGGAAACAAAATATGAATTTAAGCAAATGAGGAATGACAAACATAATATGCAGGCTAGCATTCTTAGCAAACATTTACTCTTGGACTTAATTGAACACTTCAGCAAGACATATAGGACTCCCCAAGTAAAAATACTTCAAAGAAACAAGGATTAAGTGTCAATACAACCTGTTGGGATTGTCTCTCAGGTTTTCCTTCTGTCATCATTATTTCTCTCTATTGTACTTTCCTTGGACAATGATGTAGACTCCCTCCACATGTTGAATGTTTTCCTGCATAATCCTCAAGAGTTGCTTGTTTCTCAAGCCCTTAGGTGACTAGTTAGTATGCAATATTTTGCTTGTAAGCTCTTGAACTTATTTTTGGTGTGTGAACACCAAACTTAGTTCCTTGCCAATGTTCCTTATACAACCAGTCAACCATATGTGAACCTTTTGTCTTTGCTAAAGGCAATAAAACTAAAAACTAAAAAACAGACACTAGTTAAGTAGTTTCTCTGATTGCTTAGAGCTAGCAACCCTTTATGCAGAAGGTGAAAATGTGTTTTCAAATGAGACTTTGGTGGAACACCAAACTTAGCATCCCTCATTCTCCCTTAAATCGTTTTGGTGTGCAACACCAAACTTAGCTCCTTACAATACATACAAAATAACTCAACCTTTCTATTGAAATAGCTATGAAAAGAAAACTACCTCAGGTTGCATTGCCTCCCAACAAGCGCTTCTTTATTATCATTAGCTTGATATTCTTCATTCTTGCTCAGCTCAGGTTCTGAACCTCTTTTTCTTTGTCCCATTGACCTCCCAAGTAAGGCTTTGCCCTGTGCCCATTTGCTGTGAAATGGATTTTTGTTGCTTCGTCTAACAATTCAAGGCTTCCATAAGGGAGAACCTTTGTCAACAAGTAAGGACCAGTCCATTTGGATTTGAGCTTGCCAGGGAAAACTTTGAGCCTGGAGTTATATAGGAGTACTTGCTGTCCTGGTTTGAACTCTTTCCTTGAGATCTTCTTGTCATGCCACCTCTTAGCCTTTTCCTTGTATATCTTAGCATTTTCATAAGCTTCTAGTCTAAACTCATCCAACTCATTTAGTTGCAGTAGTCTTTTCTCCCCTGCTGCCTGAGAATCAAGGTTGAGGAGTTTAGTGGCCCAGAAAGCTTTATGCTCAAGCTCTACAGGGAGGTGACAAGATTTGCCATATAGCAGCTGAAAAGGGGATTTTCCAAAAGGAGTTTTGAATGCTATCCTGTATGCCCATAGTGCATCTTCTAGCATTCTGGCCCAATCTTTTCTGGTGGCTCCCACAGTCTTCTCTAAGATCCTCTTCAACTCCCTATTTGCAAGCTCAGCCTGGCCATTAGTTTGAGGGTGGTATGGTATGGCTACTTTATGAATCACTCCATATTTGTGAAGGAGTTTCTCCATCTGCTTGTTGCAAAAATGACCACCACCATCACTGAAAAGTCCCTTAGGCACTCCATATCCAGTGAAAATGTGCTTCTTCAGGAATTGAAGAACAATTTGTGCATCACATGTGGTTGTGGCTATTGCTTCCACCCACTTTGAGACATACTCCACTGCTACCAAAATGTATTTGAAAGAGTAAGAAGGAGGAAAAGGCCCCATGAAATCAATGCCCCAAAGATCAAATAGCTCCACTTCAAGAATGAAATTTTGAGTCATCTCATTCCTTCTTGTCAATCCTCTAGCTCTTTGGCATTCACTACAATAGTGAACAAACTCTCTGACATTCTTGAAGATGGTTGGCCAATAAAATCCACTCTACAGTATTTTAGCAGCTGTTCTCTCTGGTCCAAAGTGTCCACCATAGGTTGAACCATGATAATGCCACAATATATCTCTCATTTCATTTTCAGGGATACACCTCCTAATCATTCCATCAGAGCATCTCTTGAATAAGAAAGGTTCATCCCACAAAATCTTTTTTGCTTCATTGAGTAGCTTTTTCACTTGTTGCTTGGAAAATTCTTGAGATATCTTCCTTCCCACTTTGTAGTTTGCTATGTCAGCAAACCAAGGTAATTGCTGAACTTGGAAAAGGTGCTCATCAGAAAATTTTTCATTCACTTGATGTGGTATATCTTGATTGGCTTCTTGTGGCACTCTAGGCACTCCATATCTAGTGAAAATGTGCTTCTTCAGGAATTGAAGAACAATTTGTGCATCACATGTGGTTGTGCCTATTGCTTCCACCCACTTTGAGACATACTCCACTGCAACCAAAATGTATTTGAAAGAGTAAGAAGGAGGAAAAGGCCCTATGAAATCAATGCCCCAAAGATCAAATAGCTCCACTTCAAGAATGAAATTTTGAGGCATCTCATTCCTTCTTGTCAATCCTCCAGCTCTTTGGCATTCATTACAATAGTGAACAAACTCTCTGGAATCCTTGAAGATGGTTGGCCAATAAAATTCACTCTGCAGTATTTTAGCAGCTGTTCTCTCTGGTCCAAAGTGTCCACCATAGGCTGAACCATGACAATGCCATAATATATCTCTCATTTAATTTTCAGGGACACACCTCCTAATCATTCCATCAGAGCATCTCTTGAATAAGAAAGGTTCATCCCACAAAAACTTTCTTGCTTCATTGAGTAGCTTTTTCACTTGTTGCTTGGAAAATTCTTGAGGTATCTTCCTTCCCACTTTGTAGTTTGCTATGTCAGCAAACCAAGGTGCTTGCTGAACTTGGAAAAGGGGCTCATCAGGAAATTTTTCATTCACTTGATGTGGTATATCTTGATTGGCTTCTTGTGGCACTCTAGGCACTCCATATCTAGTGAAAATGTGCTTCTTTAGGAATTGAAAAACAATTTGTACATCACATGTGGTTGAAGAACAATTTGTTCATCACATGTGGTTGTGCCTATTGCTTCCATCCACTTTGAGACATACTCCACTGCTACCAAAATGTATTTGAAAGAGTAAGAAGGAGGAAAAGGCCCTATAAAATCAATGCCCCAAAGATCAAATAGCTCCACTTCAAGAATGAAATTTTGAGGCATCTCATTCCTTCTTGTCAATCCTCCAGCTCTTTGGCATTCATTACAATAGTGAACAAACTCTCTGGCATCCTTGAAGATGGTTGGCCAATAAAATCCACTCTACAGTATTTTAGCAGCTGTTCTCTCTGGTCCAAAGTGTCCACCATAGGCTGAACCATGACAATGCCACAATATATCTCTCATTTAATTTTCAGGGACACACCTCCTAATCATTCCATCAGAGCATATCTTGAATAAGAAAAGTTCGTCCCACAAAAACTTTCTTGCTTCATTGAGTAGCTTTTTCACTTATTGCTTGGAAAATTCTTGAGGTATCTTCCTTCCCACTTTGTAGTTTGCTATGTCAGCAAACCAAGGTGCTTGCTGAACTTGGAAAAGGTGCTCATCAGGAAATTTTTCATTCACTTGATGTGGTATATCTTGATTGGCTTCTTGTGGCACTCTAGGCACTCCATATCTAGTGAAAATGTGCTTCTTTAGGAATTGAAAAACAATTTGTGCATCACATGTGGTTGAAGAACAATTTGTGCATCACATGTGGTTATGCCTATTGCCTCCATCAACTTTGAGACATACTCCACTGCTACCAAAATGTATTTGAAAGAGTAAGAAGGATGAAAAGGCCCCATGAAATCAATGCCCCAAAGATCAAATAGCTCCACTTCAAGAATGAAATTTTGAGATATCTCATTCTTTCTTGTCAATCCTCCAGCTCTTTGGCATTCATTACAATAGTGAACAAACTCTCTGGCATCCTTGAAGATGGTTGGCCAATAAAATCCACTCTGCAGTATTTTAGCAGCTGTTCACTCTGGTCCAAAGTGTCCACCATAGGCTGAACCATGACAATGCCACAATATATCTCTCATTTCATTTTCAGGGACACACCTCCTAATCATTCCATCAGAGCATCTCTTGAATAAGAAAGGTTCATCCCACAAAAACTTTCTTGCTTCATTGAGTAGCTTTTTCACTTGTTGCTTGGAAAATTCTTGAGATATCTTCCTTCCCACTTTGTAGTTTGCTATGTCAGCAAACCAAGGTGCTTGCTGAACTTGGAAAAGGTGCTCATAAGAAAATTTTTCATTCACTTGATGTGGTATATCTTGATTCACTTCTTGTAGCACTCTTGATAAATGATCTACTACTTGATTCTCACTCCCCTTCCTATCTCTCACTTGAATGTTGAATTCTTGTAGCAGCAGCACCCACCTAATAAGCTTTGGCTTCTAACATTTCTTCTACCAGACTTTCTATCATATCCACCTTCATGTAGTTCTCTTGCTCAGGGGGATGTTGCATTGATTTGAAAACATTGATGACCATTTGCTCATTGTGCACCCTGAAGATCATTTCTCCCTTTTCTACATCGATAATAGCTCTTACTGTAGCTAGAAATGGTCTTCCAAGGATAATTGAGTTTTTTCCTTTCTCTTCTGTGTCCAGGATCACAAAGTCTGTAGGAAAGATAAACTCTCCAACCTTCACTAATAGATTTTCCACAACTCCATTGGGTGTCTTGATTGATCTATCGGCCATCACCAATGACATCCTGGTAGGTTTGATTTCTTCTATGGCAAGCTTTCTCATCATTGAGAGGAGCATCAAGTTGATACTAGAACCTAGATCGCAGAGAGATTTCTCTAATGTCATCTTGCCTATGGTGCATGAAACCACAAAGCTCCCTGGATCTTTAAGCTTTGGTGGAATACCCCTTTGGATCACAGCACTGCATTCTTCAGTGAGCATAATGGTTTTCTTCTCATGCCAATTTCTCTTTTTATTAATAAGCTCTTTCAAGAACTTTGCATATAGAGGCATCTGCTCTATTGCTTCAGCCAGGGGGATATTAATCTCCAACTTCTTGAAGACTTCAAGGAACTTGGGGAAGTGTTGATCCTTGGTTTCCTTGTTGAACCTTTGAGGATATGGCAGAGGAGGTGTGAAAGTCTTCTCCACCTGCTTCTTTCCTTGAGATGGTTCCTCCATTACTTGCTCCCCTTTCCTTGAATTTTGTGGCTTGTCATCTTTTTCTTCAAGCTTCTCTTGATCTTGCTTGCTTGCTATCATCTCTTCCTTGTTGTTAGCTTCATCTTTCTCAGCTGGTTTCTCCATAGGCTTTTTGTCATTCACCAAGATTCTTCCACTCCTCAGTTGGATGACTTTGCATTCTTCTTTAGGATTTGGAATGGTATCACTTGGGAGTGAGCTTGTTGGCCTTTCAGTCACTGCTTGCTTGGATAGTTGCCCAATCTGCCTCTCTAGATTTCTCATTGAGGCTTTATAATTCTTGCTTGTCAGTTCCTGATGCTTCATCATCTTCTCCATCAGTATCTCCAAGTTGGAGATCCTTTGAGTGTCTTGTGGTATTTGTGGCTGGTTGTGGGGTGTAGAGGGTGGATGATAGGTGTTTTGGTTAGTGGTTGGGTTATTGGGTGGATAGTAGCTGGAATTTGGTTAGTTATTTTGGAGTTTTCTATATGGATTGTGGTTAGTGTTTTACTGGTTGTTGTGGTTTGTGTAAGTTATGTTTCTTGATTGTGGTTATCTCCCCATCTGAGATTTGGATGGTTCTTCCATGATAGATTGTAGGTGTCACCATAAACTTCATTTTGGCCTGAGCCTTGGTTGTGCACATATTGAATTTGTTCCTGCTGCTAATCTTCTTGGTTTTCTTCATTTTGCCCCCATGTAGGCAAAGGTTGGCTTGTATTCACTACTGCAACTTCAACTCCAGCACTCCCTTTTTTTGAGCTGGTTGGCATTGCCTTTGATGAGCAAAGAAGTATTGATTGTTAGTCACCATATCAATGAGGTTTTGGGCTTTTTCTGCTGTCTTTATTAATTGCAATGAGCCTGCTGCTGAATGGTCTAGTGCTTCATGAGCTTTCAGAGTTAATCCTTCATAGAAATTTTGAAGGATGTCCCATTCATTGAATATTTCCGGGGGACATTTTCTAGTCAAGGCCTTGTATCTCTCCCAAGCCCCATAGAGGGATTCTGCATCCATTTTTGTGAAGGTTTGGACCTCTGTCTTGAGCCTGATGATCCTTTGAGGTGGGTAGAACTTGGCTAGAAACTTATTCACTAGATTCTCCCAGCTAGTAATGCTTCCTTGCGGGAAGGCTTCAAGCCATTGAGCAGCCTTGTCCCTCAATGAAAATGGGAACAGCAACAGTTAGTATATGTCTGAATGCACACCATTGGACTTCACTGTGTCACAAATCCTCAAAAAGGTGGATAAGTATTGGTTTGGATCTTCCAGAGGGCTTCCTCCATATGAGCAATTGTTTTATACTAAGGTGATGAGTTGGGGCTTTAATTCAAAGTTATTTGCATTGATATTTAGGGTAAGGATGCTACTCCCATAATGCCTTGGATTAGCAAATGTATATGAAGCCAAAACTCTCTTCTGGGGCTGACCATTATTGTTGGCCACTCCCACTGTTGGATTTGTTGAATTTTCCACCATTTCTTGAAATTCTTCTTCAAAAGGCTCTTCTTCTCCAACAATTCCTTTCCCTCTTGCTTCTCTTCTTAGTCTTCTAAGAGTCCTTTCGTCTTGGTCACAAAAGGTAGTGATCTCTCTCCTTGCCTCTGACATACAATAGCAAGAAAAACAAACACAGAACCAGAAAATAACAGCAATTCACTCTACTGATAGAGTAAAGTTAGTGTTAGCTTAAGCAAAAATTCAAACAGTTAATGTGCTTAGTAAAAATAAAAAGAAAAAGTGCTTAATCTAGACCACCACCTTACTTAATCATTGTCAATCTAGATCAATCCCCGGCAACGGCACCAAAAACTTGATGGGTTGAAAATGAAATTTCTACACCTAAACTCACTGGCAAGTGTATCGGGTCGCATCAAGTAGTAATTACTCACAAGAGTGAGGTCGATCCCACAGAGATTGATGGATTGAGCAATTTTAGTTAGGTGGTTAATTTAGTCAAGCAAACAGTTGATGATTTTAGTGAAATTTGAATAACAGAAGTTAAATTGCATGAAACTTAAATTGCAATAAAGTAAAAGAACTGAATCTTAAAGTGCAAGTAATGTAAATAACTGAAACTAAGATTGCAAGAAATATAAATGGCTGAAGCTTAGAGTGCAAGAAATGTAAACTACTGAATCTAAATTGCTGAAAGATTAAAGGGATTTGGGGAGTTGGGATTCAAAATAAAGTAAGAAAATGTAAAGAACAATCAATCAGAGAAGTAGAAGATGAAGTAAGTGCAGCAGATCTAAACAGAAATGGAAAATTGCTTGAAGAACAAGACAGAAAGAAACTTAGCTCAATTGTAAAATCTGAAAGAGAATTTAAAGATCCAAGAGAAGCAATGAGATTAGAACAAGGATCTAGATCTCAATTGCATCCTTGATCAAACAGAAAATAAACTGCAGAAGAAATGTAAAAGAAACAGCAAATAAAACTCAAATCCAATTCTTAGAATAATTGAGAAGAGAGGTAAAAGATGATTCTTAAACTTAGAATCAATGAATCTCTTCAATCTCAATTCAAATTCCAAGAACAGATAGCAAGAATTGCAGAAGAAATGAAAATGAAAGTAGAAAGCTAAATCCAATTCCAAATCCTTAGAATTATGCAGAAGAAAACAAAGATGAATTGCAGATCAAGAATTGAAACAGAATTCCTTCAATCTCAATCTAAAATTCAAAAATAGAAAATAGAAATGTAGAAGTAAAACAAAGAGAAAAAGAACTCAGATCTCAATCCTAATTCCCAAATTCAAAAATGAAAACTAAAATTGAGCTAAAAGTAAAATTGAGCAAAAGGTAAAACTAAAAAATGAAAGGAAGTTCCTTTCTAAATCAAACTAAGTCCTATTTATACACTTTCTCATTTTTTATTTTAGAATTTGGAGGTGGCTTTTCAAATTGGTGAAAAATTGGATCCAAGTTGGTTTTTAATTGAAATTGAACCATGGAGCATCTTCTAGGGGAGTGCTCGGTTAACTAATCCAACGTAATGCTACCCATTGCCTTTGGCCTTCAATTTTGTTGTGTGTTTTGTGTCGTGCCAAGCATTTGGCATAGTGCTCCGTTAAAAGAACCAACGCAGCGCTCAATGGCCTTGTCACAGGCTCCAATCTCGTGCCAAGCTTTGCACTCTAGCGCTCCATTAAGGGACTTCACGCAGCGCCCTTTGTTGCTTAAGTGTGGGACTTCACTTCGAACCTTGGCTCCACCAATTTGCCAATTTCTTTTGTGCCAAACATTTTTCATAGTGCTTAGTGAAGTGAATTCACGCAATGCCCCTTCTTTGCTTGTGTAGCTCTTCTTTCTGGTTCCATGTGTGCCTGGTTCGAGCCTTGGTAAAGCCATTTTGGCTAACTTCCTTGCCAAGTCCTTGTAGCATGCTCTTTGTCTATGGGTTTGATCCTTGCTTGCTTTATTTTGGTGTAGCGCGCCTTGATTTTCTTTGAAATGGAGCACGAAAAAGTTAACTAAGTTAACTGAGTGCTATGCCTTTGCTTCGTTCCCTTGGGCACTCAGTTACTTGTTTCAACGCAGCATCCTTGGCTTTGTGCACTTGGCTTTGGTTGCTTTGTCTTTAGCACTCAAATAGAGAGCGCTACGCTCAATTAGTGAGCGCTATGCCTTGGCCTCTTGATGCGTGACGCTTTTGTGTCTTGTGTCACGCTTTTCTAATGCGTGGCCTAAGGTCCAAAGCATGCTCTAACTTCAAAAGCGTGCCAAAAATTCTTTTTTCCACCATTTCTTCACCTACAAGTAATCAAAACAACCAATCAAAGAATCACCACATTCACAAGGTTTATAAATCATTCAAAAACCAACTAATTCTAGCTTAAACCTCATAATTTAGTGTTAAATAAAGGATGGTTGATTGATTCAACAAAACCATGCAAATCCACTCCAAATTACTTACTTATAATGCAAGAAAGTGCATAAAACCTAATGAAACAAGTGATAAATGCTTGAAAAGCTAGCATAAGATGACTTGTCATCAATGGTCACTGGCATCACACATTAGTTCGAATAGTAATGACCAGTCTAGTGCAAAAATGACTGGTGCTGTGACTAGCTTAGCTTTCAGAGTCTCAAACGCCTGCAGACACTCTATGTCAAAGACAAATGGCGTGTCAACAGCTAGCAGATTGCTCAGAGGTTTTGCAATTTTTGAAAAATTCTTTATGAACCTCCTATAGAATCCTACATGCCCCAGAAAGCTTCTGATTGCCTTAACATTGACAGGTGGTGGTAGTTTTTCAATTACCTCTACCTTAGTTTGATCCACCTCTATTCCTTTGTTTGAAATTTTGTGCCCAAGGACGATTTCTTCAGTCACCATGAAGTGACATTTTTTCCAGTTTAAAACCAGGTTAGTTTCTTGGCACCTTTTCAGAACAAGTGCTAGGTGGTTAAGACAGGAGTTGAATGAGTCTCCAAATACTGAGAAGCCATCCATGAAGACTTCCAGAAATTTTTCTACCATATCAGAGAAGATAGAGAGCATGCACCTCTGAAAGGTTACAGGTTCATTGCATAGACCAAATGGCATCCTTCTGTAGGCAAATACTCCAGAAGGACATGTGAATACTATTTTCTCTTGGTCTTGAGGATCTACTGCAATTTGGTGTAACCTGAATAGCCATCCAAAAAATAGTAGTATTCATGACCTGCTAGTCTCTCTAGCATCTGGTCTATGAATGGTAAAGGAAAATGATCCTTTCTGGTGGCTGTATTGAGTCTTCTGTAGTCAATACACATACGCCACCCTGTAACTGTTCTTGTAGGAACCAGTTCATTTTTTTCATTATGAACCACTGTCATGCCTCCCTTCTTGGGGACAACCTAGACAGGGCTGACCCAGGGGCTATCAAAAATAGGATAAATAATCGTAGCCTCTAGTAGCTTAGTGACATCTTTCTGCACCACCGCTTTCATGGCTGGATTCAGCCGCCTCTGTGGTTGAACCACAGGCTTAGCATCATCCTCCAATAGGATCTTGTACATGCATCTGGCTGGGCTAATGCACTTAAGATCACTTATGGACCACCCAAGAGCTGTCTTGTGTGTCCTAAGCACCTGAATTAATGCTTTTTCTTCCTGTGGTTTTAAAGTAGAGCTAATGATCACATGAAAAGTGTCATTTTCTCCCAGAAATGCATATTTCAGGGATGGTGGTAGTGGTTTGAGCTCGGGTTTAGGAGGTGTCTCCTCTTCCTGAGGAGTTTTCGAAGGCTCTTCTGTTCTCTCTGGTCCTTCCAGATAAGGCTGAATATCTTTAAAAATGTCCTCTAGCTCTGATTCGAGACTCTCAGTCATATTGACCTCTTCCACCAGGGAGTCAATAATATTAGCACTCATGCAGTCTTTTGATGGGTTTGGATGCTGTATAGCTCTGATAGCATTCAACTTGAACTCATCCTCATTGACTCTCAGGGTTATCTCCCCTTTTTGGACGTCAAGGAGGGTTCGTCTAGTTGCTAGGAAAGGTCTTCCTAGAATCAAAGTTGCACTCTTGTGCTCCTCTATTTCCAGCACTACAAAGTTAGTGGGAAAGGCAAATGGCCCAACCTTGACAATCATGTCCTCAATTATGCCTGATGGAATTTTAATGGAGCCATCAGCAAGTTGGAGGCATATCCGGGTTGGTTTAACTTCATCAGTAAAACCAAGATTTTTGATAGTGGATGCAGGTATTAAATTGATACTTGCCCCAAGATCACATAGAGCTGTCTTGGTACAAGCACCCTCCAATGTGCATGGTATCATAAAACTTTCGGGATCTTTAAGCTTCTCTGGTAAGCTTTTCAGAATGATTGCACTGCCTTCTTCAGTGAGGAAAATGTTTTCAGTTTCTCTCCAATCCTTCTTATGACTTAAGATCATTTTCATGAACTTAGCATAAGAGGGTATTTGCTCAAGTGCCTGATAGTGATTTTGTGGAAAAACGAATTCAAAACACCTAAATCTCACCGGCAAGTGTACCGAGTCGCATCAAGTAATAATAGCTCACATGAGTGAGGTCGATTCCACAAGGATTGAAGGATTGAGAATTTTAGTTTAGTGGTTGATTTAGTCAAGCGAATCAAGTGTTGATTTGAGTGGTTTGTGATTGACAGAAGCTAAATTGCTTGAAATGTAAAGGGAGAGGGAATAATTGCAGTAAATTAAAGAGAACAGAAAATAAAAGTGCTGAATCTTAAAGAACAAGTAAATTAAATTGCAGAAACTTAGGTTGCAAGAAATGTAAACAGCTGAATCTTAAAGTGCAAGAAAGATAAATTGCATGAATTATAAAAGGAATTGGGAACTGGGATTGCAGAAATTTAAACAAGCAGAAGTAAATTGAAATAAACAGAAGAGCAAAAGATGAATTGAGTTTAAGTAGATCTCAAATAGAAAAGTAAAAAATGCTTGAAGAATTAAAATAGAAAGTAAATGTAGCTTAATTGCAGAAGTTAAAAGAGAGATTGAAGATCTCAGGAGTGGAAGAGACTAGAAAACAAGTCTAGATCTCAAATCCTTCCTTGATCCAACAAGAACAATTGCAAAAGAAATTGGAAAAGTAAATTGCAGAAGAAGTAGAAGAGTGAAGGCAGTAAACAGAATTTGCAATCAAATCACAATTTCTAAAATTATGCAGAAAGATAAACAAGAAATCTCAAGGTGAGATTGAAACAGAATTTCTTCAATTCTTCACGCAAGATCCAAGACAAGAAGTAAAGAGTGCTCAAGCAAGAACAAGGAAGAAGAGAGTTCAATTCTCCTTCCAAATTCTCCAAGATCCAAATTCAAAGTAAAAACTCTAAAAATTCTAAAATGAAAATTCTCAAGGAAGCAAAAAGTAAACGTTTTCTAACTAAATCAAACTAGCTTCTATTTATACACTTTCTATTCTTGGATTTAAGAATTTGGGTGGGCTTTTTAATTTGGTGAAGATTTGAATTTAATTGGATTTTTAATTGAATTTTCAGCCCAAGAGAAATTGCTCCCAGTGGAGTGCTCTGCTCTTGTGGGGAGTAGAGCATCAATGCTTGTGTTGGAGCTCCTTGTTGCATGCCAAGGCTGTGGGGCAATCAGGATAGCACTCTGCTCTTGTGGGGAGCAGAGCATTATGGCTTGTGTTAGAGTCTTGTGCGCACCAAGATCCCTCTGCCCGTGTCATGTTGCGCTCCAATTCCCCCTGGCCGTGTCAGGTTCTTGCAAAGGCCTTAGCGCTCTGCTCTCCTTGGGAGCGTAGCACTCCTTTTGCTTGGGTGAGGTCCCAAGTTCGAAACTTATTGGAGGCATGCGCTGACTCCTTTTCTTTGTGAATGAGGTGGCACCTCTCTCCTCTTTTCCTTGAGGTGCTTGGTTCGAATCCTTGTGAGTGCAATTTGGCCAAGTGTGGCTCATTTTCCTTTGTGAATAGCGCTCCCCACTCCCCCTTGCTCACGGGTTCGATCCTTGGAGTAAGCATTGGCAAATTATTTCCTTGGATTTGTTTTGGGTGGAGCCCGATAATGCTCTCTAGGGGAGCGGAGCATCATTCATCCCTCCTTTGTTTCTTGGCTCCAAATTGTACTCCGCTCTCAAGGGGAGCGTAGCATCAAGCCTTGCTTTCTTGGTTTATTGTTGTGCTCCCTTGAGAGAGTGCTCCACTCCTGAAGAGAGCGCTGTGCTTCCTCCTTCCATGTGCCATGCTTCTTAATTTCCTTTGCCACACTCCTTTCTTCCTTGGGCCACGCTTCTTAGGCCACGCTTTCTTATTTTCTTCTTTTCTTCACCTATAAGTAATCAAAACAACCAATCAAAGTATCACCAAATTCACAAGGTTTATAAATCATTTAAATATCAATTGAATTTAGCTTAAACCTTATGATTTAGTATCAATTAAATGGTGGTTGATTGATTCAAAGAAACCATGCATTTCCATTCCAAATTACTTACTTACAATGCAAGAAAGTGCATAAAACCTAATAAAATCAAAGAAAAAGACTAGTGAAACTAGGCTAAGATGACTTGTCATCAGTGCCTCTGCAAACGGAATCTTTATTTCAAGAGTCCTGAGATAGTCTGCAAAGCGGACAAATTGTTTATCCTATTCCGCTTGGCGGAGTTTCTGAGAATAAGGCATCTTGACTTTATATTCTTCAACCTTAGTTGCTGCAGGCTTATTTCTTACAAAAGGGGTTGGAGAAGCCTGCATAAGGGGGTTGTTATCAGCACTTGCAGGTGTCTAATCCTTTGTTGGCGTTTCAATGCCAGAATTAGGTGCTTTTTGGGCGTTTAACGCTAGATTGCCACCCTTTTCTAGCGTTTGAATGCCAGATTTGGCTACCCATTGGGCGTTTAACGCCAACTTTTCCCCCTTTTCTGGCGTTTGAACGCCAGAATCATTTTTCTCTGGGCTCTTACTGTCCTCAGAGGGAATTTGGGCAATGGCTTGGTCATCCTCTTTTAGTTGTTCTTTTCTTGGCTTTCTGCTACCTTGAGTTGAGACATTCAATCTCTTCCCACTCCTTAACTGAACAACTTGGCATTCTTCTGTTATCTGTTTAGATAACTGCTGTCTTGTCTGATTTAATTGTTTTTCCATATTCTGGTTAGCATCTTTGGTTTCTTACAGCATCTCTTTAAATTTTGCTAACCTGTTTTGTTATAGAAAATAATTGCTGATTGAGTTCAACAATTTGTTCTGGAGGACTAAGCTCAGTGGATATTACCTCAGCCTCTTCTTTCATGGAAGACTCACTACTTAAGTACAGGTGCTGATTTCTAGCAACTATATCGATGAGTTCTTGAGCCTCTGCGATTGTCTTTCTCATGTGTATAGATCCACCAGGTGAGTGATCTAGAGATATCTGGGCTTTTTCTGTAAGCCCATAGTAGAAGATGTCTAACTGCACCCATTCTAAAAACATTTCAGAGAGGCATTTCCTTAGCATCCCTCTGTACCTCTCCCAGGTGTTAGTTGTGTCATCCTTTTTGGAGGAAAATATTGATTCAGGAATTTGTCTGATAATTGTTTCCATGTTCTTATGCTTGCTGTGGGTTAGTTATTTAACCACCTCTTAGCTTGATCTTTTACAGCAAATGGAAATAGTAATAATCTGTGGACATCTTGATCTACTTCCTTATCATGTACTGTGTCAGCAATTTGTAAGAACTGTGCCAGAAACTCAGTAGGTTCTTCCTGTGGAACATCGGAATACTGGCAATTTTGCTGCACCATGATAATGAGCTAAGGGTTTAGCTCAAAACTGTTGGCTCTTATGGGTGGTATACAGATACTACTCCCATATGTAGCAGTAGTGGGGTTAGCATATGACCCCAGAGTCCTTCTGGACTGTTCATTTCTACTTAGGTTCATGATGGAGAAAGGGAGATGATGTGGATTGCAAATAAGCTATATTTTTGTTTTTATTTAATTTAATGATAAACCAAATAAAAGGAAATAAGATAAAATAAAATAATTTGGAAAATAGAATATAAGTTTCAAAAACTAAAAGAAAAAAATAAAATAAAACAAATTCGAATACTAAAAAGGCTAATTAATTAAAAAGATTTCAAAAATTTTGGATATAATTTTCGAAAATTGAAGAAAGAGAAAATAGTTAGGGAGTTTCGAAAAAGATATGTCTTAAAATTAAAGATACTTGAAAAAATAAATAAATAAAAGAAAAGATTTGAAAAAGATATGATTTTAAAATTTGAAGATTGAGACTTTCTCAACAAGGAAACACCAAACTTAAAATTTTTCAATCAAAATAATAAAATAGCATAAGTAATTTGAAAATTATGAATAAGAAAAGAAAAAGATTTTGAAAAATTTTATAAAGGATTTTCAAAAGATATATATAAAAAAGAGAATTGAAAAAGATTTAAAAAGATAAATTTTAAAATTGAAATTCTAACTTCACTAACAAGAAACTACCAAATTTAAAAAATTTTTAACTAAGTCAACCTAGGTAATTCAAAAATGATAAGTAATTAAAGGAAAATATTTTTTCTTTGAATTTAATGAGGAAAGAGAAAAACAATAAAATGACACCAAACTTAGAATTTTTAGATCAAAACAAAGAAAACAAACAAGAAAACTTTGAATGTCAAGATGAACACCAAGAACACTTTGAAGATCAAGATGAACACCAAGAACAAATTTTTGAAGATTTTTAAGAAAATAAAAACATAAAGGACACCAAACTTAAAAATTTTTATACTCTAGACACTAATAATTCGAAAATGTATAAGATAAACAGCAACAGATACCAAACAAGAAAATTTAAAGATCAAATAAGGAAAACTATCAAGAACAATTTGAAGATCAATAAAGTACTAAGAACATGTAATTAAAAAAATATGAATAAAAATAAAAATATGCAATTAACACCAAACTTAAAACATGAAATTAAACTCAAACAAAAGACTCGATTATCAGTTTATTGGTTTTTATTTATTTTTATGGAAAATTTCGAAAAAAAATCTAGAAAAAGGAAAACAAGGATTTTAAAATTTTAACCAAAAATAATAATAGAAGACGCAATTTTAGTGACTCTAAACCAAAAAGATAAATTCTTCCTAATCTAAGCAACAAGATGAACCGTCAGTTGTCCAAACATGAACAATCCCCGGTAACGGCGCCAAAAACTTGGTGCACAAAATTGTAATCACACTTTTCACAACTCCCCACAACTAACCAGCAAGTGCACTGGGTCGTCCAAGTAATACCGTACGTGAGTAAGGGTCGATCCCACGGAGATTGTCGGCTTGAAGCAAGCTATGGCTATCTTGTAATTCTTAGTTAGGAGATTAATGATAAAAATGATTTTGTTTATGAAAAGTAAATAACATGAAATAAATGGTACTTGTAATTCAGTAATGAGGAACAGGTTGACGTTCCGGAGATGCTCTGTTATCTGAATTTCTGCTTTCCGACTGTCTTCTTCTCCAAACACGCATGGCTTCCTTCAATGGCAAGCTGTATGATCCTCTCGGATGAAAAATACCAGGTACAGTGTTTGCACGGCTAATCAACTGTTGGATTTCTCGTCTCAGATGAAAAATACCAGGTACAGCCACCACATGGCTAATCATCTGTCGATTCTCACTAGCGTCAGAATAGGATCTCTCTATCCTTTTGCATACTGTCACTGCACCCAACATTCGCAAGTTTGAAGATCGTCACAGTCATCCCCTCCCAGATCCTACTCGGAATACCACAGACAAAGTTTAGACTTTTCAGATCCCAGGAATGCTGTCAATTGGTTCTAGCCTCTACCACGAAGGTTCTAATCTCACAGACTCGGTCGTGGATCAGAGACCCAAGAGATACGCACTCAAGCTGTTGCCCAATGACTACGTTGAGCTAAGATAGAACGGGAGTGGTTGTCAGGCACGCGTTCATAGAATTGAGAATAATGATGAGTGTCACGGATCATCACATTCTCTATATTGAAGTACGAGTGAGTATCTTAGAATAGAATCAAGCGTGATTGAATAGAAAACAGTAATAATTGCATTAATCCATTGAAACACAGCAGAACTCCTCACCCCCACCTATAGGGTTTAGAGACTCATGCTGTAGAAGATACAATATGAAATGTAAAAAATGTCATGAGTTCCAAAATGAGTCTCTAAAAGTAGTTTTTGTACTAAACTAGTAACTTAGGTTTACAGAAAATGAGTAACTAAGTGCAGATAGTGCAGAAATTCACTTCCGGGGTCCACTTGGTGTGTGCTAGGTGGTGCACAAAATTGTGATCATCAATGGCGCCATCAACATGGTACGCACAATTGTAATCTTAACTCTTTATCACAACTTCGCACAACTAACCAGCAAGTGCACTAGGTCGTCCAAGTAATAAACCTTAAGTGAGTAAGGGTCGATCCCACGGAGATTGTCGGCTTGAAGCAAGCTATGGTCATCTTGTAAATCTCAGTCAGGCGGATTCAAATGGTTATGGAGTTTAAAGGTGATGAAAATAAACATAAAATAAAGATAGAGGTACTTATGTAATTCATTGGTGGATTTCAGATAAGCGTATGAAGATGCTTTGTTCCCCTTGAACCTCTGCTTTCCTATTGCCTTCTTCCAATCATTCATACTCCTTTCCATGGCAAGCTGTATGTTGGGCATCACCATTTTCAATGGCTACAATCCCGTCCTCTCAGTGAAAATGTTCAACGCACTCTGTCACAGCACGGCTAATCATCTGTCGGTTCTCGATCATGTCGGAATAGAATCCAATGATTCTTTTGCGTCTGTCACTAACGCCCAACACTCGCGAGTTTGAAGCTCGTCACAGTCATTCAATCCTTGAATCCTACTCGGAATACCACAGACAAGGTTTAGACTTTCCGAATTCTCAAGAATGGCCGCCAATCGATTCTAGCTTATACCACGAAGATTTTGATTAAGGAATCCAAGAGATACACACTCAATCGAAGGTAGAACGGAGGTGGTTGTCAGGCACACGTTCATAGGTGAGAATGATGATGAGTGTCATGGATCATCACATTCATCAAGTTGAAGAACAAGTGATATCTTAGAGAAGAAGTAGGCGTGAATTGAATAGAAAAACAGTAGTAATTGCATTAATTCATGAAGAACAGTAGGGCTCCACACCTTAATCTATGGTGTGTAGAAACTCCACCGTTGAGAATACATAAGAACAAGGTCCAGGCATGGCCGTGAGGTGATGACAAGTCATCTTAGCCTAGTTTCACTAGCCTTTTTCTTTAGTTTTCAATTGAATTATGCACTTTTGGTGGTCAGGGGGGTATTTTCATGTGCCAACGTTAGCCCAAAAGTTAGGGGTCTAACGTTGGCGCAAACTTTTGGTGCCCAGGGAGTGATTTTCATGTGCCAGCGTTAGCCCAAAAGTTAGGGGTCTAACGTTGGCGCAAACTTTTGGTGCCCAGGGAGTGGTTTTTAAGTTCCAACGTTAGCCCAAAAGTTAGGGGTCTAACGTTGGGGCTAACTTTTCACCCAAAAGTTTGTGCAAAAGTTTGAGGCTAACTTTAGGTCCAGCTTTTTGCTTCCTTGTTCAATTTCACTTATTCCATTGTCCTCTCTTTACTCCTAGCTATTCCTTCTTGCTTCAACCTTTCTCCAAGCTTTCTTCACCTATCATTAATCAAGCAAGTTCATTTCCTTTTCTTTGTACTTGACACATTATTCACTATAGACACTTGGCTCACATTCCTTCTTAGAACATTGATGTCTAACTACCTCAGGTTGGGTTGCCTCCCAACAAGCGCTCTTTTAATGTCACTAGCTTGACATCTTGTTCTTTGATCATGGAGGTTGAAAATCATAGTGCCTCAGATTTTCTCCTCTTACTGTGAACTTTCTTCCGGTCTCCTCTTTGATGATCTCTTGGTGTTCAAGTGAAAGGACCCGGTTCACAGTGTAGTATTCAGATGATTGTGGGGACACCTTCATTGGTTGGGTGTTTAACACTACTTTATCCCCTGGTGAAAAGCCTTCAGTAGGGATCTTCTTGTTTCTCCACCCTCTTGGCCTCTTCTTCTTTTCTTTCTCAAAAGATACTCCCTGCCTTGGTGGTTCCTTATCTGAGATGTTGAATTTCTCATCTGGAGGTTTTGGATCTAGTTCCTCCTTAATTTCTTTGGTCTGTTGCACCATCTCTACTTCTTTCATTGACTACCTCCTTCAAACTTTGATCTCTGGCCTTATCCTCCGTACACTCTTCTTTTTGAGTGGGCTCATGTGGGGTTTTAAAAACATGGAATGCTAGGTGCTCATCATGCACTCTCAGCAACAATTCCCCTTTTTCAATATCTATCAATGCTCTGCCCGTAGCTAGGAAAGGCCTCCCCAGAATGATGGGAGTGTTAGGGTCCTCCTCCATATCCAGGATGACAAAATCAGCTGGGAGAAGGAATTTTTCCACTTGTACCAGTACATTCTCTACAACTCCAACTGCTTGCTGGATGGATTTGTCAGCCATTTGAAGGAGTATTCGTGTGGATTTCAGCTCACAAATTTGAAGTTTCCTCATTAGAGACAAAGGCATCAAGTTTATGCTTGCACCAAGGTCACAGAATGACTTTTCAATTGTTATATCTCCTATGGTGCCAGGTATATAAAAACTCCCAGGGTCATCTTTCTTCTCTGGCAACTCTCTTTGGAGAATAGTCTGTCTCCACTTTCTTTCCACTTCTCAGAGTGATTGCTTTGCACTCCTCCCATTTTATGGCTTTTCCTGTGTCCTTTGGATTGGAGATTGTATCACTTGGGAGAACATTGGTTGGCCGTTCAGCTTGTTTGGCCAATTGTCCCACTTGCCGTTCAAGATTTTTCATGGTGGCTTCATGTCTCTCTTGTCCTTTGAGCAAAATCTCTTGCCCCTTGGCTAAACCTTGAGTGGTCTGGGCAAGTGACTGTGTGTTTTGGGTAAGGGTTTGCAAGGCTGCTTCAAGACTTGAGATCCTGGTTTCATGATGGTCAGTGGGTGGTATGGCAGGGTATGATTGTTTTGGCTGGAAATTGTTTGGAGCATTGAGGTGGGCATTTTGTGAGTTGAATGGTGGTGTGGAGAAGTTATTTTGGTGAATTTGTGAATTATTGTGGGGTGGTTGATATGTGTTTTGTGGTTTCTTGTATTGGTTAGTGTTGTTAGATGAATAATTTTGGTTGTGTGTGTTGCGGGAATGGTTGGAGTTGTTATTTTTCTGCCACTGGTTTTGATTATCACCCCATCTCAGGTTGGGGTAGTTCCTCCAGGATGGATTGTAGGTGTCACCATAAACTTCATTTTGACCTGAGCTTTGGTTGTGCACATATTGAGGTTGTTCTTGTTGTTGTTCTTCTTGGTTCTCCTCATTCTGCCCCCATTTGGTTGATGATTGGCTTGTGTTGATTGCTGCAACTTGGAGACTATCAATCCTCTTGGCCATTTGATCAAATTGTTGTTGAATTTGCTGCTGCATCATCTTGTTTTGAGCTAGGATGATGTCCACTCCTTCTAGCTCCATTACTCCTCTCCTGTGTGATGTTTGGCGATTTCTTTGGTGAGAAAAGAAATATTGATTGTTGGCCACCATGTCAATAAGATTTTGAGCTTCTTCTGCTGTTTTCATCAGTTGCAATGATCCTCCAGCTGAGTGGTCAAGTGATTCTTGAGCCTTTAGAGTGAGTCCTTCATAGAAGTTCAGTAGCTTGTCCCACTCAGTGAACATCTCTAGTGGACATTTCCTCAGCAGAGCCTTGTATCTCTCCCATGCTTCATACAGATTTTCAGCATCCAATTGTGTGAATGTTTGCACCTCAGTTTTCAGCCTGATGACTCTTTGAGGTGGATAGAATTTGGCTAGAAATTTAGTCACCAAATCATCCCAACTAGTGATTCTTCCTTGAGGAAAAGTTTCAAGCCATTGTACGGCCTTGTCCCTTAATAAGAATGGGAATAGCATAAGCTTGTAGGTCTCAGGATTCACGCCATTGGACTTGACAGTGTCACAAATCCTTAAGAAAGTAGATAGATGTTGATTTGGATCTTCCAATGGTCCTCCCCCAAATGAGCAGTTGTTTTGAACCAATGTAATGAGTTGTGGCTTCAATTCAAAGTTATTTGCATTGACATTAGGGGTGAGAATGCTGCTTCCACAATGTCTAGCATTTGCAAAGGTGTATGAAGCCAATACTCTCCTTTGGGGTTGACCATTGTCGTTGGCCACTCCCACTTGTGGATTTGTTGGATTTTCTTCCATTTCTTGGTTTTCTTCTCAACCTCCAAAATGTTTCAGGATCAAAAGGTGTAGATTCATTGCTTTTTCCTCCTGACATAAACACAGAACCAGGAACTAAAATTAAGCACTCTATTGCTAGAGTGAAGTTAGTGTTAACTTAAGCAAAAATTCAAACAGTTAGTGGGTTAACCAAAAATTAAAGAAACAGAAAAGAAAAAGTGCTTGATCTAGATCTCCACTTCACTTAATCATTGTCAATCTATTCAATCCCCGGCAACGGCGCCAAAAACTTGATGGGATATTTTCGCAAAGAAACGAATTTCTCCAAAACACCCAAATCTAACCGGCAAGTGCACCGGGTCGTATCAAGTAATAAAACTCACGGGAGTGAGGTCGATCCTACAGGGATTGATGGATCAAGCAACTTTAGTGGGTGATTAGTTTAGTCAAGCTAACATTGATGTGAATTGTGTGAAATTGTAACCAACAGGAAGTAAAGGACAATGAATTTAAAGTTGCAGAAAGTAAATTGCATTGAAACTTAAATTGCAAGAAAAGTAAATTGGCAAAATCTTAAATGACAAGAAAAGTAAATTGCATCAAATGTAAAGGGAATTGGGTGTAGAGAAATTAAAGAAAACAAACAAGGAAGTGTAAATAGCAATCAAACAGAGAAGTAAAAGATGTAGCAGGTTCAACAGATTTGGAAAATCACTTGAAAAATCAAAACAGAAAGCAACTTGGCTCAATTGCAAAATCTAAACGAGAGGTTGAAGATCTCAGGGGTTGGATGAGACTAGAGACCAAGTCTAGATCTCAATTCCTTCCTTGATCCAACAGAGAACAATTGCAGAAGAAAATAGAGAGGAAAGCAGTAAAGAGAGTTTTGATTCAAATCACAATTCCTTCAAATTATGCAGCAAGTAAACAGAGAGAAATCTCAGAGGGAGAATGAAACAGAACACCTTTAATTATCCACCCAAGACTTAAAAACAAAGAAAAGAAAACTAAAGAGAGAGAGCTATGTATTCCTAATGCTCCCTAGTGGAGCTCGCCCCCCAACAAATATGAAAATGATGCCTTATATAGGCTTTACAAAATGAAAATGAAAATGAAAACGAAATTAAAAAACGCTGGCCTTGGTGTGCAGCGTTTGAGGTAAAGTTTGCCTCAAACGTGGACGAAAACGCCAGTTCTGGAGGCTCAAACGCATTGTTCACCCCATACTATTATACATTTTTGGAAATCCCTGAATGTCTACTTTCCAATGCCTTTGGAAGCACATCATTTGGAGCTCTACAGATCGAGTTATACTCCGTCGAAGGTGCAGAGGTCAGTTGGCCTCACTGCATGTTGCCACCATATTCGTTTATGCACATTTCGGGGCAGTTTTCTCCCTCAATTTTAGTGTCCACCATGCAGTGCCATATATGCCTGGAAAGCTTTTGATTCCTACTTTCCATTGCTTTTTGAATCACCTCATTTGGAGCCTTGTAGCTCAAGTTATTCTTGTTGGAAGTATACCCCTTGCACACTCATGGCGCCAACGTTAGCCCAAAAGTTAGAGGCTAACGTTGGCGCAAACTTTTGCTCCCCCTTTGTATTATTCATGTGCCAACGTTAGCCCAAAAGTTAGAGGCTAATGTTGGCGCAAACTTTTGGTGCCCAGGGAGTGTTTTTCTCATGCCAACGTTAGCCACAAAGTTAGGGGCTAACGTTGGCGCAAACTTTTGGTGCCCAGGGAGTAACTTTCATGTGCCAACGTTAGCCCAAAAGTTAGGGGCTAACGTTGGGGCTAACTTTTCACCCAAAAGTTTGTGCAAAAGTTTGAGGCTAACTTTTGGTCCAACTTTTTGCTTCCTGGTTCATTTTCACTTATTCCATTGTCCTCTCTTTACTCCTAGCCATTCCTTCTTGCTTCAACCTTTCTCCAAGCTTTCTTCACCTATCATTAATCAACCAAACACATCAAAGCTATGCTTAAAATCATGAGATATTCATTTTATCATAATATGTGACAATTATAGTATAAAACCTCATGAAATAGCATGAATTCATACATGGTCGATTAAATCAAAGGAAACATGAAAATCTACCCAATTGGCTTGCTTTTGGCTCAAGAAAGTGCATAAAACCTATTGAAAACAAAGGAAAAAGCATAGAAAAACATGACATGGTGACATGTCATCATGAGGCCAGCCCCCAAACGTGAAAAGAACTATGAAAGTATATGAAAGGTGTAAAAAGTGATGAAAATACAATAGCAAAGGGTCCTATTTATAGAGAACTAGTAGCCTATGGTTGCAGAAATCAGTAATTAATGCAGAAATCTTCTTCCGGGCCCACTTGGTGTGTGCTTGGGCTGAGCATTGAAGCATTTTCATGTAGACCTTTCTTGGAGTTAAACGCCAGCTTTTGTGCCAGTTTGGGCGTTTAACTCCAGCTTTTGAGCCAGTTTTGGAGTTAAACGCCAGAATTCTTGATCTGACTTGGAATGCCTATTTGGGCCATCAAATATCGGGTAAAGTATGGACTATTATATATTGCTGGAAAGCCCAGGATGTCTACTTTCCAACGCAATTGAGAGCACACCAATTGGGCTTTTGTAGCTCCAAAATATCCACTTTTAGTGCAGGGAGGTCAGAATCCAACAGCATCTGCAGTCCTTTTTCAGCCTCTGAATCAGATTTTTGCTCAGGTCCCTCAATTTCAGCTAGAAAATACCTGAAATCACAGAAAAACACACAAACTCATAGTAAAGTCCAGAAGAGTGATTTTTATTTAAAAACTAATAAAAACATAATAAAAACTAACTAAAATATACTAAAAACATACTAAAAACAATGCCAAAAAGCGTATAAATTATCCGCTCATCACAACACCAAACTTAAATTGTTGCTTGTCCCCAATCAACTGAAAATCAAATAGGATAAAAAGAAGAGAATATACAATGAATTCCAAAAACATCTATGAAGATCAGTATTAATTAGATGAGCGGGGCTTTAAGCTTTTTGCTTCTGAACAGTTTTGGCATCTCACTTTATTCCTTGAAGTTCAGAATGATTGGCATCTATAGGAACTCAGAATCCAGATAGTGTTATTGATTCTCCTAGTTAAGTATGTTGATTCTTGAACACAGCTACTTTATGAGTCTTGGCCGTGGCCCTAAGCACTTTGTTTTCCAGTATTACCACCGGATACATAAATGCCACAGACACATAACTGGGTGAACCTTTTCAGATTGTGACTCAGCTTTGCTAGAGTCCCCAATTAGAGGTGTCCAGGGCTCTTAAGCACACTCTTCTTTTTGCTTTGGACCTCGACTTTAACCGCTCAGTCTCAAGTTTTCACTTGATACCTTCACGCCACAAGCACATGGTTATGGACAACTTGGTTTAGCCGCTTAGGCTAGGATTTTATTCCTGTGGGCCCTCCTATCCACTGATGCTCAAAGCCTTGGATCCTTTTTATCACCCTTGCCTTTTAGTTTAAAGGGGTATTGGCTTTTTCTGCTTGCTTTTCTTTTTCTTTCTTTTTCTTTTCTCTTTTTTGTTTCTTTTTTTTTCTGCAAGCTTTTCATTGCTTTTTCTTGCTTCAAGAATCAATTTTATGATTTTTCAGATCATTAAATAACATTTCTCCTTTTCCTTTCATTTTTTCAAGAGCCAACAATTTTAACATTCATAAACAATCAAATTCAAAAATATGCACTGTTCAAGCATTCATTCCGAAAGACAATAGTATTGCCACCACATCAAAATAATTAAACTGTTTTAAAATTTGAAATTCATGCACTTCTTTTTCTTTTTCAATTGAAAACATTTTTCATTTAAGAAAGGTGATGGATTCATTTTCATAGCTTTAAGGCTTAGACACTTAGACACTAATGATCATGTAATAAAGACACAAACATAGATAAACATAGAGCACAATTTTCGAAAAACAGAAAATAAAGAACAAGGAAATTAAAGAACGGGTCCACCTTACTGATGGCGGCTTGTTTTTCCTCTTGAAGATCTTATGGAGTGCTTGAGCTCCTCAATGTCTCTTCCTTGCCTTTGTTGCTCCTCTCTCATAGTTCTTTGATCTTCTCTAATTTCATGGAGGAGGATGGAATGCTCTTGGTGTTCCACCCTTAGTTGTCCCATGTTGGAACTTAATTCTCCTAGGGAGGTGTTGATTTGCTCCCAATAGTTTTTTGGAGGAAGATGCATCCCTTGAAGCATCTCAGGGATTTCATGATGAGGAATTTCCTCATGCTCTTGATGAGGTTCTCTTGTTTTCTCCATCCTTTTCTTAGTGATGGGTTTGTCCTCATCAATGAGAATGTCTCCCTCAATGTCAATTCCAACCGAATTGCAAAGGTGACAAATGAGATGAGGGAAGGCTAATCTTGCCAAAGGAGAGGACTTGTCTGCCACCTTGTAGAGTTCTTGGGATATAACCTCATGAACTTCCACTTCCTTTCCAATCATGATGCTATGCATCATGATAGCCCGGTCTATAGTAGCTTCGGACCAGTTCCTAGTGGGAATGATTGAGCGTTGGATGAACTCCAACCATCCCCTAGCCACGGGCTTGAGGTCATGCCTTCTTAGTTGAACCGGCTTCCCTCTTGAATCTCTCTTCCATTGAGCGCCCTCTTCACATATGTCCATGAGGACTTGGTCTAACCTTTGATCAAAGTTGACCCTTCTAGTGTAGGGGTGTGCATCTCCTTGCATCATAGGCAAGTTGAATGCCAACCTTACATTTTCCGGACTAAAATCTAAGTAATTCCCCCGAACCATTGTAAGCCACTTCTTTGGGTCCGGGTTCACACTTTGATCATGGTTCTTGGTGATCCATGTATTGGCATAGAACTCTTGAACCATTAAGATCCCGACTTGTTGAATGGGGTTGGTGAGAACTTCCCAACCTCTTCTTCGGATCTCATGTCGGATTTCCGGATATTCGCTCTATTTGAGCTTAAAATGGACCTCGGGGATCACCTTCTTCATGGCCACAACTTCATAGAAGTGGTCTTGATGCACCCTTAAGATGAATCTCTCCATCTTCCATGACTCAGAGGTGGAAGCTTTTGCCTTCCCTTTCCTCTTTCTAGAGGTTTCTCTGGCCTTAGGTGCCATAAATGGTTATGGAAAAATAAAAAGCAAATGCTTTTACCACACCAAACTTAGAAGGTTTGCTCGTCTTCGAGCAAAAGAAGAAAGAGAAGAGTAGAAGAAGAAGAAAAATGGAGGAGATGGAGGAGGCTTTGTGGTTTGGTCAAGGGAGAGAAGTAGTGTTGAGGTTGTGTGAAAATGAAAGAGTGAAGATGGGTTTATATAGGAGTTGAGAGGGGTGTAGGGTTCGGCTAGTATGGGTAGGTTTGGGAGGGAAAGTGGTTTGAATTTGGATGGTGAGGTAGGTGGGGTTTTATGAAGGATGGGTGTGAGTGGTGAAGAGAATGGTGGGATTTGATAGGTGAGGGGTTTTTGGGGAAGAGGTATTGAGGTGATTGGTGAATGGGTGAAGAAGAGAGAGAGTGGTGGGGTAGGTGGGGATCCTGTGGGGTCCACAGATCCTGAGGTGTCAAGGATAGCTCATTCCTACACCGAGTGGCGTGCAAAAATGTCCTTTCTGCCAATTCTGGCGTTAAACGCCAGCTGGTGCCCCTTTCTGGCGTTAAACGCCCAGAATGGTGCCAGACTGGGCGTTAAACGCCCATTTGTTGCCCTTGCTGGCGTTTAAACGCCAGCAAGCTTTTCCTCCAGGGTGTGCTATTTTTTTCTCTGTTTTTTATTATGTTTTTTCTTTTTTAATTATTTTTGTGAGTTCACATGATCATCAACCTACAGAAAACATGAAATAACAATGGAAAATAGATAGATATAACATTGGGTTGCCTCCCAACAAGTGCTTTTTTAATGTCAGTAGCTTGACAGTGGGCTCTCATGGAGCCTTACAGATGTTCAGAGCAATGTTAGAACCTCCCAACACCAAATTTAGAGTTTGAATGTGGGGGTTCAATACCAAACTTGGAGTTTGGTTGTGGCCTCCCAACACCAAACTTAGAGTTTGACTGTGGGGGCTCTGTTTGACTCTGTTTTGAGAGAAGCACTTCAGGCTTCCTCTCCATGGTTACAGAGGGATATCCGTGAGCCTTAAACACAAGGTATTCTTCTCAGCCTTTGCTGTGTCTAGGAAGGGTCTGCCAAGGATGATGGATTCATCCATGCACTTCCCAGTCTCGTTAGACCCCTAACTTTTGGGCTAACGTTGGAACTTAAAAATCACTCCCTGGGCACCAAAAGTTTGCGCCAACGTTAGACCCCTAACTTTTGGGCTAATGTTGGCACATGAAAATCACTCCCTAGGCACCAAAAGTTTGCGCCAACGTTAGACCCCTAACTTTTGGGCTAACGTTGGCACATGAAAATACCCCCCTGACCACCAAAAGTTTGCGCCAACGTTAGACCCCTAACTTTTGGGCTAACGTTGGCACATGGGAAATACAAAGGGGGAGCGAAAGTTTGCGCCAACGTTAGACCCCCAACTTTTGGGCTAACGTTGGCGCCATAAGTGCATAAGGTAAAGCCAACGTTGGAGCAAAAGTTAGACCCCTAACTTTGGCACCAACGTTGGTATCAGCAGATTATGGTAGCTGATATGAAAAGTTGGAGCAAAAGTTAGACCCCTAACTTTTGCTCAAACTTTTACTCCAACTTTTGCAAAACTCCAACCCGGTTCAATTGGTTCACTTTGGTTCCTCTCCAAACTCCAAGAGCAATCAACCAAGGCATCTTTCAACCCAATTCCACCAAGAGCAAAGGCCCAACTCAAGGCTTGAAGATCATTTTGAAGAAAGTGTATAAATAGGAGAGAATTCAAGTTTTCGGGGAGCTTTCCCTTTGAATTTTCATAATAGTTTTCGGAGAGCTTTGGATATTGAGTGATCTTTAATTTCTTATTCTTGGGGAAGGAGAATTCACTTCTCTTCCTCTTAGTTTTATTGCTTTCAATTTCAATTACAATTGTCTTGGATCTTGGGTTGGAGAATTGAAGAAATTCTGTTTCAATCTCATCCTTGGATCTCTCTGCTTTATTTACTGCTTGATTGAATTTAATTTCTGTTAATTGCTCTTCATCTACTTTCCTTGCAATTTACAATTCCCTTGCAATTGTTCTTGTTGGATCTAGGAAGGCATTGAGATCTAGACTCGGTTTTCTAGTCTCTGGGTCCTGAGATCTGAACTTTCAATTTCTAATTCTCTGTTTACTATTTTCATGTTCATTTACTTTTCTGCTTCAAGATCCGATTTAACCCAAACCCTCTTCTACTTCTCTGCTTGATGCAAATTTACTTTTCCTTGTTTAATTTCTGCAAATCCAAGTCCCAATCCCCTTTACAATTCAAGTCATTTACATTTCTTGCACTTTAAGATTCCGCAATTTACATTTCTTGCATTCTAAGTTTCTGCCATTTAATTTCTTGTTCTTTATGATTCAGCAATTTATTTCCTGTTCTCTTTAATTCCATGCAATTTAATTTCTGCAAATCACAAAACACTCAACCAAATCTTGATTCGCTTGACTAAATTAACCACTAAGCTAAAATTGCTCAATCCTTCAATCCCTGTGGGATCGACCTCACTCCCGTGAGTTTTTATTACTTGATGCGACCCGGTACACTTGCCGGTTAGATTTGTGTGTTTTGGGAGAAATTCATTTTTCCACCAAAATACTCATCACCTAGGTCACACAGAGCCTTCTCAAAGGTCATGGTGTCTATGGTACAAGGTATTGAGAACTTCCCCGGATCCTATCTCTTTTGAGGTAATCTCTGCCTAGTCAAGTCATCCAGTTCTTTGGTGAGCAAAGGGGGTTCATCTTCCCAAGTCTCAATACCAAATAACTTGTCATTTAGCTTCATGATTGCTCCAAGGTACTTAGCAACTTGCTCTTCAGTGACATCGTCATCCTCTTCAGAGGAGGAATACTCATCAGAGCTCATGAATGGCAGAAGTAAATCCAATGGAATCTCTATGGTCTCAGTGTGAGCCTCAGATTCCCATGGTTCCTCATTAGGGAACTCATTCGAGGCCAGTGGACGTCCATTGAGGTCTTCCTCAGTGGTGATCACTGCCTCTTCCTCCTCTCTAAATTCGGCCATGTTGATTATGTTTATGGCCTTGCACTCTCCTTTTGGGTTCTCTTCTGTATTGCTTGGAAGAGTACTAGGAGGGAGTTTAGTAACTTTCTTGCTCAGCTGACCCACTTGTGCTTCCAAATTTCTAATGGAGGACCTTGTTTCAGTCATAAAACTCTGAGTGGTTTTAATTAGATCAGAGACCATGGTTACTAAGTCAGAGTGGTTCTGCTTAGAGTTCTCTGTCTGCTGCTGAGAAGATGATGGAAAAGGCTTACTATTGCTAAACCTGTTTCTTCCACCATTGTTGTTGTTGAAACCTTGTTGAGGTCTCTGTTGATCCTTCCATGAGAGATTTGGATGATTTCTCCATGAAGGATTATAGGTGTTTCCATAGGGTTCTCCCATGTAATTCACCTCTTCCATTGCTGGGTTCTCAGGATCATAAGCTTCTTTTTCAGAGGAAGCTTCCTTAGTACTGCTTGTTGCTGCTTGTATTTCAGACAGACTCTGAGAAATCATATTTACTTGTTGGGTCAATATTTTATTCTGAGCTAATATGGCATTCAGAGTATCAATCTCAAGAATTCCTTTCTTCTAATTTGTCCCATTATTCACAGGATTCCTTTCAGAAGGGTACATGAATTGGTTATTTGCAACCATTTCAATGAGTTCTTGAGCTTCTGCAAGCGTCTTCTTCAGATGAAGAGATCCTCCAGCAGAGCTATCCAATGACATCTTGGATAGTTCAGACAGACCATCATAGAAAATACCTATGATGCTCCATTCAGAAAGCATGTCAGAAGGACATCTTCTGATCAATTGCTTGTATCTTTCCCAAGCTTTATAGAGGGACTCACCATCCTTCTATCTAAAGGTTTGGACTTCCACTCTAGGCTTACTCAATTTTTGAGGTGGAAAGAACTTTGCCAAGAAGGCATTGACTAGCTTTTTCCAAGAGTTCAGGCTTTCCTTAGGTTGTGAATCCAACCATATCCTAGCTCTGTCTCTTACAGCAAAAGGGAATAGCATAAGTTTATAGACCTCAGGGTCAACCCCATTGGTCTTGACAGTGTCACAAATTTGCAAGAATTCAGCCAAGAACTGATGAGGATCTTCCAATGGAAGTCCATGAAACTTGCAATTCTATTGCATCAAAGAAACTAATTGAGGCTTAAGCTCAAAGTTGTTTGCTCCAATGGCAGGGATTGAGATGCTTCTCCCATAGAAATCAGGAGTAGGTGCAGTAAATTCACCAAGCACCTTCCTTGCATTGTTGGCATTGTTGTTGTTTTCGGCTGCCATGTCTTCTTCTAGTTTGAAGATTTCTGTTAGGTCCTCTCCAGAGAGTTGTGCTTTAGCCTCTCTTAGCTTTTGCTTCAAGGTCTTTTCAGGTTCCGGGTCAGCTTGAACAAGTATGCCTTTATCTTTGTTCCTGCTCATATGAAAGAGAAGAGAACAAGAAAGTAGGGAATCCTCTATGTCACAGTATAGAGATTCCTTGAGGTGTCAGAAGAAAAGAAGAATAGAAGGAGGAGGTGGAGCAGAGGGAATTCGAACTTATCAAGAGGGATAGAGTTCGAATTGCACCTTGATGAGGAATCTTAATCCTTTAAAAAGAAGGATGTGAAAAGAGGGGAAGAGTTTTCAAAAATAAATTAAAAAGATTTTGAAATAATTAAAAAGAAATTTGAAAATTTGATTGAGATTTTCGAAAACTAAGATTGGGAAAGAAATCAAGTGATTTTTTGAAAAAGATTTTGAAATCAGAAATTAAAAAGATATGATTGAAAATTAATTTTGAAAAAGGGTGTGATTGAAAAGATATGTTTGAAAAGATATGATTGAAAATCAATTTAGAAAAAGAAAATTTTTTTTAAAATTAAAGTTGATTACTTGACTATCAAAAAATTAAAAGCTATGATTCTAAAATTTAAAATTTGATCCTTTCTTAATAGGCAAGTAATAATTTGAAAATTTGAAGTAAATCTTGAATTGAAGCAAGGATTTTTGAAAATAGTAAAAATAAATATAAAATGGAAAGAAATTGATTTTGAAAGAGATATGATTGAAAAGATATGATTTGAAAAAGATTTGATTTTGAAAAATTTGGAAAACTTGAAAAAAATGTGAATTAAAAACAAAATCTTCCCTCTAGTGTCATCCTGGCGTTAAACGCCCAGAATGGTGCCCATTCTGGCGTTTAACGCCCAAATCTCTACCTTTTTGGGCATTAAATGCCCAGCCAGGTACCCTGGCTGGCGTTTAAACGCCAGTTTTCCTTCTTCACTGGGCGTTTTGAACGCCCAGCTTTTTCTGTTTGATTCCTCTGCTGAATGTTCTGAATCTTCAATTCTCTGTATTATTGACTTGAAAAGACAAAATTTTTGAAAATATTTTTGAATTTTTGATGATGAGAAATAGCAAAAAATGCAACTAATGATCAATGAAGAACATGCATGAATTCGAAAAATGCAAGAAGAATAAAAACATGCAATTGACACCAAACTTAAAATTAGACAATAGACTCAAACAAGAAACATAAAATATTTTTGGTTTTATGATTTTAAAACTTTTTTGTATTTTTTTTTCGAAAATTATATAGAAAAGAAAATAAAGAAAATCAAAACTTTTAATAAGAATTCCAGGAATCATGCAATGTTAGTCTAAAGCTTCAGTCTAAAAAGATTAGACATGTTTGGCCAAGCTTTAGCAGGACATTACATTCAATAGCTAAATTGATGAGAATCAATCAGCTTTTGTGATGATAAGAACATCAACTTGAAACTCTAGAATTCATTCTTAAAAATTCTGAAAAGTACCTAATCTAAGCAACAAGATGAACCGTCAGTTGTCCAAACTCGAACAATCCCCGGCAACGACGCCAAAAACTTGGTGCACGAAATTGCGATCATCAATGGTGCCATCAACATGGTACACACAATTGTAATCTTAACTCTTTATCACAACTTCGCACAACTAACCAGCAAGTGCACTGGGTCGTCCAAGTAATAAACCTTACGTGAGTAAGGGTCGATCCCACGGAGATTGTCGGCTTGAAGCAAGCTATGGTCATCTTGTAAATCTCAGTCAGGCGGATTCAAATGGTTATGGAGTTTAAAGGTGATGAAAATAAACATAAAATAAAGATAGAGGTACTTATGTAATTCATTGGTGGATTTCAGATAAGCGTATGAAGATGCTTTGTTCCCCTTGAACCACTGCTTTCCTATTGCCTTCTTCCAATCATTCATACTCCTTTCCATGGCAAGCTGTATGTTGGGCATCACCGTTGTCAATGGCTACAATCTCGTCCTCTCAGTGAAAATGTTCAACGCACTCTGTCACAGCACGGCTAATCATCTGTCGGTTCTCGATCATGTCGGAATAGAATCCAGTGATTCTTTTGCGTCTGTCACTAACCCCAACACTCGCGAGTTTGAAGCTCGTCACAGTCATTCAATCCTTGAATCCTACTCGGAATACCACAGACAAGGTTTAGACTTTTCGAATTCTCAAGAATGGCCGCCAATGAATTCTAGCTTATACCACGAAGATTCTGATTAAGGAATCCAAGAGATACACACTCAATCGAAGGTAGAACGGAGGTGGTTGTCAGGCACACGTTCATAGGTGAGAATGATGATGAGTGTCACGGATCATCACATTCATCAAGTTGAAGAACAAGTGATATCTTAGAGAAGAAGTAGGCGTGAATTGAATAGAAAAACAGTAGTAATTGCATTAATTCATGAAGAACAGCAGGGCTCCACACCTTAATCTATGGTGTGTAGAAACTCCACCGTTGAGAATACATAAGAACAAGGTCCAGGCATGGCCGTGAGGCCGGCCCCCAAACATGAAAAGAACTATGAAAGTATATGAAAGGTGTAAAAAGTGATGAAAATACAATAGCAAAGGGTCCTATTTATAGAGAACTAGTAGCCTAGGGTTGCAGAAATCAGTAATTAATGCAGAAATCTTCTTCCGGGCCCACTTGGTGTGTGCTTGGGCTGAGCATTGAAGCATTTTTGTGTAGAGACTTTTCTTGGAGTTAAACGCCAGCTTTTGTGCCAGTTTGGGCGTTTAACTCCAGCTTTTGTGCCAGTTTTGGAGTTAAACGCCAGAATTCTTGAGCTGACTTGGAATGCCTATTTGGGCCATCAAATCTCGGGCAAAGTATGGACTATTATATATTGCTTGAAAGCCCAGGATGTCTGTTTTCCAACGCAATTAAGAGTGCACCAATTGGGCTTCTGTAGCTCCAGAAAATCCACTTTGAGTGCAGGGAGGTCAGAATCCAATAGCATCTGCAATCCTTTTTCAGCCTCTGAATCAGATTTTTGCTCAGGTCCCTCAATTTCAGCCAGAAAATACCTGAAATCACAGAAAAACACACAAACTCATGGTAAAGTCCAGAAGAGTGATTTTTATTTAAAAACTAATAAAAACACAATAAAAACTAACTAAAATATACTAAAAACATACTAAAAATAATGCCAAAAAGCGTATAAATTATCTGCTCATCACTAGGGCTGAGCATTGAAGCTTTCACGTGCATAGGCCATTCTTGGAGTTAAATGCCAGCTTGGGTGCCAGTTTGGGCGTTTAACTCTAGTTTTGGTGCCAGTTCTGGCGTTTTACTCCAGAAAAGGGTCTCTAGCTGGCGTTTAACGCCAGTTTGGGCCATCAAATCTTGGAAAAAGTATGACTATTATATATTGAAAGAAAGCCCAAGATGTCTACTTTCCAACGCAATTGAGAGCGTGCCAATTGGGCTTCTGTAGCTCCAGAAAATCCACTTCGAGTGTAGGAGGGTCAGAATCCAACAGCATCTGCAGTCCTTTTTCAACCTCTGAATCAGATTTTTGCTCAGGCCCCTTAATTTCAGCCAGAAAATACCTAAAATTATAGAAAAATACACAAACTCATAGTAAAGTCCAGAAATGTGATTTTTTCATAAAAACTAATAAAAATATAATAAAAAGTAACTAAAACATACTGAAAACTATCTAAAAACAATGCCAAAAAGGGTATAAATTATCCGCTCATCAGCGTCGCTACAGATTTTCCAAATCTCCGGAAAGCACATTTTAGCACAACGTTGGGGGTAACGTTGGCTTGCCAATGTTCCCTCTAACGTGGGAATCAGCTAATTATGCAGAGAATTGCTCTGCCTCCCTCTCAACGTTTGAGGCAACTTTGGTGGTCTAACTTGGCCACCAACGTTGCTTCTTCTTCATCCTTTCCATGCTCATTCTTCAACTTCCTTCCATGATTTCCTTCACCTGTCATCAACCGATACATGCATCAAAGTCTTGCTAAAGTTATGGGAATTATCATCATTCTTAGCACCCAAGTAATTATAGCATAATTCTCATGAAATTGCATCAAATTAACCATGGTTGGATGAATCTAGGCATACATAAATTTCTAACCCAATTGCTTACTTATAGCTCAAGAAAGTGCATAAAACCTTCTAAAAACAAAGAAAAAGGCTAGTGAAACTAGACTAAGATGCCTTGGCATCACAACACCAAACTTAAATCTTACTTGTCCTCAAGCAAGCAATGAATTATTGAGAGGAAAGGATGAAACACAGGTAATGTCCATATCAGCAGGTCATTAACATTAATTCATAGAGTTTTATGCAGAGAGTGTTGCAGCTCACTTTTATTGACTCTTAGGTGAGAATTGTCTCTTTTAAGCATCAACTAACATACTGCTATGACCTTTTATTATTCATCCTTGGTTTGTTTTTCTTTATTTTTCTTTATTTTTCTTTTCTTATGAGCTTATTTCTCACTTGTAGCTTAGTGTCATGTGTTGTAGCAGATTCTTGTCTTATTTTCACTCAACACATATTCACCACAGACACTTGGCTCACAATTCTTCTTAAGACATTGGTGCCCAACACCTCTTTGGGTTACTAAATGCCTTGTAACTAGGTTGCTCTTGATAATGAACTTTTGGTTGATAATCCCGGGTTAGTTAACCCAAGTTACCAAGTGTTAAGGCACTCCACAGAACCTAATCATCCAAGCAGATCCTAGTACAAAGACACCATAGGCATATGTCCTAAGGTCCAAGCTATTGGTGTCTAGCCTTGATCTTTGTTTCTTCTACTTTTGTTGGCACTTTTGGCTTTTTTTTTTTACTTTCTTTTTTATTTGTTTTCTTTCTTCCAAGGATTTCCATTTGCTAAGATTCATAGACAGCATCTAGTTTATACTAAAGAAGAATATTCTACCTTTTATTCATTATTAGTGAGCTAGCTACACCATCAGACATACATACCACCGCTCAATCTTTATTTTATTCCTTGCTAATTGGAATTAATTAACTTCTGTTCAAACATTTCCTTTATTTAATTAAAATAAGGGAACAAGCACACATTCAAGCAAGTAAAATTCACCCAGACACTTAGACTAAACACTTATTTTTAAATTTAAAGACAAACAAATAAACAGAATTCAGACATCGGCATACTAATTAGCAGAGGTACATTCAGACTTCCAATTCAAGCAATTCAAGTGAAAGCATTTAAGTGACAATACAACCTTTTGGCCTCTTTTTCATTGTTCCTCATCTTTCCTGGCCTTGGTGTTCTTTTTGTCTCTGGATGTTGGTGCATAGTCTATCCTAAGGGTTGGTTGTTTTCCTGCAAAACCTTTTGGAAGTTGCTTGCCCCTCAAGCACTTGAGAATTGGTTAGTCTGTATGTGTGCTTATGATTTTTTTGGACTTAAGTTGGTGTGTGAACACCAAACTTAGTTCCTTTCTTACAGCAAAGTGATTCCATACATGAGACATCAAGTGCTTCTAAAATTATAACCTGCGACTAAAATTGAAACAGTTGTTAAGTAGTTTCTCTGCTTGTTTGGAGCTAGTGATCAAACTGAGGGTAGAAAGGTATTTTAATAATTAGTGGAACACCAAACTTAGCATCCCACATTCACCCTTGAATTGTTTTGGTGTGCAATACCAAACTTAGCTCCTTGCGTTGCAGAGAAATCTTCTTAACTCTTTTATTGACAAGCTATGAAAGAAAATTACCTTTGGTTGGGTTGCCTCCCAACAAGCGCTCTTTTAACATCACTAGCTTGACGTTCTCTCCTGTTAGGGAGGATTGTAGTATTTCATGTCCTCTCCCCGCACAGTGAAGCTTTCTCCACTTGATTCCTTGATTATTTCTACATGTTACAGGGAAAGGACCCTTCTAATTGTGAACACTTGAGATAACTGAGATGGAATGGTTGGAAGATGGGGTGGGATTGGTGGATGGTGGATTGATATCACCTTTTCTCCAGGGGAGAAACCTTCTGTAGGGACCTTCTTGTTTCTCCATCCGCTTGGCAATTTCTTTACAAATCTTTTCTCTTCTTCCAGTAGTGCTCCATTGACTCTTATATTAGGGAGATCCTTGTTAGCTGCTCTTCCTTATTCTTGTGGCTTCAGCTCTTTCTTGAACTCCCTTGGTAGCTGTATCTCTTGAAATTCTTGTTTGTTCATCAAGGATTATTTCAGGAGCTTTGCCTCCGGTTCACTGTTGCTTTCCTCCAGGCACATTTTGCTATGATCATCCTTCGGCTCTTTAGGTTCTGGCTCAGATTCGGGTGTAGGTTTGAAAACATGGAAGGTGAGATATTCATCATGTATTCTTAGTATTAACTCTCCTTGTTCCACATCGATAAGCGCTCTAGCAGTGGCTAGAAATGGTCTCCCCATAATGATTGGATGGAGGGAACTTTCCTCCATGTCTAGAACAACAAAGTCTGTAGGGAGGAAGTACTTCCCAACCTTTACCAATACATTCCCCACTACTCCTACTGCCTGTTTTTGAGTCTTGTTGGCAAGTTAAAGGACTACATCTGTGGGTCTCAGCTCATTAATGTGCAGCTTCCGCATGAGAGATAGTGGCATGAGATTTATGCTTGCTCCTAGATCACAGAATCTGATAGAGAGGAATTGTTGTCGGTAAGGAATTTCTCTTATAAAGAAGAAGAATTTCGTTGTAAGCATAGCTCCAAACCAACAAACAACTCTCACATCAAATTAAAATATGGTTTTGTCACAATTAACAAACCCCAATTGAATTTATAACCGGAGTATTTTTTTTTATTATGAGCGTCAAAAGACCTCATAACTTTCCATCCTTTTCTAAAACTCTAGCTAAGGTGTAAGATTAAGCACATTTGGAGACATAGAGGCATTTTCAAACAACTTGAGAAAACTTGCAATTCAAGCAAAAACTCAATTCAAAAATAAATTCATCCCTTATTAAAGCATAGAATGCATAAACACCTTAGTAAACAAAGGAAAATATACCAAGAGGTAAAGAAACTATATACAATGGAACCCAATTCATTCATTCATTATATCTACAGGAGAATGGAAAGAGTTTACCATGTTGGGGTGTCTCCCACCAAGCACTTTTAGTTTAAGTCCTTAAGTTGGACATTGGGAGGCTCCTTGTCAAGGTGGCTTATGCTTGTACCCATCCTTGAACTTCCACAAGTGCTTGTCCTTCAATCGGTTGTCAGAAGTTCCAACCTTCTTCATTAAGCTTTGGTGAGGTTCTTTCCAAGACGTGAGCTCCCGAGAAAGATTATCATAGGATAATCCAGGATCCCATATCTTGTCCCGCACCCATCTTCTAGTTGATTATCTTGACTTTGTCCGGGCGACGAGAAAATAGAATTCTCATGGAAGCACCACACTACTCTCCTAGACCCATTTAGTTCATCATTACACCAATCTATGCTCTCTAATTCCGAGCTTCCCACCATAATGAGCCTAGATTTAGAACGCCAATCACTAAACATCCTCCTTTTTCGCTTGATTCCACAAAGCGCCCTGAGTTGGCCATCCGTTTCAAGTAAACCATATTCATGTGGGATAACACAGCTGCGAGTTAGAAGTTTTACCCACTCAAATGGAGGATCAGATGACGAACTAGGTAGAGGAATTCCCAAAGATCGTGATAAAGCATGCTCTACTCCCGTCCATCCCTTTCTAGAGGTTTCCACCACTTGGTGAGGTTCTTCAAGTTCCCCCTCATGCCAAGTCTCCTTAGGTTCACCTTCTTCTTTACCAATTTCTTCTATTTCTTCCCCATTGCTCTCATCGTAGATAGGAGGTCTAGTGAAGTCTACCTCATCATCAAGTCTAAGCAAATTGGGGAAGGGTTCTTCAAACTCAAAAGGATCATATGTTGATTCGGAATCATCATAGGTAGGAAAGTTTGTTGCTTGGAGCACTTCTTCCAGTTCTTCACTTACATTAGGCTTTGGAGGTTGCAAGCCCTCTTCAACCTTACTTTCCAATGTACTGGGGGAGGGTTCAACAGGATCGTTAAGGGAGTTGATCGAAGTGGGCAAAAAATCATTAGAGATGGAATCCACTTCTTTATCAATTTCCTTTAACTCATTGTTTACTCCTGCGGCATTGCCCTTTTCTTTGATATTCCCTCCACATTCCTTGGAGGAAGTTTCCTCAACTTGGGATTCCTTTATGTACTCAACATATCCTAAACATCCATCCACCACTTCCTTTTGTTCGCTAATCTCTATCTTCTCTTCTTGTTGTGGTTCTTGATTCAATTCTTCTTCCTCGCCATGGAGTTCCATGTTCATATCCTTGCTAAGCTCCGGGGTTGCTTTTCCGCATCCAACAATGGAAGTACTTATGGCGCATGAACTTAGGTGAGATGTTAGGTGACCCACGGCTTCTACTATGCCGGCCACCCTTACTCTTAACTCCTTGAACTTGGTTTCATCTTCCTCTTGTCGCCTTAAAATACGAGATTCAAGGTCTCTCAGTTCTAACATGAAGGCTTCATCAGGAGATGGGGTTGGAAGAGAAAATTCATCAGTTAGGGAAGAATTGTTATAATCGGAAGGTGGTTCATATTGGTGAAGATCTTGAGGTGGTGTATGTGGAATTTGTGGTTCTTGAGAGTATTGGTGCTGGGATGGGAGTTGTTCTGCATGTAATTCTAATGGTGGTTGATATGGTGTGTATAAGTTATGGTCATATGGAGGCGAATGATGGTATGAGGCTTGTGAGTATGGCGTGTGGCTATGTTGAGGATATGTCTCATAGGCATATGGTGGTAGTTCTTGGAAGTCACAAGGAAATTCACCATAGCTAGTGGATTGATATGCATCATAGAACGGCTCTTCTTCATAGTGCATTGGTGGAGGTTGTTGCCATGGAGGTTGGTCAAGTGTTTGAGGCTCCTCCCACCTTTGATCTCCAATTCCTTGATGTACATCCTCGTTGAAGCCTTCATCTCCTACAACATAGTTTGAGCTACACTCATATCCAAAGTGAGAATTCATAGTGATGTGGAAAGTAAAAAAAAAATAAAGAGCAATAAGAAATGAAGAAGACTAAATCCTAAAACTAGCAAAAATCAACAAGTAAACAAAAAAATAAAGCTATTCACAATATGTACAATAGCCAATAACATAGCACCATTGGGCTCCCCGGCAACGGCGCCATTAATTTAATAGAGAGGAATTGTTGTCGGTAAGGAATTTCTCTTATAAAGAAGAAGAATTTCGTTGTAAGCATAGCTCCAAACCAACAAACAACTCTCACATCAAATTAAAATATGGTTTTGTCACAATTAACAAACCCCAATTGAATTTATAACCGGAGTATTTTGGACTCTGGGTCGTCTCCCTAGGAACCAACGGAGTGCATGTGTATTGGCTATAGAGGGGAAAAAGGGGGGTTTTGTTTATGACATGGCAAGGAAATAAGTAAATTGAGCGAGTAAGTAAAGAAAGCAAATTAAAGAACTCTTGGCTAAGAATTGGGTACTTAAGATCACAATCCTAGTTAATACCAATTATCGACAATTATGAGAGGCTAACCCATTAAGTCTACTTCTCGAAGCCTTAAGTACGTAACATTTACTCCTAGACTGGAAGTATGTCAAATAGGCTTAATCACATCCACCCATAAGTCCTAACCTCCCTACCAATTGGTTTAGTAGTGGATTAGCGTCAATGGGCTTCAAATTGATCACACAGGGTTCTCTAATTACCAATTCCATGGTATCCAAAACTCAAGATCACTTAAGTCCCTTGGCCTAGACCAAGAGTTGACAAAACTACTCAAGAACTGAAGAAAATATTTCATCAAACACCTAGAGTGCAATAAAAATTGACATCATAACTTGCAAGGACACTAAAATCTACCACTATTAATTGCAAGAAAAGTAAATTCACAACTCAAATCAACATCAATTAAAGGGACATCAACATTAAAATTGCATTAAATGTAAACAAATCCAACATAAGTGCATGAATGTAAAAGAGAGCATAAAAGTAAAATTAACACTACAAATCATGAGAATCAAGGAGTAGAAGTAAGAGATCATAAAAGAAATGGGATGAGAACATGTAATTAAACCTAAATCTAGAAGAGATTAACCTAACCAAATTCTAGAGAGAAGAGGGAGCTTCTCTCTCTAGAAACTAACCTACATAATGCTATACCTACAACTAATTGCTCCCCCTTTGCTTGGACTTCAATTCTGCATGAAAAACACTCAGAAACAAGTTGGATTTGGGCTTGGGCAGCTCAGAAATCGCCCCCAGCGTTTTACCATTAAGTGGGCCAAGTACGAGTGTTGGCGCGTGCGCGTTGATTGGCAAATCCCCATCCGCGCGGAAGCGGCATGTACGCGTGTGCGTCCTTGTGAGAGACCACTTTTGCGCATGCGCGCCTTGTACGCGTGCGCGTCCATTGGTTCCTTCCAAATCTTTGTTTCTTCATGCATTCTCCGCTTTGCATGCTTTTCTCCTCATTTCTTCCATTCGATAATCGCCTAATGAACCTGAAATTACTTAACAAACACATCAAGGCATCGAATGGAATTAAGGTGGGTTAAAATCACCAATTTAAGGCCTAAAAAGCATGTTTTTACAATTAAGCATAATTTAAGGGAGAATTACAAAACCATGCTATTTCATTGAATAAATGTGGGGAAAAGTGGATAAATCCCCCAAAATAAGCACAAAATAAACCACGAAATCGGGGTTTATCAGAATCCCTTATCAATCACTGTATCACCTATAACACATGGAATGTGAAAATTTCCTGGATCTTTTTTCTTTGTAGGTAAATCCTTCTGGATGAGGGAACTGTATTCCTTGTTTATCACCATTGTTTGTCCCTCCTTCAAGGTGCTCTTCTTAGCTAGCAGCTGCTTCATACATTTGATGTAGGTAGGCATCTGTTGGAGGGCTTCAAGGAAAGAGATGTTGAAATGAAGAGACTTAAATATGTCCAGGAATCTAGTATATGTTTTCTCCTTCTTACTACCCTTGAGTCTCTGAGGGAATGGTGCCTTAGGCACATAAGGTTCCAGAATTTCCTCCTCTCTTGATTCTTTCCCTTGTACAGGTTCATTTTCTTGTTCTTTCTCATCCAAGTTTCCCTGGGAACTTCCTCAGCTATGCTCTGTTGTCTTGCTGGTACCTTCTTCCAGAATTTCTCCATTTTTAAGAGTGATTGCTGTAACGACCCAACTCTCAGTATGCCATGGTCATACAAGAAGCCAAGTATTACCAACTTGTTCTTCCTAATTATTAACTATTACTTAATATATGAGTCTGTTCCTTGTTAGAACATTGCCAATTTTACGACTAACTTTTTTTGTAACTTATATCGTTGCGAGCGAGGGAGTAAAATATATAAGCACACACTGATAGAAATAATAAGGAAGCATAAAGAAACATAGAAACACAGCTGATAATATACATCATGTACACTATAACAAAACATGTAGCGTTCACAAAAAATCAAGTCAGTTTACATCCTCGTTATCCTACGTAGTTAATATATATATGACACTCCCAGGGCCTGGCCCATACAAAAAGCCGCTAAACTGGCACCCAAGCTAGCCTAACCACTATATAGCTCCTAGCTCTCGGGTGTACTAACACAAGTGAGAGACTAACTAACTGATAATGTCAGACTAGAGTGTCATCAAAAGAATGCCCCTTCTGCTGTCAAACTATCTCTATACGTGGCCATTCGGAGAATCGCCATGAGGCTCGTCCATCTCCTCTTCCTGCTCTATCTTTATCTCAGGATTCTCCTCCTCTTCATCATCATCTGCAGCTACAACTATACCCTCAGATCCATCAGAAACACTGCTGTCGCTATGTACAAAACCATTCGCGAGCACAGGTCCGTTCGTGTATATAGGAGCTACCCCACCGTCCGGTAGTGCCGGCTCATCAGGCTGTGGAAAGTCAGGGATCGGCTCAGGAGGAAAATCCCACTCTGGTGGTATCACAGGTACGTAGTCACCAGCTAACTCGGGGTTATCAGGAATGATAGGCTCAGGTTCCACCTCATTCAAAGGTTGAGCTGGTATAGGGTGTCCGGGATCATCAGGAAAAGGATGTCCAGGTGCGTCAAGATGTAACCAGAATAAGGGAAAGTCGTAAGGAGCATCGGGGTCAAAATGCGGGCTAGACAGAGGATGTTGAAAAGCTCGATTAGGTAACGCATATCGTCTAATACGAGGCTCCAAACCCATAATGAAGTAACTGTGATGTACCGGATCCTCGTAGACGTAAGGGTCCTCGAACTCATAGAAGATCACGCCCGTCTCCATCTGAGGGGGAGGAAGGGAGAGAAGGGGGTAAGAACTGGGGAGTTCTTAGTATGGTCAGGGTTGTTAGTTGCATTCATTTATTCGATTTTGATTAGTAGATGGATAATAGAATACAGTAAAGTAGTAAATAGAAGTTAAAAATAGATAGAAGAACAAAGAACAGAATACAAGCAGAAGAGTACAAGAAGATAAAGCTCAGACTTAGCACTCAAGCAAACAAACATAAAAAAATAGATCACACTCAAGTAGGAATGCAACAGAGAATAATGCGCAGACAAGAATGATGCATGCCTAGTCCTAGTACAGGCCATGAGCTCATGTGTCGGTTAGTACCTGCATTCCCGACATTTATCCGGTCACGAGTTCACGATTTCCCAGATACGATCTTCCGTTCAAATAAATGTGCATATAATTATTAGCAGCTCTATTGAGACAGCTTCTGCTTTCTACTCGCAGGAAATATACTCTTGGGAACGAAAAATTACTGTAGGTATCCTACTTTTCCTACAGAAGCTCTTGGGTTGCTTTAAGAAACAGATAAATAAACATTATCTCTTGGGTTGCATTAAGCAACAATTAAGCAAACAATATCTCTTGGGTTGCCGCAAGCAACAAATAACTTTTCTATAAGCCTTCTGCCTTTAGTCCCTTTACCCTGCTCTGATTTCTCTATTTAACATATGTATTTAAAGCTTATGTAAATTTCGGTATGAATAGTTAGCCTGTCCCAAGTATAAGTTCATTAAGTCTATACTAGAACAGTTTAACTTTTCATATAATACCTAACCCTAGTCGCAACTCAAGGACTAACTATGTTGCCCTAGTTTGTTCGCTAGTCTCTGTCTGTTTTTCTGTCATTAAAATTTTACAGACTTTTTCTTCGATTTTTATCTTTTCTTCAACTTTTTATATTTTATTTATCTTTGCCTCACTAATACGTTCTTACTACTCCCTAAGTGTTTTATGAAGGTAATTATGAGATTCTGCGCTTAAAGTTGTCTTTCTAAAGCTTTTATAGAAAACTGTCTTTTCCGTATTATTTTATTATTTTTATTAAAATATTATTTTTAATTAAATATTATTATTTAATATTTTATTATTATTTATTATTTTATCATTAATTTTCGAAAATTACCTTACCTTTTACTTTTAACCTTTAAATTTACTTTTTACCACCCGTAACTTTTAATATTTCTACTTTAACCACCCTAACTTTCAGAAATTACTAAATAAGCCCTTAAACACCAAAATTTTTACTTCCTTGCCCTTTTAAGGATCTAAATCCTGTTCTTCATTGTTCTTCATCACACTCAAAGTCTTCTTCATGTTCTTTATATATTCTTCAGATTCTTTCTCTATTTTTACCCGTTTTTCAGTCTTTTCAGCAACCGATTTTTACTATAATTCATAATAAATTAGCAGCCACTAAAACCCCATCTTTTCTACATGATTTCAACACAAATTGAACCTCAATTTAAGTCTAGGGTTTCTTTTTCCAGCTGCCCCAAGAACATGAACTTTAAAGTTTGAATTTCATCAAATTTCATCAAAATTTCACCAAATTTTCACCAAGAATCAATCATATATGCAACCAATTTTTAGCACATCCAAATCATACAAAATTCACACAACTCAAACACAAATAATCAAGATTAATTTCGTGACACCCTACCTGGTTTTGATGCTCCTAATTCAGCTAGACTTTCAGGTGGTCCTTAAGCACTTTTTCCTCCTAAATCACATCAAGAACAACTTTAAATCCAAAAACTCTCAACTAACCAAATCTCACTCAAAATGTTAGGAAGTGATTTATAACCGTATACTTTCTGGAAGTTCACGTTTCTTGGCCCTCAAGTCAAGTTAAGCATGATTCCTAAGGAAGAACATCAAGAAAACACATGTTTAAGCATGTTTCCTTGAAACCGAATCAAAAGAGAGATGGTGCAGCCAACTCACCTTGATTCCAGCCTTGATAAGTCATAAGATCATGTAGAGAAATAAGATAGGATCATTTCGGTCGGATTGGAATTTTGATTTGAGTTTTAGTTCAGCAGAAATCAAGCTTTGAAGATTTGGAACTAAGAACTTTTCTCTCTTTTTCTCTCTTCCTATTTTTGGCCACAGAGTGAAAATGAGCCAGCCTTGGGGATTTTGGGGGTGTAGGGTGAGTTTTGATTGGTTGTCTTGGAGGTGGATTAAAATATTATTAAAATATCTCAGCTGTATAACTACTAAAACTAGATGTATCGGAACACTTGTAAAAATATCTCTAAAAATTATTTTCTAAGCTACTAGCATAAATGACACTAGTAACATATTTATTATGAGAATAAAACATATATAATGAGGCCTTAGCATTGCTAAAGTCATCAGAGAGTCCTGGTGCTAAGCTGCACCAGTAAACTGTGAACCCGGTTAAACCGATTTTCTATTTTTAACTAAAACTGACCAGGTAACCTTATAATATCATTCAAGAAGCTTCTAATATTAATATAATGATAATATCATCCTATTATCTCTCTTCTCTCATAAATCGAGTCCGGTTTGTCAAACTGAGACTATTTACGAAAAACCGAATCAAAACTCCTAACCGATACGGTTCAAAAACTAGGTTCTTCATGACCGCATTATCGAGCATGCCTCGGAAAAGGTTCTAGCTTAAAGATAACATAATTACAATGAGGATTGAGATACTTGATGATATATCAAAGGTTTTCCCCTTACTAAGTGATGAGCGGATATTTTATACGCTTTTTGGGGTTAATTTCATATAGTTTTTAGTATATTTTAGTTAGTTTTTAGTTTATTTCCATTAGTTTTTAGGAAAAATTCATATTTCTGGACTTTACTATGAGTTGTGTGTTTTTTTGTAATTTCAGGTATTTTTCTGGCTGAAATTGAAGGAGCTGAGCAAAAATCTGACTCAGGCTGAAAAAGGACTGCTGATGTTGTTGGATTCTGACCTCCCTGCACTCAAAGTGGATTTTCTGGAGCTACAGAACTCGAAATGGCATGCTTCCAATTGCGTTGAAAGGTAGACATCCAGGGCTTTCCAGCAATATATAATAGTCCATACTTTGCACAAGGATAGACGACGTAAACTGGCGTTCAACGCCAGTTCTTTGCCCAATTCTGGCGTCCAGCGCCAGAAAAGGATCAAAAGCTGGAGTTGAACGCCCAAACTGGCACAAAAACTGGCGTTCAACTCCACAAATGGCCTCTGCACGTGAATTGCTTAAATCTCAGCCCCAGCACACACCAAGTGGGCCCCAGAAGTGGATCTCTGCATCATCCATCATAGTTTACTCATTTTTTGTAAACCTAGGCTACTAGTTTAGTATTTAAACAACTTTTAGAGACTTATTTTGCATCTCATGACATTTTTTAGATCTGTAATCCATGCTCTCTTGTTTATTTGCAATTCAACTGATAAACATAATTGACTTCCTGACTAAGATTTACAAAATAACCATAGATTGCTTCAATCCAACAATCTCTGTGGGATTCGACCCTTACTCACGTAAGGTATTACTTGGACGACCTAGTGCACTTGCTGGTTAGTGGTACGAGTTGTGAAAAGTGTGATTCACAATTCGTGCACCAAGTTTTTGGCGCCGTTGCCGGAGATTGTTCGTGTTTGGACAACTGACGGTTTATTTTGTTGCTTAGATTAGGAAAAATTTTTCTTGGTTTAGAGTCTCTTATCATTGTTTTTGGTTAAAATTTTAGAATCCTTATTTTCTCTTTCAAAAAAAAAAATTTTTCTTTTCGAAAAGTAATTTTTATTGAATTTTTCTTGTTTTTCTTGTGTCGTTTCAAAACATTAGTTTTCAAAAAATTTCTTATTCAAAACAAGTGTTCCATTCATAGCTCAATTAGTTAGAACGTGGTGTTTATGTTCATGGTAATTGGCTATCATATTTTTAAAATCTTTTTCAAAAATATTTTTTTTCTATTAAATCCTGTGCCAAACTTTAAGTTTGGTGTTTTCTTGTTGATTTTTCAAAAAAAAAATTCGAAAATTTATTTTGGTTTTCTAAAAAAAAAATTTTAAGTTTGGTGTTCTTCCTTTGTGTTCTTGTGTTCTTGTGAGTCTTCAAAGTGTTCTTGAGTTTTCCTTGTGTCTTGATCTTAAAATTTTTAAGTTTGGTGTTCCTTGGTGTTTTCCCCCCAAAAATTTTCGAAAACAAGGAGCATTAGATCTAACAATTTTAAATCTTGTGCTATCTTATTGTTTTTCTCTCTCTTCTTAAAATTTAAAAATATCTTTTCTCTCTATTTTAAAGCATCTTTTTCGAAAATCAATTTTTAAAATTCAGATTTTTTTTAAACTTCCTAACCACTTTCTCTCTCCTCAATTTTTCGAAAATCTTCACCCACTTTTATTTATTTTTATTTTATTTTCGAAATAAATTAATAAATAAATAAATAAAAATATTTTCTCTATTTTACATCATCTAATAACCAACCTAAGGCCAGCATAAGGACATGGAAACAGCTGACAGAAAAATTCCTGAATCAATATTTCCCTCCAAAAAGGATGACACAGCTAAGGCTGGACATCCAAGGCTTCAAACAAGGAGATAATGAATCTCTTTATGATGCCTCGGAGAGATACAGAGAGATGCTACGAAAATGCCCCTCTGAAATGTTTTCAAAGTGGGTTTAGTTAGACATCTTCTACTATGGGCTTGCAGAAGGAGCTCAGATGTCTCTAGATTACTCAGCTGGTGGATCTATCCACATGAGAAAGACAATTGAAGAGGCTCAAGAGCTCATCGATACAGTTGCCAAGAATCAGCATCTGTACCTAAGCAGCAACCCCTCCATGAATGATGAGGTTAAAACAGTAACTGCTGAACTCAGTCCTGTAAAACAAGCTGCTGAATTCAATCAGCAATTGGACTTCCTAACAAAGCAGCTAGCCGAATTTAAAGACAGGTTACAAGAGACAAGGATGGCTAATATACATATGGACGAACAGTTTAAGCAAACAAAGCAGCAGCTGTCAAGGCAAATAGCAGAAGAATGCCACACAGTTCAACTAAGAGGTGGGAAAACATTAAATACCCCACCTCAAGGCAGCAAAAAGCTAAGAAATGAGCAAACCACCCAAATTTCACCTGAGGACAGTAAGAGCCCAGGGAAAAGTAATTCTGGAACTAAAACGCCAGAAAATTGGTGAAAGGCTGGCGCTGAACGCCCAGACCATGCTCAGGACTGGCGTTCAAAGCCAGAAACAAGGCAGGACTGGCGTTCAACGCCAGAAATGGGCAAGAATTTGGCGTTGAACGCCCAAAATGGGCAAGATCTGGCGTTGAACACCCAAAATGGGCACAGTTCTGGCGTTCAGACGCCAGGAGCAGACAAGGAGCTGGCGTCTAGTTTCACTCCAGCTTCTAACTTTGGCACTCAACTTGGGATTATTTATCCTATTTCTGATAGCCCCTGGGTGAGCCCTGTCCAAGTCGTCCCAAAAAAGGGAGGCATGACAGTGATTCATAATGAAAAGAATGAACTAGTTCCTACGAGAACAGTTACAGGGTGGCGCATGTGTATTGACTACAGAGGCTCAATACAGCCACCAGAAAGGATCATTTCCCTTTACCATTCATAGACCAGATGCTAGAAAGACTGGCAGGTCATGATTATTACTGTTTTTTGGATGGCTACTCAGGCTATAACCAGATTGCAGTAGATCCCCAGGATCAAGAGAAAACAGCATTCACATGTCCATCTGGAGTGTTTGCTTATAGAAGGATGCCATTTGGGTTGTGTAATGCGCCTGCAACCTTCCAGAGATGCATGCTCTCTATTTTCTCTGATATGGTGGAAAAATTTCTAGAAGTCTTCATGGATGACTTCTCAGTATATGGAGACTCATTTAGCTCCTGTCTGGATCACCTGAAACTTGTTCTGAAAAGATGCCAAGAGACCAACCTAGTTTTAAACTGGGAAAAATGTCACTTCATGGTGACTGAGGGGATTGTCCTTGGGCATAAAATCACAAACAAGGGAATAGAGGTAATTGAAAAATTACCACCACCTACCAATGTTAAGGCAATCAGAAGCTTTCTG